>NC_058133.1:350860489-351012258 GCF_016433145.1 Gracilinanus agilis
GAGAGAGAGAGAGAGAGAGAGAGAAAGAGAGAGAGAGAGAGAGAGAGAGAGAGAGAGAGAGAGAGAGAGAGAGAGAGAGAGAGAGAGAGAGACTTGTGAGTTCTTTGCATAGATGATATTTAAATTCATTGGAAAGAAATAGTTTGCAACAAGAGAAAAAAGAAGGCCAAGGAAGAATAGTCAGACAGACAGAAAGATAACTAGGACAGAACAGTGCCCCCCAAAAAAAAAAACAAGAAAGAGAGTATCAAAAGGAAAAAAGAGGTCATCCATTTCAAATGTACATGATTGGTAAAGAAAAATTAGAAATGAGAGAAAAAATGTCTTTCATGCACAAATACCACATGAACTCAATCAACAATAAGTATTAAATAAAGAACTTAAACATGAATTTGTTTCAAGAAGAAGAAAGGTTTATGATTCCTAATTATTAAAGAAATATAATTAAGAAAGTCAAATATATCATTGTGTATTATTTTTAAAAGTCATATTATAAAAATGAATTGACCTTAAATGACTATCAAGACATGATCTGGTGGCCAGAATTTGGTTTCAGAAGTTCAATCCCTTTCATAAACTATTAAAAAAATTGTTTGCTACTTATAAAAAAACCGGAAATAAATTATTTAACAAATAAACTGTGATAAATGGATCACTATCACCAACAACCATGGCCCATAGTTGAAAAAAAATACAATATTGATTAGTAAAATTTAAAAATATTTATAGCACAAATTTCTGTTAAAATGTTAATATGCCACAGTCTCATGAATTCCAAGTTACATAGAATAAAAAGCTTTGAAAATATGGAAACTTTAAAAAAATAGAATAATGTGGGACCATGATTTAGTATATAACCAAATTGTCCTACTTAGTACTATTATTGTCATATATTTTCTTATTTTGCCCACAGATGAATTGATGCCAAAATGATTTTATTATACTGCATTAACTATTAGTTCATTCACCTGTGCAATAATTCACAAAAAATTAAATATAAAGGAAAAAAAGCAGAAAAAATGACTTGTCAGTGCCATTTCGGGCATGTTAGTGAAAAATATTAGAAGAATGAGATTCATCATTATTATAATTTAGTTTTGCCTAGTCTTTTATTGTTTACAAAGTGTTTTCCCATATGTAATCTCAAAAATCCAGTGAGATTAGCAATGCAGGTAGGCAGGGAGGTTATAAAGAAACTGTGGGGAAAGGTTGAGCAAATTGTGGTATATGATTGTAATGGAATATACTATTTTACCATAAAAAATTACAAACAATGATCACAAGAAAACCTGGAAAGACTTTAATGAAGTCATGCAAAGTGAAGTGAGCAGATTGAAAAGAATGTTGTAAATGTTGTACATGGAACTAGAAATAAAGTATGGTGATCAACTGAAAATGACTTAACTATATTACCAGAAATTCAAGGATCCAGAACAACTTAAGAGACTCATGATGGAAAAGATTGCCATAGAAGAAATTGTCTGACAAAGTCTGAATGCAGACTGAAGCTAATTAGTGTTCATTTTATTTCCTCCATGAAATTTTCTCTAGTGTGATATTTGTCTTCTTTCATAACATGATTAATCTGGAATTATGTATTGTATAATAATACATATATAGCCTATATCGTATTACCTGTCATCTTTGGGAAGTGACTCAGGTGGGAGGGAAGAAGAGACACTAATTGCAAAATGTCAGAAAATTTATATTGGAAATTGTATCAATATATAATCCGGAAAAAAGAAAAAGAAAAAAGAAACCATGATTAATGGACAGTAAATGATTTGACCAATGTTATAAGACTAGATATTGGCTGAGTTGGAGCTTAAACTGTCTTCTGGTGACTTCGTTAACAAAACCATCTAATTTTATTTGTACATTGCCAATTTAATAACTGGGCCAGTGTTGCTACTGTTTTAAAAAGAAAAGATGTTATTTTACTAATTAGATTAGTTAATAGGATGGTATGTATAAACAGACAATAAGACTTACCTTAAAAATTTTTGGCTAACAAAGATATCTCATGAGAACATATTTATAGGAAGTTATCATTTGTCTCAACAAAAAGGAGATTTCCTATGATCAATTTCCTATTAAAGTAATGACAATAAGCTAAATGCCGAGTATAAACTAATCATGATAAATAATATATTTTATTTCTTCTATTACGAGTATGAATGAGCTCTTAATCTGATCAAATACCCAACTATATTCCATGGATTGGAACCACATGTGACTTGTCTTTTTAGGATTAGATGTAAATAGGTTGCTGGATCATTGTCCATCCTTTGTTATCCTTAAGCTTCAGTACTTATTTGTTTACATCTAAGATGTTTGATTTATTGCCAAATGAAGAATTTTTCTCCGCTGTCTTAGAGATAGAGGAATAATTCTATTAAAATAAATACTTCTTACTTGGAGAAATATGCTTTAGCTTATGGATTCTCAAAAAAGCAGAGCTATAACTAGCAATTTCTATGCCTAAGGCAAGCAGCATGAAATGTACCCTTATTTGACAGAGAGGCATGACAGAAAACCCAGGGCAATGTGAGTCTGTGCTCACTCTAGGGAGAAAAGAACTGTCTAGTAGTTTCTTTTAACTTGTGACTTTTGTAACCAGGTGCTAATTTCAGTTATTTCTGCACTGCTAAAGGATTTAAAGTTCAGTCTGCACCCTCTAAATTTCAATACCCTGAAAGTTCCAGTTACCTTGCCTTCCTTATAGCTCTGAATAAAAACCCTTTAAAATAATTTCCATTTTCAAAGAATTGTGGTAACATTAATTAAACATATGTTCATCATTAAAACATTTTTCAGACGTAGCACTAGCCACATATCCTTTTACAAACTTTCCTTCTGTCTTCAAATGATCTCTTTTAGATCTCTAAGATAAAATCATTTTGAGCAGATACCAAAATTATCTGATGCATATGAGGTAGTTTCTCAAAGTTGTTTTAATTTGCATTTCTCTAATCAATAGTGCCCTAGGGCATTTTTATATGACTAAAAATAGTTTTAATTTCATCATATGAGAATTTCCTGTTCATATTCTTTGGCCATTTGTAAATTGGGAAACACATTGTATTCTTATATATTTACCTCAGTTCTGTATAAATTAGATAAATGAAGCCTTTCTCAGACTTGTTCTAAAGATTTCTCCCAGTTTGATGGTGTGCCTTTTAATCTTGGTTGAATTTCTTTGGTTTGTGCAGAAACTTTTCATATTTAATAGAAAAAAAGTTATCTGTTTTACTCATAATGTTCTCTATGTCTTCTTTTGCAATTTTCACTTTTTCCCTTGTCTGAGATCATGATTGCTACCCACAGCCTTTTTAATTCTAGCTGAAACATAATAAATTTTGCTGCAGACCTTTATTTTTATTCTGTGCGTGTTTCCCTGCTTTAAATAAGCTTCTTGTAGACAGCATCATAGAAGAGTACTTTTAACTTGTGGACTTTTTATGGTTAACATTTTCCTTTAAGTTATATTTTATTTTAATGATATTTCTAGATAGAATATTTTCTTTCTAATTGGTCCAGAAGGTAGAAGATATTAAACTAAGGGCTTCCTTTGTGTGTTTCCTAAACGTTTACCAAAACATATTGGAAAAAATTTTATAGAATCATTGGATGAATAGACTGTGAGAAGGAATCTTAGAACCCATTTAGTTGCAATCACATCTTTTAACAATTTAGGAAACTGAAGCAAACAAAAGTTAAATAATTTGTTTAGGATGGTGTGACTATTAAGTATCTGAGTCAGAATTTGAACACAGATCTCTCTGACTCTGAACCCCATGTTCTAAAAATTATGCCATGTTTTGTCACTTTTTATATGTTGTTTGACCATTTACACAAAATTGAATGCATCTGTGTATAAACAATACTTAAAAATAACATCTTAGGAACTCTGACTAGCATATATAGTCAGTTATAAATTCAGTCTTCTACTATGTAATCTATGGTAATTTTTGTGAGACTCAATTGTCCCTCTCTTCATACAGAGTACAAATTCATAAAGTGAGCATGACTAAATTCGATTATCTCAAATCAAGAACAAAGTGTTTTTATGCAGTCAAGTTTATTGACCTCATCTGATTACATGTATACACTATTGAGCTTTAAATTATAATTTCTCAATAATTAAATTATGGCTTAAAGAGTTCTCTAAGACAACTTTTTTATTATCTTCATTAGAATTATGATCATTACCTAGTGTTGTGTCACATGCATATAATCAAAGATATCAAAAGGGAAAGGTTGGTGCAATTTTCAAATTAGTAATTAGGAGCTACAGTGGCCTGTGCTGATAATGGAGCTTAATGCAGCATTAAAATGGTGAGCCCTCACGATTAGGCCTTTGAACAGCCCCTATATCCTAATGTGGGTGAAACAGGCCATCCAATGTTGAAAGAAACAAATAAGAATGTTTCATATTTGAAACCACTAAACTATATCTTTTAAAAATATTCTAGAATTCATATTTTTGACAATTCAGATTATTTTCCTTTCTATATCCTATCTGCATATAAAACAAGTTTGGTCCTATCATACTACAAATCATTCGTGGCTAGTTTTCTTTTATTTCCCATTAGCTGGTGATTGCTTAGTTACCTGAAAGCTTTCTTAAGGAGAAAAATTATGGAAGATTTGGATAGAAGGCAGTAGAAGGGGCACAACTGAATTTTTAAAAGACTGCATTTGAATAAAGGAACAGATGGTTTCAGTATGGGAAAAGGAGTTTTTGAAATTTTGAATGAGAAATGACCTATTTGAGGAACAAAATATGGTAACAGGTAAATGGTAAGGATCAATTACAAAGAAATTGAGAGTATTGTTGAGAATAATAGTAATAGTGATAGTACTCAGGATAGCAGTCACAGAAGCAATATAAGTTGAAAGGCATTTATATTTTTTCTTAATTTCAAAAGATATTTTCCTTAAAATAAGTAGATAGTAATAATAAGCAGATTTGTTTTGAACAAGTTTCAACACTTTGTTATTCAGGCTAAAAATGTCTTTTTCTATTCTACATATCTAGAATACTCTTCCTTATAGTGTTACTATTCAGAATCCACCATTATATTCAAAGCTCAGCTCCTGGTCACTTCCTATAGAAACTCTATAAATCTATTTCACCCACTTATTAATACTCTCTCAGACCTCAACCAAATAATTCATATTTATTTTAAATAATAAATGTTATTCATTCATTTATTTATTCATTCATTCATTTACTTATTTATTTATTTACTTACTTACTTACCTACTTGTTCGTTTGTTTGTTTGTTTGTTTATTTATTTATTATGTTATTCTGTAGGATATAATCTTTAGAGGGCATATATTATTATGTGTTTTGTCTTTACCTCTCCAGAGTCTAGATAATAACTGAAAAACAGTAGGCATTAAATAAGTGTTTGTTAATTGAAAAAAAAAAATCCAAATTGATGACGCTGTCTTTTCCTTTGTGTGAGGAAAGTTCTATCTGTCTCCCCTTTCTGGATAGTCCAGCTCACTTGAGTCAACGTGAGTCTGCGTCACCTAGCATAAGTCACGTGACTGCAGTCTACTTACTTCATCCAGGATGATTTAGTTTGACCCGGAAGGGAGGGGGAGGTTAAAAGGTGCAAGAAGAGGAAGTACAGGCTCTCTATCCCAGGTGACCACTAGGGGTGTGGCTATGGTGGCCAGGCAGATATTACACGCCTGGTGAGCTAGGATAGGCTATTTTTCTCTCTATCTCTATTCAAGTAACTAATGAACTTTATGAATGAGGACCACAGTCCTAATTTTAGTTCTTACATTTGGTGACCACAAATCTGGAGAAGGACCCTCACTTCTCCTCTAAGCTTTGTAGAGCAGTTTTAAAATGGACAATTGGGCAGATTAGCTTTACTGCCACCACCATTGTCCCGACCCTGCTGCTAAGGCTCCCGAGACCCCCTCTGTTCCTGCTACTGTGACTGCTACCATTACTACTTCTACTGAGTGACTCTGAGCAGCTCATCTGTGCCAGTCCTGACTGCTGGTGCATTCCCTTGTGGCTGCCGCTTTCACTGAGGCTGATTTTGGTAAAATAATCCCTCCGAGCCCCCAAGTTGATCTAGCCCAGCCGGCAAGATTTTTCTACCCCAGGTGCACAGCCATCCCTCCATTCCCTATTCACAAACTCCTGGTGAGCCCAGCCTTTAAGAGCAATCAGCCAATCCAATAACCCTCCACCAGCCCCCACCACCACCTAAGCCTTGTTTCCCTGGAACTCTTGGCTCCCAGGTTTTTTTTCCTGATTTTTTTTCTCTCCCAGTGGTGGGCTCACTCTGCTGGTCTCAAGATTCTCCCTTGGAGGCCCCATAGGCTTGAGCCTATCCCCAGACCTCTCTCAGTCTGGCTTGTTGAGGCCTGAGCATATTAAGGGGCCAAATTGCAGAGGTCCCCAGTCACCGCCCATACTATTTCCCCCATCCCTGCGTTTTAGCCATCCAGGCTTAGTCTCTGCTCTAGATTTGTCAGGGAGCTGAGCTCCAGCTGTGAGGAGCATCTGGCAGCGGACCCCCACCCCTGCTACAGCAGCCAACCCACCTAACCCCAGCCCAGGGGTCTTTGTGGCCCGGCAAGCACTGTGATCCCAGGCCAGAGCTCTGCAGCACTCACTGGCCTCCTGGAGGGAGTGGGGAGGGCTCAGTCTGCCAGCACTGTGGCCAAGGCACCTCGGGTTGTGGCTGGCACACAACCCCTGCTGGGACCACCCCACTCACTCAGCTTAACCTAGATCTCTAACCCCAGACCTCTGTGGTGTTTACACTATTACAAAGTTGTTTTTTTTTTTGTTTTTTTCTTTCTGTCCCTTCCCAAATCCACCATGCTCAGGGTTGTCTCCCCAGCCCACTCTTAGTCCCGCCCCCTAGTCCTGGGAGACCCTGCCCCCTGGCCAAGGAGCCAGTGCATATCAGATTAGGAGGAGCAAAAGTAAAAATGCAGGCAATTAAAAAAATAAACATAAATACAATAAAATAAAATACGAATAAATAAATCAAAATGAATTGTATAAAATTAAAGAAATATTAATAAAATAAAAATAATATTGAATTAAGTGGAATAAAATAAAATTTAACCAAATTAATTAAATACAATATTAATTAATTGGATATATTACTTCACTGACCTATTATTTTAGTAATAATAAATTTTTAAAAGTAATAATAATAATTATTATTATAAATATATATTTATTATTAGTACTATTGCCTTGCATTGATTACTATTGTCTTGAATTGATTTCTTATTTAACCCTAATCTAGTTTGGTTGCTTTCTACAATAAAATTAAAGGACATTGTGTCTCCAATTTTTTTACTAAGGTATTGGAACCATTTTGGGATCCTTTATTTGAATTCCTCAGCAATAATAGACTAGTACCATAGCTACTGCTGAGCTCCTCTTCAACAATAGCAGTCAAAGCCAAAGTCCAAAACAGATTAGGAAAGAAGGACTAGAAATTTTTTCTGACTTCAGGGACAAAAGGCCAGACACCATGAGAAATATTGCAACAAATTAGAGAAAATTAGCTAAGATTCCTTCAGGTTCACCCATGCACAAATTATTGAGCTCTTGGGATGGATCAAATTACCCAAAAGGAGATGATATGTCAAAGAAGGAAGCAAAGAGGTTGTGTAAAGCTTGGGCACTAAAATCTTTTAGCAGACCAAGGTATGGTTCATTTGATTTTAAAGTTCTAAAAGAACTAAAACTGGCCACTGGCAATAAGAATGCTAAAGAATATTGCTATTGGCTTCTTTGGGCACAACTCCTTGACAGTTCAACTGAACCCATTACCCCCAAAAAACAGCTTGGTTCACTCTTAAAAACCTGACACACTGCCTTCACTGTCCCTCAGCCATGAGGCTATTTATTCTTTAGATTGAGGCCATTCTGGCTTGACTCCTTTGGCCCCTCCCCTAAACCCTTAGTTAAATCTAACAAAAAAGACACTCTGCCATTTTCCCAGCCTTCCTGTGAAGAGGCTCCTCTTCCTTCTCTTGATCTAGACCAGGGGTCAGCAATGTATGGCTCGGAGCCATATCTGGATCTTTTGAGGGCCAGATATGGCTCTTTCTGCAGGAGCCATAAAGTCAATTTTTTTCAGGTGCTGTTACAGGAGAGCGCACTGTGAGCACTGTACGGCTCTCACGAAATTACATTTTTAAAAATGTGGAGTTTATGGCTCTCACAGCCAAAAAGGTTGCCAACCCCTGATCTAGACAATGACTTGATCCCTTTGGCCTCTCCCCCTACCAGACCCCCCCTCATCTCCCACCCCTCCTGCCTCCTTTCCTCACATCTTATCTGATCCTTGCCCTGCTTACTCTTGTGTTTGCTGTACCTAGCCTTTGCCTTGCCCTGCCCACCTTCTCTCCTGCCTTGTCTATTTTTTTCTGTCTCCACTGCCCAGTTCCTTCTCCCCACCTTCCCCCTTTCTGCCCTCTTTCTTCCTGCCCTCCCTTTCCTCCCTCCCTCCCCTGGGGAAACCCCTTCTACTCTACACAGTTTCCTCCTTTTTTCCCTATCCTTGTCCCTGCTCAATCTTCCTTTACTCTGCCTCCCCCTTACCCATGCCTCCCTCCCCTGCCCAACCCATCTCTTCCCCTGTCCCCTCTCTATCTCTCTTCCCCTTCCTCTACCCACTCAACCCCAAGCAGAGGAATAAACCAGGTACTAGTTATCACAGACATCTCAAATATGGGCCTGTTCCCTGAAAGGGATATTCCCAATTATGATAAACAAGTGGAATTAGTCAATATTGAACATCATACACCTTTTTAGCCACAAGACATTGAGAGATTCAAGGACAAAAACTCCTTCCTTTGATGAGGAGCCTATATTGGTAATTAAAAAGTTTGAAAGCATTTACGGAAAATACAATCCAGGTAGGATTGATGTCACATAATTATTACATGCTTTATTAATGTAAGATGAAAGAAATAATGTCTTTTCTCTCATTAATGGGACCCAGAATGAGGGTGCAATATGTTGGCCCCTTGAAAACCCTAATTGTAACCCAAATGCAGCTGAAGATTACATGCATCTATGTGAGGCTAGGAATGCATTAGTAAAGGCAATAAGAGCTTACTCTGACAGGACAAGTAACTGGACAAAATTTGTAGATTTGAGACAGGGTGAAAATGAGAGACCACCTCAGTTCATGGATAGACTTATTGAACTAGGATATAGAAATCTTGACCTGGATCTTTCTAGGGAAAAACATATTATACACATAAGAATGCATCCTCTTGAGGTATTAGGAAATATTTTATGAAAAATTGCCCTGACTGGTTAAGCATGGACATTGCTAAATTAAAGAGGACAGCAGCATATGTCTTAGAGGGCCATGCAAAGCAAGATAGAGAGGAAACTGAATTAGAGGAGAGATTAAGGAAGGGAAAAACTGAATTAGAGAGAGGTTAAAGAAAGAAGAAAGAAATAGTTGAATTAAAGAAACACATAAAAGAAAGACTCTAGCACAGATAGAAGTCATAACTCTTTTAAAGGAATACATGAGGCAACCAAGAACATTTTTTTGTGGGAAGGAAGGTCATATAGCTATGGATTGTAGAAACAGGAACCAAGAAAATAGAAACAAAAGAAGCTAGAGAAATAATAATAATAATAATAATAATAATAATAATAATAATAATACATCCTCTAAGAGGACAAGTGATTGTAATAAGATAAATTATAACTCAGACCATAATGCACCACTCCAAGGAATCTGTAATCATTGTGAAGTACCACAGAGAAATTGTCAGAATGACCAGAAGGGTGACCAGAGATAGCCAGAGGAGTTCCCAAAGATGTGGCCAAAGGAATCTATGTGAATGATGGGAGTTGGAAGGAGAAGGGACCTTATAGAGTCTGGAGGTGAATTTTAAATCTTTTCAGACCCCACTGTTTTATTGATGCTAACTATTTCAGTCTATTCCCCTCCCTGTAGTGAAGAAGTTTATGTAATGCAATCTTAAATAAAGATCTATGCCCAAGAGACAAGGAATATGTAACTAATTTCCAGTGAACCACTCAAACAGCTATTAAAATTGGAGAAAAAGGACTCTTGGATTCATTGTTCATAGTTACTCTTCACTGACATTGAGTGATTGTATCCTGTCATGTATATTTGCTGCTTATTTATTTTTTAAGATTTAATTTTGCTTTTAAGTTTAAATATTAATCTAATATAAGATGTTCTGTTATACAATGCTACCTTCAGTTAGTATATTTTGGTTATTAGCTGTTGTACTACTATTTATAACAAGCTTTTACCTGGTTAAAAAATAAAAGTACATTTGTACCAGCCACTAGTCTCCCTAACAGGCTAACTCTCTCTATGGCTCAATGACCCTCAGATCCAATCACTCATCACCCTGCCTCCCATGCATGGACGTGACACATGGTGCCCAGACAGGGACACAGGGACACTGCCGACATATGGCACCTGCCACATGAAACCTGGAACAGGGTTCACCACCTGCCACACATAGCACCCCAGGTAGTCAGAAATAGCCTTGTTCTAATCTGATTCTCCTCAAGCAGCAGGGATCCCCACGGCAGCAAGTCCACTTCATTCACAAGACTCCTGGCCACAAACAAATTTCTAGGGACACAAAAGACACAACTCAACTTAAACAGCCAAGAAGATGAAACTCAAAAAAGGTCTTTCGCAACAGAACAAGGACCCAGTAGTCCACAGTCTTGCCAAGCAAAGCACCAAACTTCAAAATTTTGTAACATTTTAAAAGCAAGAGCACAATGTATTTCATTTCAAAAAGATTGTAGGAAACAGAAACAGAATTAATTATACACAAAAACCAGGATGTAAAAAGAATTTTGACAAAGCCTCAGGATAAATCACAAAGTAAGATAGTAGAAGTGTTTCATTTTTGAAAGGAAAATTCTTCTTGTGCTTGCAGAAAGATGAAACATTTAAAGGCCCAGTGCCTTAAAAAACCAGTGGAAAGAGAACCAGCTTTAACTTTAAACAAGTCACTGCCAAGAAAACTAAAAATAATAGATTATCCCAGAACAACACCAACTTTAAAGCATGCTTACTCTATGTTAAATGTCATTTGTGTTTTAACCCTGTCTTATGTGATAGTGTCTTTTGTGATTGCCTTATTTTGTGCTCACAAACAAAAATAATGTGGATTGAGTCAAAAAGAAATCTGATTCTCTCTGCCTGGGATTCTCTGGTACATGGCAAAGTAATGTAAACCTTTTAAACTTTAATACTATACATAACTAATAAAAGACAAAAAAGAATTTCCTTCTCTTTCTTAGCTGGCCACTGAGGCAGGGAAGGAGGGTAGACTAAAACAACAGAAGGGAAATTTTGTTCCCACAATCTCATTGGACTTTCACTTAGGTTCAATTTTAAAGGTTAACATAACTAGAAAACCTACTAATGATTCTGAAATGTACTTATGGTATTCAAGATTGAAAAGTATTTATCAAGTTGTAGAAAACATCAGATAAGTTTGATTCTATACGAAACTAAATGGTGAAAGAATTTCTATTCTCACTAGTATTTGAAATTAATAATGGCTATAGATTTGAACGTTTAGTCATTACTAAAATATTTGAGTCAACTGAAAACTGTGTAATTTAATGTTTTCTCTAATTGTTATGGGTAACCAGCCAAATGAGTAAAAATAAGGTATTATTGAACAATAAGTATAAAATGCATAAGATTCAACACCAATTTTCTGAAAGAGTTTGCAATGTAATATGGAAAAAATTTTGTTTGATCAATAATTTGAGTCCTTAAATGTGAATGTCAAGATATTATTTGAATGTATACTAGCAAGCAACAAGTGACATTACAAAGAATATTGGAGAAGAAATTTTAAATTTGTCAAACCTCGATGTGATATAACACAGGTACTAAGAGTTTAACATGTATTCAAATGCAATTTGTCACAATGTAATATGAATTTCTACTGCAAAGACATTTCATTCTTAAGGTGAACGGGATAAGACAATATGTAAGAATATTCAATTTCAAAAAGTGAAGAAAGTTAAAAAAAGACAGTTGCTAGTGAAGGATTTTTTCTCAATCCTCACTAATATCAACAAACTAAGTCATAAATTATAGCAGCATAGCTTTAAGATAAAACTACTAAGAAATTAAAATACTCTCTACAAACCCATTAACTCTTTCCTGATGCAAAGTGCCTATAATAATTTTTTACTGGATTTAAAGAAACAAAATAACGTGTTTTTTTTTTAATAGACCAACTTAACAGAACTTGACAAGAGGTCAAAAATTGACGATCAGACTCTCCCCCTTTCTTTCTTCCCCCTCCCCTTTTTCCTCTACCCAGCCAGCTCTGACAATACAGTCATAGCTCTGGTCACATGGTCACACAGGGGCTTCGACACCATATCACCCCTCCCACCCTCACCCCACCTCCCCAACCCCCACCACACCCTCACCCTCTCACCACCCAGCTCATCTCCCAACCCCTGTTTCTGCTGCTCCCCTTGACAAGCAAAGAAGAGAACATTGGCAGAACAGAGAGGAAGTTATTGATCACAAATCAAGCTAATCATTTACTGGAATAAGGATTCCGCTATTCACATAAATTTAGAAACAGCCTATCTATGATTTTAATCAAACGGACTAAACTATCAAAGTATTTTTTAGAGACATTAACCTATTTTGTTACAAACTAATTTTAATAAGAATTAAAAAACAGGAAGACAGAGTTTTTTAACAATCATAGTGAAGCAAAAATAAATAAGACATCGAATAAAAAGAATACAGGATTGACACAGTATATAGAGAAACTAAAGGAATATACACCTACTTAAAGCAGATTAAAATGTTTGATTATGGATTTTATCTGAATGAAATTAGAACACTAATAAGAACAACTTTTTCTCTCAATTGTAATGTGAGAATCACACCACTAGGATATATATTTTTTAAAGTATAAAGGGAGAAGATAATTGGATCCCCCAAAGACAACATCACACTCACACTCCTCACACTCAACTTTTAATGAGAACAGTCTAAATGCTGCTATGAGGCATTTTCATGACTCAAAAAGCAATGAGGACTATATTATATGGATGGACAATTTAACCAATTTGTGATAAGACTCTGATCCACGAATAACCTGGAGCACAAGGGTCTCATATTTTTTTGAGAGATGATTGAGTAGCTGGTGTGGGTGCCTCCTCTTACAGAAAGACTAAGGAGACTCGAGCTGAGAGATCACGAGCCAGCAAGAAAATCACTACAGATCAACAAACAAGAGGACACAGAAGCAGATGTCCACCTGGAATGAAGCCAAAACATCAGTACGCAGAGCTGTACTCATGACACAGACTTAAGGACCTGACGTGATACTTGAAATGGTATTGTTGACAATGTTGTGCTATTAAGGGTGCCAGAGACACAAGCAACTCTTGGGCTTGCCTACCCCCTTGGGTGACACCCCTGACATATTTTGACAATATTAAAACTGATAATTCTTTACTATTAAGACAAGTACAAGTTAATACACTGTACAATGACTCGACTACAATGACACATAAGCTCTAGCCTACAAGACCCCTAGTCACTTAGCAGCACAAGAATATGTGCCAAAGCCTTATTTAAAGCTGCAGCCTAAGGAAAAATGGGTCAGTGATAGAAAAACTAGACATGGAAAACGGTGAATGATTTATGACCTTTCTGTTAGATGGTATGAGTAGCCTTTGCTGCCTGACTCCATTCTATGCCTATTAAAGAGATATTAAGGGATTCTTGGAGCATAGCACTCCAGTAACATTTCAATGAACATATGAGACTTATTTACAATAACATTTCAATGGATGTACAAGATCCATTAGCAGCAACACATTTTATTGAAGACAGTAAGGTTCTTAATGCAAAAACGATAGCAGATTCAATATTCAATGTTTTTAAGTCTCAACCTTTTTGAAAAATGGTCTTAGATTCTAGCAAATATTATTATTGTTCTTGTAATATGTATAATTTTATGTGCTATGTATTGTATGTTCTATGTATTGTATATATTATATATATAATTTCTTTCTTTTTCTCTTTTTATTATACCCACTATTAATAATGTCAAGACTTTAGTGCATAATATACAACCTTTTTTAAAACAAAAGTATAAAGAGGACTATGTGAGACCCACTGAAGAAAGCAGCCATGCTTGCCTGAGATTGCTGGCGAGGCCTCAGTCTCTTACACAAAGGCACTGCTCCTCTCTGCCAGAGGTCATCATTAAACCCTGCATCCCCCCTCACTCTGAAGAGCAAAGAAGTCCTTGTAACGTCATGACTGAAAGTACCAAACCTGCCTTTCCTTAAGTACCCAGAACAGATTAGCAATCACTATTTCTCAACTTGCTTATGTCTGTAATAGCAGCTCTGGTATTGTTCATGTGTGAAGTCATTTTCATGAACATCATCGTGTGGGAAAGTCACACCCCCCAAGAATGTTGTAATGCCTCATATTTTACCTTCTATAAAAGTTTTTCTCTTTGTCACAATTGACTGAAGATCACAGCCCCCAGTCATGGTGCCGTGAGTCTTCCACTTGGTCCCTTTCAGGCATGCTGGCATGTGACAGCTCGTTTTTGAATGAGAAATTCTTTTGTGGTGCCTCTGTTTGGCTGATCCATTATCAAATGGGATGAGCAATATGAATTTCTGATTTATTATTCTTCTTTTTCTTTATATTTTAATAGGATATTTGATTTATTTCGTTTCTTATTTTTTGCACTTGAGTACATGGAATCAGTATTAATGTTATTGATTTTGAAGGATAAATTTACAATATCTATTAGCGCTAATACAAATGCATATCCAAAAGCTTTAAGCTATGGAAACCTGCCATTGATTCTAAGTATTATGGGATTTTAACTAATAATTGTGTTTGATTTCAGAAGAAGGGATTACAAAAGAGCCACTGCACAGTGCAAAGAAGCACAAGGTCAAGGAGACCAGCAATCCCTGTGGGATTGATGGGGATCTATCCCAAGACAAAGGACTTGTTCTGAGGTTCAAGGAAGCAACTATTTGACAAATTCAGACATTGGACTTTGTCTTGCCAAGTTGTAACAAGTACCTTTTTTGGAATTCATTTTGGCTCCCCTCTCCCTGAGATTGAAGGTAAAATCAGACCAGGGAATCATACTTCCCTTTTACCTCAGACTTGTCCCCTCCTATTTAGGGTATGGCAATTTTCTATAGTCTCAATTGCAGATGGGTAAGTACAATATTGCTGTAATTGTCCTGCACTCTTGTAGGATACATACCACTTTAATTGGGCCTTGCTAGTAACCTGTTATGATTTGATCTTTTTACTCATAATTTTATACACATAGCATTTGATATATATTTTATCCATATTTAATTTTTTCTCTTTTATTTGGTTTTTGGGTTTTTGGTTTTATTTTGAGAATTGATTCGTATACCTCATAACTCAGCTATGTATTCTGGGGTGATTCTAGTGTTGGTCAACACCCCTGTAAGGGGGGATTGTATAATTATCCTAAAATCCAATACTTAAGATCTTTTAAGTCAATTTTAGGAAAAGAAGATCACCAATAACCCAAATCAAGAAAGTGGATCTTTAGGAGAAGGTGCCATAAGGGTGCCTATAGAAACCATACACTACATCAAAAGATCCAGAGTGAACTTTGGGATATAATGAACTAAACTGAACGGGGTTGAACCTAACATTTATTCTGAATGTAAACTGTTATGCCAAATTGAAGTGCTTCCTAATTGGCTTTTTGGCAATGTATCTATAAATCATTTTTTTTATTTCTCCTTTTTTTCTTTCCCTCTTATCCCTAAGTTGTTGTAATTACTTCTATGTAAAGTACAATATTTTATACACCTCTAGTAAGAGAATCTTTAGATATATGAACTATGTATATGAAATGATTCACTGGGGACACCTGACATGTTAATCTCCTAGAAACCTCAAGTGAAGAGACTTTAACATGCGGGTCTCCCAAGGAATAAAAGGGGGGGGAATGTGTAAGGAAAGTTCTATCTCCCTTTCTGGGTAATGCAGGTCATTTGAATCTACCTGAGTCTTACCTAGTGTAGGTCATGGGACAGGGAGGAAGAGTTAGAGGGACAATTGAATAAATAAATGAGACTGAGAGAAGAAAAGTATGAAAAAAAGAGTCAATATCTTGGTAATAGAGGGATGAGATAAAAAAAAAAAGATATACCAAAATTTACCAGTGAGAATTCCTTAAGAAGAAGAATTGGCAAAATGGAAAAAAGTTTAAAAAATTTACCAAAATAAAAAATTCTTATAATGTAGAATTGGCTAAATAGAAAAGGCAATATAAAAGCTTCCTGAAGAAAATAATTCCTGGGCAAGTGAGAGTTGGTGACTCCATGAGACATCAAGAAACAAAACAAAGTTAAATTTAAAAAGTGGAAAAATAGAATACATGTAAAATGTTTCACTGGGGAAAAACTTATCTAAAAACAGATGAGAGATAATTTAAAATTATTGGACTACCTAAAAGATATAAAAAATTAGGCAAAGCATCATATTAAAAACAAACAAACAAAACAAACAAGGAAAACTGTCCAGATATACCAGAGGGCAAAATAGAATTGGAAAAGTCCACTGACACTTCTTGAGAAAGATCTCAAAATGAAAACTCCAGAAATATTTTAGCCAAATTCCAAAGCTCCCAAGTTAAGGAGAAACTATTTTAAGGAACCAGAAAGAAGCAATTCACATTTCACTGAACCACTGTCAGGATAACAGAAGATTTTCAAGCTTCAATTTTAAAGATTTGATTGGCTTGGCATTCTGGAGGGCAAAGGAGCTAGAATTATAACCAAGCATTATCTATCCCGCATAACTGAGTATACTCCCTCAGGGGGGATAAATTGAAATTTAATGAAATAGAGAACTTTCCAGCATTCTTGATGAAATTTAATGAAAATTTAATGAAATAGAGAACTTTCCAGCATTCTTGATGAAAAGACCAGAGCAAACTGAAAATTTGACTTTCAGACCCAAGTGAAGTATAAAAAGGTAAATGGGAAAGAGTAATCATAAGGGATTCAATAAGATCAAACTATTGACATTTCTACATGGGAAGGTGACACCTGTAAATCCAAAGAAATTTCTAATTATTAGAATAGTTAGAAGGAGCATAGGTATGGAGGGCATGCATGTATTGACTGATGGAATGACATCCAAAACACAAAATTAAAAGTTGAAAAGGAGAGATGCACTATGAGAAGGCAGAAAGGAAAGGTAAAATTAAATAAAAGCATATCAGATAAAAATGGCTTAACAAGCTTTTTTTTAATGTGGAGGAGAAAATGGATGGTGATGGCAAACAATGCTTAAATGCCCTTTCCTCTGATCAGAATTAGCTGACAGAGGGAATATTATACACACTAAACTGTGTTTAGAAATTAATCTTACACTCAAAGGAAGTAAGAGTGGAGGGAAAAAAGGAGATGAGGGGCTGGCAGAAGAGAGGAAGGATTGAGGAACGTTATGGTCAGAAAATACATAAATAGAGAAAAGCAGAAACATTAAGGGCATCTTGCTTAGATATTAATGCAATAAAATAATGTTCAATGTAGAATCATGTAAAAATAGTTAAAAATCAATTGTAAGGTAAATAAACTAATGCTGAAAATGAGTAGGTCAAAGGACAAATATTAGAAACAATAATGTATTTAAAATGAATATCAAAAAAAGAGACAACATATTCCCATTTATGTGATGTAAACAAAGAAATACTTAGGAAACAATGCATATCTTTAAATGCTTACATCAATAAAATAAAGCAAGGGTAGATCAATGAATTTATAGGTATCACCTTCTCAGGTAGAAATGTCAACAATTTAATCTTATTGAATCCTTTATTTCTCTTTCCCATTGACCTTTTTATGTTTCACCTTGGTCTTGTATTTGAAAATCAAATGTTCTATTTGGTCTTTTCATCAATTAAAGAAAAAATGCAAATTAAACCAAACTAAAAATGAATAAAATATCCCCAATTAAACACAAATTTGAAAGTCTTTAGAATCAAAGGAGAGATTAATAAATATAGAAAAATTGGGACACCAATGCATGGTTAATAGAGTTGTAAATTAACACAACCATTCTGTAAAAAAATTTGGACCTATGACCAAAAGGATATTAAACTGAACATATCATTTGACCCAACGATATCACTGCTCTGTATTCAGAGACTTTTTTTTAAAGAAAGGGGAAAATAAACATTTCTTGAAAAAATTTTATAGAAACTATTTTTGTGGTAGCAGAAAATTGGATACAGAGGAGATGCCCATCAATTGGGAAATGGCTGAACAAATTGTGGTATCTGTTAGTAATGAAAAATTGATGATCATGATACTTTCAGAAAAAAGAAAACTAGAAAAAGTTACATAAACTGATCTAGTGAAGTGACCAAACCAGGAAAACATGATATACAACAACAGCATTATTTTATGATGGTCCACTGTAAAAGATTTATCTATTGTTAGCTAAATGATGAAAAATGTTTCCTACTTCCAGAGAAAGAGCTAATGATATATGAATACAGATCAAAGAATGTTTTTTTCAAACTTTATTTTTAACTGTTTTATTTCATAACATGAATAAAATAGAATTATATTTTTCTTGACTCCACATGTAAACCTTATATCAAATTCCTTGCCTTTTCAATGAGTGGAGAGGGAAGATGAGAGAAATTATAATTCAGAATTTTATAAAATATGTTAAAATTATATGTAATTTGTAAAAACTAGAAACAAACCATTGGGAAAAGATGTACTTAAAAATAGAAATTAATCAATAATTTCTAAATTTAGATTTCTTAAATAAAACTTTGAGGTAAATAAGTCCCTATAACCATTAAAGGTAGTTTTCTCTCTTGTAGGTCTTGTGAGCCAATAACTTGTTTACAAAGTATTATATATATATATATATATATATATATTTTAAATCAGTAAATCAGGTACATGCCTGCTGAGCAAAACTACAAAACATTCCTTATGGGTTGTTTATAGACTCATTTACAAAATTTTAATCCATCAGTAGTAATACCATCACTGCAGCCCTGCAACTTTTATTTAACATATAGTGATGATTTTTCCAACTTGAAATTTTCAAGGATCATGTAGAGTCAGATTTGATATATATCAGGATAAAACATTTTTGTTGAACCATTCAATATAAAAGGTGTTATGGCGATTTAGAAGAAAATCATCATCCTAGGAATTTTAAATGCTATCTGTACAATGAATGTTAGAAGAAACCATAAAAGCAATCTTTTTTATCTTCTCATTTTTGAGATGTGAAACCTATCATCCAGGTATGAAGTGCCAGAAGGTAATATCTGAAACCAAGACTTATGATTAATAATAGTGAAAAGGTTAGCTTCCATTTATATAGCACTTAATGCATCACAGAGCACAATAAAATGCGATCTCATTTTGTCTTTATAATAGTCATGGGATTTGTTGTTAATATGCTCATTTTTTCATATAAAGAAATTGAGGTAGAAGATATGACTTGTTTTTGATTTTGTTTTTTGTTTTGATTTTCTTGTAGATGAATATTTTTAAAGAGGCAGAGTATGGATTGGAAATAGCACTGGTCCAGATATGTATATGTGAATTTTACTTTAGACACTTCCTCTCTCTTTGAACATGGCCTAGGCACTTAGTTTATCTTAGTTTTTATTTCCTAATTTATAAATGAATCACAGTGGTTATTCACAAACAGAGAAAAAACCACCCAGAGGGAGACTGAATTGTCTTAATAACACTTGTGCAGATGCAAATAGAAAGTAAGGAAAAAAAGGAAAGACAACAGATAACTAGAAATTGGATAAGATATAAATGTCCTTAGTTTAGGATTCCATTGGACTAATCATTAAGAACAATAAAGTATTGTTAAAGTATTTATAATGCAGAAAAGAGAAGGGAGGTCATTTAGAAAGGAATCAAAGCCAGAAAGAAAAAAAAAAGAAAAAGCAAAGTCTTCCTCTGATCTCTAATTTCATAGTATTTTTGCCTATGAATAAATGTTGTTTCTTCACAGCAAAAAATCCTTATCATCCAAGTGAAAAGTAAAATGTCCTAAGATGAAATTAAATAATGATAGTTGTAGCTGACAAAGACAATGCTAAATTTTTGTGATTTTCCTTTTGGTAAAATAAAATAAATATGATTTGGGGTTTAAAATTGAATAAGTGAGTACAAATTTTGCCCTTTGATTTGACATTTGTTTTGCTATTTAATTTTTTCCATATTTATTGTCAATTTTTCCCCATATACATTGTTTCCATATACGTATTATGTGGATTGTCAATTTGGCTTTTATTCTCTACCTCACATTATGTGTCTTCCTATATTTCTTTGGATTATTTACATATATTGTACTTTGTAATTTTTAATCTGTTCTGAAAAATTATATATACATGCATATATTCATTTAAGTTATTATAATTTTTGCATTCCTATGACAAGCTTATAGTACATATTCTTTGTTGTTTTATTTCTCATTATAAATATAAAGTCCTACATGTGAGTTCAAGAAATTAACTCCTCACTCTGGGAGGGATATGACAAGAAATTTTTATGGAAAATATAGAGAATAACTTTAAATTCAATATTAAACAATTTTAATCAATAAAATCAATATTAATCAATAGATCTAATTAAATACTGCATGAATCTGTGATTTCATCAATTTTAAATTCTACTAATTTAAATTAAAAATGTTTTATGATAATGGACAGAGTTCAATAGTTACTTGGATGATCATTTGAGAAGTTTTATCCTCAGACTTAGCCTGGTTTTCAAATAAAAATATATAACATGTCACTCAAAGCTTTTTCATCTTAAAAGAATTTGATAGAATATGAATTCCATTGCTACATACTTCTAAAAACAGTGTCAACTGGGTNCCTTGGTCTTGTATTTGAAAATCAAATGTTCTATTTGGTCTTTTCATCAATTAAAGAAAAAATGCAAATTAAACCAAACTAAAAATGAATAAAATATCCCCAATTAAACACAAATTTGAAAGTCTTTAGAATCAAAGGAGAGATTAATAAATATAGAAAAATTGGGACACCAATGCATGGTTAATAGAGTTGTAAATTAACACAACCATTCTGTAAAAAAATTTGGACCTATGACCAAAAGGATATTAAACTGAACATATCATTTGACCCAACGATATCACTGCTCTGTATTCAGAGACTTTTTTTTAAAGAAAGGGGAAAATAAACATTTCTTGAAAAAATTTTATAGAAACTATTTTTGTGGTAGCAGAAAATTGGATACAGAGGAGATGCCCATCAATTGGGAAATGGCTGAACAAATTGTGGTATCTGTTAGTAATGAAAAATTGATGATCATGATACTTTCAGAAAAAAGAAAACTAGAAAAAGTTACATAAACTGATCTAGTGAAGTGACCAAACCAGGAAAACATGATATACAACAACAGCATTATTTTATGATGGTCCACTGTAAAAGATTTATCTATTGTTAGCTAAATGATGAAAAATGTTTCCTACTTCCAGAGAAAGAGCTAATGATATATGAATACAGATCAAAGAATGTTTTTTTCAAACTTTATTTTTAACTGTTTTATTTCATAACATGAATAAAATAGAATTATATTTTTCTTGACTCCACATGTAAACCTTATATCAAATTCCTTGCCTTTTCAATGAGTGGAGAGGGAAGATGAGAGAAATTATAATTCAGAATTTTATAAAATATGTTAAAATTATATGTAATTTGTAAAAACTAGAAACAAACCATTGGGAAAAGATGTACTTAAAAATAGAAATTAATCAATAATTTCTAAATTTAGATTTCTTAAATAAAACTTTGAGGTAAATAAGTCCCTATAACCATTAAAGGTAGTTTTCTCTCTTGTAGGTCTTGTGAGCCAATAACTTGTTTACAAAGTATTATATATATATATATATATATATATATTTTAAATCAGTAAATCAGGTACATGCCTGCTGAGCAAAACTACAAAACATTCCTTATGGGTTGTTTATAGACTCATTTACAAAATTTTAATCCATCAGTAGTAATACCATCACTGCAGCCCTGCAACTTTTATTTAACATATAGTGATGATTTTTCCAACTTGAAATTTTCAAGGATCATGTAGAGTCAGATTTGATATATATCAGGATAAAACATTTTTGTTGAACCATTCAATATAAAAGGTGTTATGGCGATTTAGAAGAAAATCATCATCCTAGGAATTTTAAATGCTATCTGTACAATGAATGTTAGAAGAAACCATAAAAGCAATCTTTTTTATCTTCTCATTTTTGAGATGTGAAACCTATCATCCAGGTATGAAGTGCCAGAAGGTAATATCTGAAACCAAGACTTATGATTAATAATAGTGAAAAGGTTAGCTTCCATTTATATAGCACTTAATGCATCACAGAGCACAATAAAATGCGATCTCATTTTGTCTTTATAATAGTCATGGGATTTGTTGTTAATATGCTCATTTTTTCATATAAAGAAATTGAGGTAGAAGATATGACTTGTTTTTGATTTTGTTTTTTGTTTTGATTTTCTTGTAGATGAATATTTTTAAAGAGGCAGAGTATGGATTGGAAATAGCACTGGTCCAGATATGTATATGTGAATTTTACTTTAGACACTTCCTCTCTCTTTGAACATGGCCTAGGCACTTAGTTTATCTTAGTTTTTATTTCCTAATTTATAAATGAATCACAGTGGTTATTCACAAACAGAGAAAAAACCACCCAGAGGGAGACTGAATTGTCTTAATAACACTTGTGCAGATGCAAATAGAAAGTAAGGAAAAAAAGGAAAGACAACAGATAACTAGAAATTGGATAAGATATAAATGTCCTTAGTTTAGGATTCCATTGGACTAATCATTAAGAACAATAAAGTATTGTTAAAGTATTTATAATGCAGAAAAGAGAAGGGAGGTCATTTAGAAAGGAATCAAAGCCAGAAAGAAAAAAAAAAGAAAAAGCAAAGTCTTCCTCTGATCTCTAATTTCATAGTATTTTTGCCTATGAATAAATGTTGTTTCTTCACAGCAAAAAATCCTTATCATCCAAGTGAAAAGTAAAATGTCCTAAGATGAAATTAAATAATGATAGTTGTAGCTGACAAAGACAATGCTAAATTTTTGTGATTTTCCTTTTGGTAAAATAAAATAAATATGATTTGGGGTTTAAAATTGAATAAGTGAGTACAAATTTTGCCCTTTGATTTGACATTTGTTTTGCTATTTAATTTTTTCCATATTTATTGTCAATTTTTCCCCATATACATTGTTTCCATATACGTATTATGTGGATTGTCAATTTGGCTTTTATTCTCTACCTCACATTATGTGTCTTCCTATATTTCTTTGGATTATTTACATATATTGTACTTTGTAATTTTTAATCTGTTCTGAAAAATTATATATACATGCATATATTCATTTAAGTTATTATAATTTTTGCATTCCTATGACAAGCTTATAGTACATATTCTTTGTTGTTTTATTTCTCATTATAAATATAAAGTCCTACATGTGAGTTCAAGAAATTAACTCCTCACTCTGGGAGGGATATGACAAGAAATTTTTATGGAAAATATAGAGAATAACTTTAAATTCAATATTAAACAATTTTAATCAATAAAATCAATATTAATCAATAGATCTAATTAAATACTGCATGAATCTGTGATTTCATCAATTTTAAATTCTACTAATTTAAATTAAAAATGTTTTATGATAATGGACAGAGTTCAATAGTTACTTGGATGATCATTTGAGAAGTTTTATCCTCAGACTTAGCCTGGTTTTCAAATAAAAATATATAACATGTCACTCAAAGCTTTTTCATCTTAAAAGAATTTGATAGAATATGAATTCCATTGCTACATACTTCTAAAAACAGTGTCAACTGGGTTGACACTGAACAATGGGACAGAAGAATGGGGAAAAGAGTGTGATCTATCATCCAAAAACTAATATGATTTTCAGCTGAATTAAAAGGGTTACCTAGATGAATGAAGGTTATGGTTACACAAGTAAAACCATAACTGTACCATTGTAATTGGATCTGTGCTACATGTTTTAGAAGGAATATTGACAAATGAGAACAAATTCAGAAGGGAAGACTAAAATGATAAAATGAGTAGCATCATTCCAATACACATATATGAAAAAATAGGCTTTTTTCCCCTGAAAAATATAAATTAGAAGACATTCGAGTTGTCTTCCAATATTTGAAAAAAACTGTATTATTTGGGATTAAAATTAACTTCTTGGTACAAGAAGGACAAATAGGTTGGAAAGAAGTAGATTTCGTGAAAAAAAGTAATGATCATTTTAAAATATTCAAAACTGGAATAACATTAATTGAATAAGAGTGGAAATCTTCATGCTTTTACTAGATAAATATAAATTTCAAATTATTTAGATTATATTTCTGTTTAAGTATGGGTCAAATTAAATGACATCTGAGGTTACTTCTGAAATACTTTGCTCATTTATTTTCCTTTTGCTTCATCTATTACCTAACTTCAAATTTCAAGGGATTGGTTGTTAATATGCTCATTTTTTTCATATGACATTCCAACTAACTTCAAGGAACCTTATTCATGTCACATCTGCATTTGATCAATTGATAAATTCTATAAATTCTTCTGCTTTTTTTCCCTCACAATCTCTACAAAAACAATTTAATATATCATTTGATAATGAAGAAAAACTGTGGAGGGGTAAAATAGATAGCTAGACTACATTGTCCCAGATAGTTAACTTCTCAGAATGGACTTTTTACTCAGCTTCAATTCTTCTAATTCTCTTAATATAGTCATATTTAATCTTGGCTGTGTCATATAGTATGTTTCCATTTTAGATAGGATGAGTCTCTTGCTTTGCATTCTTTTTGCCATCAAGTATTTGAATAACTTTATTATAATTGAGCACATAGAAAATATACAACTTGAAGGAGGAAATCATGGCATCTTAGAAGTCCAGTCCCTTTTTAATAAGTCACTTTTTCAATCTTCCTAATTGATATGTGAAAATTACCCCAATACTGATTAAATGGTTTGTTGAGTAGCTCAGAGCCATTATTATAGCTTTAGCATGCTTCTCATTATTATTCCAGTAAGCAACCCAAGAACAGAGAATGTACTCTTTTTGAAGATATGAATTGGTTGAAGATTCAAACATTTGGAATTATATGCTAAAAGTCACCAAATTGTATATTATATATATATATATATATATTTGATAGTGTAATACCATTACACATTCTTTCCACATCTATATCTAAACTGATATGTGGATACAGTGAATGGATATATGATAGATTAGCTATAGAGTTAACTCTATCAATCTCTTTATATAGATATTTACATATATATGTTTATGTATTACAGTAACACATTTTTAATAAAAAGAACCAAAAATAAAGTGTGCGTGTATGTATGTGAGCATTTGTACAAGAGTTGAAGAATGTCTAGCCAAATGTAGTGCCTACTATTTGCTAGGCACTTTGTCTAGTCCTGGAGATAAAAAAACAAAAAAACAACAAAAAACAAACAAACAAAAAAACCCATTCCTTGCTTTCAAGCAGCATTCACTATATTTTGGGGACAGTAATGGAATATTGATGCAAATTAAAAAGTAACAACTATTAAAAATTTGCATAAGTCTTCAAAGAATCATATAAAGTGGAAGGGGGTCAAAATAAGCATAATCAGAAGATAAACTTCTACTTATTGTGACAATAAGATAAAGGAAACATTATTTTACCAGAACTTTTCCAACATTTACCATTTTCATCTTGTGTCATGTTTGTCAATTTGATGGGTATGAAGAGAATACTCAGTTATTTTAACTTGCATTTATTTTATTAATATTGGGGAGCAGTCTTTGCTTGCTGATAGCTTTCATTTATTATTTTGAAAAATGCCTTTTTCAATTTGAAAAATACCAGTGAACTTTTATCTGTTTAGGGATTGCTCTTGTTTTTATAAATGTGTATTATTTTTCTACTTATCTTAGATACTTGATGTTTAACAGAGATGTTTACTATAAATATCTTTCTAAAATCAACTTCATTTAGAGTTCTAGTTGTTGATTGTGTTTGTGTGAAAGCTTTTCACATGTGATATATTAATCTAACTATGTATTTTAATTTTTGTCCCTTATGTAGCTTAGAATTCTTACATGGGTCATTTTGTGAATTTAATCTCCTTTTTCCCCACCTCCCCTGCCATTATTTTTATCATAATCTTTTATATTTAGGGCAATAGTTGGCATAACATTCTTCTGGACTTAATTTCTGCCAGATGGCTTTACAGTTTTCTATGAAGTTTTTTGCTAAATAAAGAGGTTTTGCCACCTTTTATAACTTCAGATGTTCTCCTTTTCATCTATCCTCTTGCTGAATCTTTGCCTAAAAATTCAACTCACATACCTTTAAGAATAGATAGAATGAATAAGGGATTGAAGAACAAAGTAAATTATTTTGAGCAAATTTGACTATTACTGCTTCCAATTTCCCAAGGACAATAGATACAGTGCCAAAATAAATAAAAGATTTAACTTTTCTACTCAAACATTTGCACACATATTTAACACAAGTGGAAACATACTGTACTATGGATCTCTTTCAATTACTTTGTGAAATTCAGAATCATTTTATATGAAAAATAAATAAAAATAGAGTAATGGGGACATTCACAAACATGCAAATACCACTTACATATACTGAGAAATTCTTCTTTCTTACTGTTATGAATAACTCATTGTTTATTGAATCTGAAGTATATCTGTCCTAAGTAATTATAAAACCAGAAATAAAAATGAATAATTTTCTTCCAAATAGATTAACTATTGTTTTTTATTTTAGGCTGAGTAATTAATTTCAACTATATGAATGTTCAAAATGTCTTGCAGCACATAGGATTGATATGTTATAATTTCATGTACTTAAAATATTATGATTTGTTTTCCTTTCAGATGCATTTTATAGATATTTCTTATTTTTTAAAAAAGGAAAGAAATTAAGAAGAATTTGTATGCACTGAATATCTCATTTTCTTTCAGCTACATGTTTTATATGCAAATTACAGGGCACAGAAAAATCTTACCAAGCTTTTTGTAGTTTCATTAATGGCAAGTTCTGTTACATTGTGATTTCCTGGGAACCAGTTGACTAAATGAAAATCTCTGTTGCAATGTATTAAATCAAAGGAACAATACTGGACTTTTCTTTGGTGGTCAACAGAGAGCTGTAAGGTTTTTCCACGTTTTTTTTGTGCAATAAATTTATTCTAAAATCTAACATATTCAGGAATAATTTTACAGTCATGCTTTAATAAAAATTTTAACTTTTGACATCTTAGTTTCTTTAAGGGGACAGATAGGGACTAGACATGATTGTATTGATAGTAACAATATCCATATTTTGCAAATTAAGAAATTTGGGCAAACAAATTAGCTGACTTGCCCAGGGCTACCGAGCCAGCAAGTGTCTGAGATCAGAACAGATTTGAATTACAGTTTTCCTTACTTCAGGAGCAGAACTCTACTCACTGTGCCACTAGCTGCCGGTAATAGTTCATAGATTCTCTTTGGAAAGGCAAACATAAGACTTGGAAGAAGTGGTTTAACTGGAAATTCAAATGCAATAAGAAATTTCATTTCTTGGAATATTCGGACTTCTCAACTTGCAGTGCTTAGAAAGATCATGAGTTATTCGTAAGAGATCCTCACAATGATAATTGTAACTCCTATATTGTAATCTGTTCCTGAATTTTATGAAGTTGAACAGTTCTATGAAAAACTTCAGAGAATCCTTTAATACAGGTCTATAATTCTGTGATTTTTGGTTACTTCAGTGTTAAAGTGAACATAAAGTAGAATACTATCTTGGAAAATATGGCTTGGAACTGTGAAATAAAAGAGAATAAAAGTTTTGGCTTTCTCAGAAATTTATGAATACTTTTTGTTTCCCAGAAGGGATCTGAAGGAAGCTGTTACAAAGGAGTAACAGAAATTGTGAAAAAATGAAATTGATTGACTATAGTTTAAGGGGAAAAAAAACCTGGTTATTTTATAGTAGTCATTTCAGAATATATTATCTCAGAGTAATGTAATCATTGACATTATAGAGCAAAGTACAAAATCAACTTCAAATTTGAAGGAAAAAATGAAATAACAACATTATAAATTGCAACAACTACAACCAGATTTATTAAAATGTAGAGTTGAATTTGAAAATTGAGAAATGAAAAATTATATTTGATTTCAATTACTTATAGCAAAAATTTAATTGACTTGTACTAGTTGCCCACAATGGAGAGGTCCAAAACCTCAGCAGTCATGTTTTTAAACAAACTTCATTTTACCAATAAGATAGATATGACTGAAAAAGGGCAAATTCAGTAATAAAAATTGGTTTTTTAAGTCTTATGGAAGAGAATAGTGAGTAACTGCTTATACATATCATGTGATGTAGTCAAGGACAATAGAAGCAAATATAAGGTATTTTAAATTTTTGTCTGAATCTTAATTGACTCATAACATCTCATAGCACCCAAAGAAGAACTGGGATTATGACTTAAAATTCAAAATAAATAGAATAAACATTTTCAGTTTTTCTTTAATAATTCATTTTCACCCTCAATGATAGTGGAACTACAATAATTCAACCTAAATAACTTCATCTCCAGTGGGCTAGAAGATATACTTGAAATGGTTCTAAAGAAGACAAAGCTGGATCCCAAAACACACTGAAGGAAATCATGCTGACTATCACATAATCTTGAAAGGATTAGATAATTGTGTTAAAAAGTTACATGGAAAATAGAAATATATCAAATTGTGGAGAAAATCATTCACTGTATTATATACACATTCATAGTTAGCACAAATAAACTGTAGTCTATTTACAATTATAAGTTATATATGAGTTATGATCGAGAAAATATAACTTCTGCGAAGGAAATAAGTTGATCACGTTTCTAGCATTAGATCATAAGGCCTATAAGAATGATAAGAGAAAGAAAGAAAGAAAGAGACAGAGAGAAAGAGAGAAAGAAACAAAGAAACAAAGGAACACAGAAAGAAAGAAACAAAGAAAAATGGAGAGATAGAAAGATGGATGGATAGATAGATAAACAGATTCTTTTGGGGCTACATGGCTATTCAAGAAACATTTACCAAACACAGGGGAAAAAAACAACCCTACTGGAAAGACTTCTAGGACTTGGAGTGGGAATTGGGAAAGGCTCCTTATAGAGTAAAGTGACGAGTCAAGAATACCATGACTGTTGAAAATCTTTCACAAATTGTATGGCCAGTATGATAAAAATAAATGTGAACTGACCTAGTGCATTTACCAACTTGAGAAAAAAATTTCAGATATCATTGGCCATCCAATAAAAGTATAGGACCAATAAAGTGAACCCAACTGATACATGTATAACCTGAGAAGCGTATTCTATGGTTCCCAAAACAGTTCTATTTCCTTCTGAGTATGGAACCATGAAAGCAAAGAATGAGAAAAGTGAGGAAGAGACTTGGGAACTATCATTGGTAGTTTTTTTTTTTTAAGTGACAAGAACTTCCCTATGGTTTCTCCCAAGATTCTCTGCCAGGAAGAAAGCAGTATAAGATGCAGAAATGAGTAGCCAGGTTCTGTGTCTAAAGTGGCAACTGCCAACTTGCACCCCTAGCAAAATGGCTACTCATTTCTGTATATTATAACAGGTATGGGCAAGCCTTCTCCACCAAAGATATGGTATTGTTCATAAGAAGTTAAAAAGAAACCTTAAGAGTCATTGGAGCAATTACTCCTGAGAGCATGAGATGTTCTCCTCAGATCATTTCTATAGGCTGGAGGAGCTCTCTGAGTACCTAATTCTACAGAGTCAACTAAATTTATTAGTCTCCAGATGGGGAATGCTCTCCATCTGCTGTAGGAAACTGTGATAGGGTGTTATTTGCAACTTATCACATAAAGACAAATCCCCATGACAACTGGCTCCTCAGTGGGGATCTGCATGAGTGGAGGTGATCCTAAAGGGAAGGAGTTTTGATAGATTTAATGTATGCAAAATTTCCCCATATCCTGCCAAACCTTATGTCCCATCTGCTTTAGGGGAAACTTAATTGCACCTTCTAGGCTGAGCCCCACCAGAAGCACTTCAGACTTAACTGAACCCCCTGAACCCCCAAAATGAACACAGGTATGATAATACATATGTGTACACTCATACACGTCACTACTAGATAGGTAGGGGATGATCAATTTATGAAATTTGAGATCAGGAAAGTTGTGTTTTGAGCAAGTATCGATGTCACTGTGAAAAATATCTATTCAGGATTTATTATAGAGAATAATATAACCCTTTACCCTGCAGGTAGACAGAGGGCAATGCTGCCCTCTCTAAGAGGAAGCTCCTGAAATGTATGTATATTATAAACCTATATGAAGGTCAAGATACAAAAATTAGAACCAAATATGGAATAAATGATTGGTTGAAGACTTGGAAAAGAGAAGAATAAGGCTGTATATTGTCACCTCAGCAGGTGGGTTGAATGAATTTGAGAGTAGACCATAAATCCTAAGCCTATCAGTTAATTAAGGGAGTATCCACCCCTACCCCTGTCCCCCACCACAGGCATATGAAGACTTCTCCTAGTAGAAGAGATAGTTGAAAACTATTTGTTTCAATGGCCATGAAGATAGCTGAAACAGACACTGTGACATGTTTAGAGCTTTTTTAGACATTGAGAAAGCCAAGTTATCAACTGCATCTGGAGCTATCATCATTTTTCTTGACTTTTGCCTTGCCATTGGATTTTGATGACTGAGAGAGAGTCTGACAACTTTTTGCAACTCTGCCTCAATTAAATTCAACTTACCAATGCATCAAAAGAAATCACCAAGTGATGTCATCTTGATCCTCCTTGAGAATGAAGGACAACAACAAATCAACCATATTGTCATTTTATTTTCTTAACTAATATGGAGAGTACATAATGTGAAATGTCAGGATAGATGAATCAAAATTAAGAATTGTGGATGTAGGGAGAAATATTAGCAATTTCAGATATAAAGATGATACCAGTCTCAGGACAGAAATTGAAGAATTAAGATATCTAATGAGGGTGAAAAAGAAGAGGGTAAAAATTCCTTGAAGTTTAAAAAAATTGAAAAAAAGAGTAACATCATGACAACTAGTCCCATCATTTTATATCAAATAGAGGAGGAAGAAATAGAAGAGATGACAGATTTTGTATTCTTGGATTTAATGATCACTGAGGACAGAAACTGTAGCTATAGAATTAAAAGATGAGTTCTCTTTGGAAAAAAATACTGTTGCAAATGGGAACATACTAAAAAGCAGAGATATGATTTTCCCAATAAGGGTCCTAATAGTCAAATATATATATATATATATATATATATATATATATATATATATATATATATATAATTTNAATAGAAGCAAATATAAGGTATTTTAAATTTTTGTCTGAATCTTAATTGACTCATAACATCTCATAGCACCCAAAGAAGAACTGGGATTATGACTTAAAATTCAAAATAAATAGAATAAACATTTTCAGTTTTTCTTTAATAATTCATTTTCACCCTCAATGATAGTGGAACTACAATAATTCAACCTAAATAACTTCATCTCCAGTGGGCTAGAAGATATACTTGAAATGGTTCTAAAGAAGACAAAGCTGGATCCCAAAACACACTGAAGGAAATCATGCTGACTATCACATAATCTTGAAAGGATTAGATAATTGTGTTAAAAAGTTACATGGAAAATAGAAATATATCAAATTGTGGAGAAAATCATTCACTGTATTATATACACATTCATAGTTAGCACAAATAAACTGTAGTCTATTTACAATTATAAGTTATATATGAGTTATGATCGAGAAAATATAACTTCTGCGAAGGAAATAAGTTGATCACGTTTCTAGCATTAGATCATAAGGCCTATAAGAATGATAAGAGAAAGAAAGAAAGAAAGAGACAGAGAGAAAGAGAGAAAGAAACAAAGAAACAAAGGAACACAGAAAGAAAGAAACAAAGAAAAATGGAGAGATAGAAAGATGGATGGATAGATAGATAAACAGATTCTTTTGGGGCTACATGGCTATTCAAGAAACATTTACCAAACACAGGGGAAAAAAACAACCCTACTGGAAAGACTTCTAGGACTTGGAGTGGGAATTGGGAAAGGCTCCTTATAGAGTAAAGTGACGAGTCAAGAATACCATGACTGTTGAAAATCTTTCACAAATTGTATGGCCAGTATGATAAAAATAAATGTGAACTGACCTAGTGCATTTACCAACTTGAGAAAAAAATTTCAGATATCATTGGCCATCCAATAAAAGTATAGGACCAATAAAGTGAACCCAACTGATACATGTATAACCTGAGAAGCGTATTCTATGGTTCCCAAAACAGTTCTATTTCCTTCTGAGTATGGAACCATGAAAGCAAAGAATGAGAAAAGTGAGGAAGAGACTTGGGAACTATCATTGGTAGTTTTTTTTTTTTTAAGTGACAAGAACTTCCCTATGGTTTCTCCCAAGATTCTCTGCCAGGAAGAAAGCAGTATAAGATGCAGAAATGAGTAGCCAGGTTCTGTGTCTAAAGTGGCAACTGCCAACTTGCACCCCTAGCAAAATGGCTACTCATTTCTGTATATTATAACAGGTATGGGCAAGCCTTCTCCACCAAAGATATGGTATTGTTCATAAGAAGTTAAAAAGAAACCTTAAGAGTCATTGGAGCAATTACTCCTGAGAGCATGAGATGTTCTCCTCAGATCATTTCTATAGGCTGGAGGAGCTCTCTGAGTACCTAATTCTACAGAGTCAACTAAATTTATTAGTCTCCAGATGGGGAATGCTCTCCATCTGCTGTAGGAAACTGTGATAGGGTGTTATTTGCAACTTATCACATAAAGACAAATCCCCATGACAACTGGCTCCTCAGTGGGGATCTGCATGAGTGGAGGTGATCCTAAAGGGAAGGAGTTTTGATAGATTTAATGTATGCAAAATTTCCCCATATCCTGCCAAACCTTATGTCCCATCTGCTTTAGGGGAAACTTAATTGCACCTTCTAGGCTGAGCCCCACCAGAAGCACTTCAGACTTAACTGAACCCCCTGAACCCCCAAAATGAACACAGGTATGATAATACATATGTGTACACTCATACACGTCACTACTAGATAGGTAGGGGATGATCAATTTATGAAATTTGAGATCAGGAAAGTTGTGTTTTGAGCAAGTATCGATGTCACTGTGAAAAATATCTATTCAGGATTTATTATAGAGAATAATATAACCCTTTACCCTGCAGGTAGACAGAGGGCAATGCTGCCCTCTCTAAGAGGAAGCTCCTGAAATGTATGTATATTATAAACCTATATGAAGGTCAAGATACAAAAATTAGAACCAAATATGGAATAAATGATTGGTTGAAGACTTGGAAAAGAGAAGAATAAGGCTGTATATTGTCACCTCAGCAGGTGGGTTGAATGAATTTGAGAGTAGACCATAAATCCTAAGCCTATCAGTTAATTAAGGGAGTATCCACCCCTACCCCTGTCCCCCACCACAGGCATATGAAGACTTCTCCTAGTAGAAGAGATAGTTGAAAACTATTTGTTTCAATGGCCATGAAGATAGCTGAAACAGACACTGTGACATGTTTAGAGCTTTTTTAGACATTGAGAAAGCCAAGTTATCAACTGCATCTGGAGCTATCATCATTTTTCTTGACTTTTGCCTTGCCATTGGATTTTGATGACTGAGAGAGAGTCTGACAACTTTTTGCAACTCTGCCTCAATTAAATTCAACTTACCAATGCATCAAAAGAAATCACCAAGTGATGTCATCTTGATCCTCCTTGAGAATGAAGGACAACAACAAATCAACCATATTGTCATTTTATTTTCTTAACTAATATGGAGAGTACATAATGTGAAATGTCAGGATAGATGAATCAAAATTAAGAATTGTGGATGTAGGGAGAAATATTAGCAATTTCAGATATAAAGATGATACCAGTCTCAGGACAGAAATTGAAGAATTAAGATATCTAATGAGGGTGAAAAAGAAGAGGGTAAAAATTCCTTGAAGTTTAAAAAAATTGAAAAAAAGAGTAACATCATGACAACTAGTCCCATCATTTTATATCAAATAGAGGAGGAAGAAATAGAAGAGATGACAGATTTTGTATTCTTGGATTTAATGATCACTGAGGACAGAAACTGTAGCTATAGAATTAAAAGATGAGTTCTCTTTGGAAAAAAATACTGTTGCAAATGGGAACATACTAAAAAGCAGAGATATGATTTTCCCAATAAGGGTCCTAATAGTCAAATATATATATATATATATATATATATATATATATATATATATATATATATAATTTTTTAACAGTAGTAGTGTATGTCTCTGAGAATTGGATTATAAGGAAACCTGAGCACTGAAGAATCAACACTTTCAAATTTTGGTCCTGGAAAATACTTTTTGTGGTTCCTTGGACAGTAAGGAGATCGAAACAGTCAATACCTAAAGAAACTGATGCAGACTCTCATTGGAAGAACAAATCATTAATCTGAAGCTTCAGTACTTGGGCCACATAATTAAAAGACAGAACTTACTGGAAAAGACCTTGGTGGTGAGAAAGGTTAAAGGAAAATCAGGGTATGGTAGATGATAACATCAATAGATAATGTTATGGAAACAATCAACATGAACTTTGAAAATCATGAGACATAGTAGGAGTATAGAATGAGCTGACCTGCTGTGACCCATGGGATCATGAAGAGTCATGACTGAACAACAACAACCTGAAATATAGAGTCAATGAGAAAGAAATTAATGTCTGACCTTAAGGAATGCTAATAAATATCTATGGAGAAATTCAAGAAAAAGACACTAAAGAACTTTTAGCACTATTGGAGTCTAATGGAATCCTCTGAAGCATCTGCTCCATTTTGAATCATTCAGTGGTCAAGCCATTAAGGGAAGAGTTATGATTAGCTATTGGATGTCAATATTTGTGTGAACTCTTTCAACAAATTCTATGCATAGTTCTATAGGTGGGGCCAAATGGAAACTCTGACAGTGGTTCCCAAACTTTTTTGGTCTACCTCCCCCTTTCCAGAAAAAATATTACTTAGCACCTCCTAGAAATTATGAAACTATTTATTGAACTCAGAATAGAATGTAATACAAAAAAAGTGTGGCCATCACTGCCTCTTCCCCTGGATCGCTACAGCACCCACCAGGGGGTGGTGCCATCCACTTTGCGAATCACTGCCTTAGAATGACCTGGACTATTAGATGTTGTTAATACCATACATAATTAAATCTCCAGGTAAGAAGAATATAATTATTTTCTCGTCATGGAGATGAAGGAAGGTGGGGTACTTAATTATTCAGCTCCCTGAATATGTTTTGCCCGTAAGGAGTGGAGATGGCAGCTAAAAACTTCTATGGGAATATATGGAGTAAACCAACTTCATCCTGCCCTCTAGAGATATTCTTGCCCATGTCTCTGTAGACCAGTGGTGAGTAAAATGGAGCCACTAACCTAACCCATGTGGGTTTGTTTTTTTTTTTAATATTTCTGTGGCTAAGAGTAGTGAAGAACAGTTTATTTCACTGGCGAAGGTATCTACTGTTTCTTCACTATCCTTCCCCAGGGCTACATGAACTCTCCCTAATACTGCCACATTTAATGAGCAGAGATTTAAAAACAGTTTCTCATCCTGAATGTGTTGAAGCATGCCACTAAAATAATGACAAAATGTTGATCATACCAAATGATGCCATGGTGACAGAGGTCCAATGATCAAATGATGGTTCATTTGAGGGATAAAAGTATCATAAATGAACACATACAAAATAAATCTAGGATCCAGGCTACTTAGTTTTGAGTTTTATAAAGGGTGGTGAAAATCCAAAGGATTCCAAGAACATTCCAGGAAAAGCTGACATTTTCTTATCTACAATCTAAGAAGGAAACTCATAAACTTATTGACTCTTTAGGTTTTGGAAAAACTTAAATAAATCCCCTATATGAATATCCTGATGGCCTCCATTTACCAAGTGGTCATAAGTCTTTGTCTTTCAAGTGATGCTCAGAATTAGCCATAGCACTGGAAGATATGAAGTAGACTGCCTAGCAGTCATTCCCTTTAGACTCTCATGGCTCAGGAGGGTCCATGTTTCTCGAAATCTTTGTCCATAAAACTAGACTGAGTAGAGCCTTTGTCAGGGACCAATGAGTGACCAGAAAAAGCCACAATTAGACATTTGGAGCTCCAAGTTCCCCAGCATATCCATTCGCTAGACTGCTTTTGAAAAACAGTTGCTTACATATTACTTGGTCCTTACTGCACCTGAACTGAATGACACAGTCATAACTCACTCCTTAATTAGAGTGGCTTGTTATAGGTTTGGTAGAATTGAATAATAGTGATACCTTCATCAGAGGATTATTGTAAGGATGAAATAAGATAATGTGACAGAATTTTGCAAACCTTAAAGTACTACATATATGCTAGTTTTTATTAGTATTTCTGTAAGGAGGTGATAAGTATGAATGAAAGCTTTTTAGGTCTATGACTGACCATTTAGATGGAAAGACCGTAAGATTAGAGTTAGACAGTGCTGTAAAAGTCTATTCAAATGCCTCATTTAACATATGAGGTCTAGAGAGTTTAAGTAACTTGTTGAAGATCACAGAAATCGAACTAACATTACCATGGATTCAAATTCAGTTCCTTGGAGTCCAAAATTTGATGCTGACACTCAACTTGATGGTTAACTCTGTACCATGCTGCCTATTCTCCAGCTTCCGATGCTGACCCTAAAATCAGCCTCCCACTTCATTCTTTGGACTCTGTTGGTTACCATTAACCAAATTACACTTATAATTTAGAATAGCACATTATTTTTTTTTAATTTCTCCATTTATCTTTCCCATTGAAGGTCTGGAAGCAGTTTTAAAAATAAATTCCACAAATATCGGAAAGGACATATACAATTGCCATGCAATAAAAATCACAATTTCTTTTGCCTTCTGTGTTGTGATAATTGCATTAAGTCTACACTGCCAATCTTTATATTTAGTTACCAAAGGTGAGAGCACCTCTGATTGTGGGAGGTCTATAACCCACTTGTGCTAGAGTGGGTGACAAATCAGAATCAACTGACCACCCCCTATGCTTTCTATGAGAATCATCTATTGTGATTGGACATACAAATTAGGAGGGATGCACAGGAAGTGACACATAAGTGACCCCTTTAAAAGGAGAAGGTCCTCAGTCAGTTGGGGGTTTGGTTGAAAAGGATGTCTGATGATGGACCTCTTCTGGTTCATGGAGGAGTGTTGGAACGCTGAGACCCTGATGAGACTGCTTTAAATATCTTCTTTCAATTCCACGTGGTAAGTTTAAAGACTGACTGAATCTTCCAGAAGTTCTCTTAAGAAACTTCTTTTAATAGACCCTGTGAATGAATTTTTGCTCCATTCACCTCCAGGCCTCTGGCCCTCTAACTCTCTGCTAAGGGTTAATTAGATCTACCTGGATTAATTAGAGGATCGTATTAATTTACCTACTAGGTTAGATTCTTTTTTCCTAATTTCCTTTCTCTCTCTCTTAATTATAAATAAACTTCCATAAAAGTCAATTTTGACTTGATATTATTCTTAATTGAGGATTGATAATAGTTAAATCCTCTGGTGACCATCTTTTAATATATTGAACCAAAACAAAACAAAACAAAACCCTTTTTCCACCTTATAGTGTCCAAAATATTCCTCTACAGCCACTATCTTGAAGTAAAGAAGTTGTATTAAAATTTCAAAAAAGATTGATGAAAGATAATCACTTCTGTGGCAAAATTGAAGTAATCTTACCATTTTGCTTTGTATTTCTAATTTTCTTGTTATATTGAGAAGATATTTGTATATATGCACTTAAGCATCTCTATCATCTATTCATATTTGTATATCCATTCTTTCCTTATACTTGTATTCTAAGGCCTTAAAATGTGACTGAAAATAATATTTTTCTGTTCATTTGTTTCAATTTTACTTCTTTGCCTGAGAGGCAATCATTGCTTTTAATTATCTGCTTTGCACTATAATAAAATATACATAAAAACATAACCCAAAATACTTGAGAGGTATATGCAATTGTGATTATATGCACCAAATTTTATCACTGGCAGTTTTCTTTTGTAATAAAGCTAAATTTTTACAAAAATATAATAATAATTTAAAAACTCAGCCATTTTAGTTGTTTTTGCCTAATGATCCAGAAAGTGTTAGGTACATTATCTCAAGGTTGTTTCTATGGCTTTCCAGCAGATTGACTATCATCAAGAACTCTGATGTTCAAATATGCTATCAACAATCAAATATACTTTAAACAGTCATAATATTCATGTTATCAATCTTTAATAAAATTTATATTTAATAAAGTTTTTTGATTGATTATTGGATGACTATCATTAACATACTCATAGTAACATTTTAAATTGTTAAAAATGATGATTGTCAGATTTTGATGTTACCATGTTTTTTTTTTAAACCCTTACCTTCCACCTTAGAATCAATACTATGTATTGGTTCCAAGGCAGAAGAGTGGTAAGAGGTAGGCAATGAGGATGAAGTGACTTGCCCAGGATCACACTAAGCTAAGGGTGTGAGGTCAGATTTGAAATCAGGACCTCCCATTGCTAGACCTGGTTCTCAATGCACTTAGCTACCCAGATGCCCCCTATGTCCATGTTTTTGAGGCAACATAGTTATGTTTCTGCATAACTTGGCTCACTAGTATACTTTTTGAAACTCATTACATTTTATTATCTCTTTTTATTTCCGTAGAGAAAAAATGAGATAATCTTTAATTTTTTTGAAGGAAGAGTTTTATTTTTTATAATACCACAAAATAGTTTTATTTCATTGTTTGTGCCACTTTTATGATAATTTTAAATATAAATCAATGGTCTAATTTGACTCAACAATACAGAGAATCTTATCAAACTTTTTTTCTTTTTTTCTGAAGGGTGCGGTATTTATTGAAAATGAATTTTCACCTGAGATATGAAAAAGTGAATTTGGCATTTTCCCTTAAACATAAAACTCTAATAAATGATTCTATTATCTAGATAATATGAAAGGATAAAGAAATAGTAAGCTTGATGAATGAAATGTCAATAAGGAAGCCAGAAAGAAAAAAAATATTTCTCAAAGGTAAAAGGAAATACAATCCAATGTTAAGAGTTTAATGAGTAGAAGAATTAGTCACAAAGAAGAAAGAAAAAGAGAAGAAGAGATGCTCAGCCCTTGGAGTGATACCATAGATATGATTGTTTTCCCACAAAAAAGTACTAAAATATTGCTCCAGGTGAAGCCTGACAGTACAATAAAGTTTGAGAAGACATGTTCCTGGCTTCAGGAAAAAGAGGTATATCATATTAATTGATGTCATTAGACATCAATTAATGATGAGAAGTAATGATAGTCATATTTAGACCTACTGTGGCAACCAGAAGCTCAGCATCATAGCAAAGTAGAAAAGAGAAGAAAGAATACATATTTTGTTGCATTTAACTGAGGTTGAATTGCTGAAACTCTAATTGTTGAAAGCATGCTGAAAGATGATAGCAAGGACCACAAAGGAGCATTGCAAAAAACTCCCTCTGCTGCTGCCAACTCTGCTACTACCAATTCCCACTTCTTTTTTATTCAGAGACTAGTTTAAAAGCATCTACCAAGAAGAATTTTACTCCCCAGCTCAAAATAGAAGAGAGTTGCAACCTTTTCTCATACTGAGGAGGAATGTTGTCCTTCCAGATTAAAACTGCTGGATATCAATGCAGCTATTCTGAAAACTCTTGATGATCTGAAGAAAATGTCTCCAAAATAGATGGAAGTCAAATTTTCTAATATTCTGATGAAAGGTCTCTGTGTTTTTTTATTATGTCTAATGACTCCTTGAGGAGATTGGATTTACGCCTAGTGGAACAAACTAATGTTAAATTGTGCAAATCATCAGGCAGTAGCTAAGTGTTAAAAAGAATGGAAAAGCTGACTTTAAGTCCATGATTTGAAGAAGATTTGTACAGCCAGGAGCCCAGTGGTGTGTCAAATAAGTAGCATGAATATGCAATTTTCTTCAATAGATTTCATTTGAAAATGTCATAAAAAGTCACAGTGGATTTTAAATCTCAGTTGAGATCTAGGAAGTATGGAAACTATGGGAGTCTATTCAAGTAAAATGCAAGATTTTCATCTTCCTGCAAGAGATGTTCACCAACTATATGTTTTCAATAAGGGAAAGGGATGGGAACTAGATTTTTTTGTTTCACTGAAATAAGGGAAACACCTAGGAAGAAATTTCCCCTACCAATGCAGGATATGAAAGTACAAAGAAATAACACAGAGAGTTCCTTGGAATACTGAGAAATTAAGTGACTTGCTGATGGTCACACAAGCAATGTTTTGTAAGAGGTGGAATTTAAACATAAGGCCTCCTGGCTCTGAGGACTGCTTTCCCTCCACTAAGTCATGCTTTCTTTTATATGTCAAAATAAAGCACTTTTTTTTTCTGCTTCAGGCCAAAGTGATAAGACTCAGAGGATATCTATCTATTCTTCAGTACAAAGGATTCTGAGATGTGATGAGAGAAATAATCTATGAAGAAAGTTAGAGATAAAACAAAAGACTCAGAAGTGGTTAAACAAAATTGAAGTTAGTATCAAGTGGCAACTTAAATAGAGGAATGTGTCACAGAGCTGAAACAGAAGAAAAAAGTTTATAAATTATTGGTACTAAACAACAAGCGTGTAGTTTTCTCTTAATGTATTAGTTACTTTTTTTTTTTGGTCCTTGTAGATTTCTACCAAGAAAATAAGCCATCTAATAATGTTAAAAAATAATCAATGTCCAATCAAACTGGCCTACTTGTTGGTGTCCCCCATATATTATATCTCCCATTTCCATTACTTTATATATCTGTCCTCTATCCTTGAAATGATGGCATTCCTCTCTTTTAATTCCTGACTCCCTTCAAGTGTCAGATTAAATGCTATCTTTTATAATAGAGTTTTTATTTTTCTCCCAGGTATTAGTGTTTTTCACCTCCATCCCCCAAATACTTTGCAGTTATACTGTATCACAAAAGTATTAGTGTAGCTTTTTTAATACCTTCAGAAACATAAATGCTACATACTTAAAAAGCAGAATTTGGAAATTAAATATTTACATTTTTAAAATATTGATGTTTCTTTATTATTAATTTAGAATAAGTAGCATCTTGTGATATAACTCTAGTTGATTTTTGAACCTGATTAAATTTGTTGTCACTCAGCTGCTCAAACAGAAAGGACTATAGTTACTTCCTAGCTTTAAGATTATTGAAAGAATATGGTTTTTATGGATTCATTATGGTTTTGACATGGAGACAGCCAAGTGGCTAAGGTAATTTAGACCATAGGATTTTCTCTCTTGAACCATTAATTTGAGAAAGTGTCAACACAAAAAAATGTTACATATACAATATGTAATATCTTTTTAAATTAACATGAAAGACTTTTTATTTAAATATTCACAAAAGCACATGTAAATAACATTAGAATAATTTTGGTAAAGTTTGTAGTATTTACAACTATTCTGAAATAATTAAAGCTTAAAATTTCACTACATAAATTTTTGACACCTTGTATTTTTCCCCTGTTGACGTACATGTTATTTCTCATAGCACAATTTAAGATTCCTGAGAGCAAAACTGCTGTGTATTAATCTTTTTATCCTTGGAATTTAGGACTCTACTTTAAAGAGCAAGGTCTTTATAATAAATACTCAAAATTTTATGGGTGTTTTGTATCTGACATAAGACAAAGTGCTTAAATACTTTAAATAGACATAGAAACAGGATAAAGAAGAAGGGGTAGATGGAAATCAGGGCAAAAGAAGATAAGGAAACATAATACATGGGGAAAATGACACATCTCAGATTTTTTAGGAGTCAGGAAATAAAGGATACTGACATTGGATGTAATAATTTCCATGCTTTCTTGAAGAACAGAGATTGATCTTCTTAGAGAGAAAGACCCTCCTATGCTGGACCCCAGATTGATCTAGACACCCATTTTTTTTTCTTCTAGAGTTATTTTACACTTCAGTGAGGTTAAGTTAATAGATAGTTGAGTAATCAAACTTATAGTTAATGGATTAAAAGAACACTGTAAAGCAGGAAGGAAATCTTTGGTGATATATTTGTCCTTTATAATACTCAGTGCAACATCTTTGTGATTTTGATGAATATAGAGAAACTATTTCTATCAAATTTTATTTGACAAATAGTGGGGAAGGACAGCTATATACCTGGGATGGTATCAGTAACCAAAATTAGAACTCAGTAGGAGAGGTTATTGGGCCAAATCTAATTAAAAATAAATTTGATAGGGATAAATTTAAAATCATACATTAAATCATAGCATCACAATGATGGAACTATTGGGCCTACACAAGCTATCTAGTCTCACTTTTTAAATTTCATTTATGTATGCTAAATTTAAAATATTAATTGTAACAACTTCAGAAACCCAAGTCAAGGACATATTTAATTAAAGCTTACATGTGTGTGCAAGTGAATATTACAAAAAATTGAATGTTAATAAAAACCATGGGGAGGGAAGGAAGGAAAGGAACATGGACTGCACAGTGTCAGAGAGGATGGAGAGTCAAACCTAGAAACAGTAGTTCCTGGGTTCAACTCTGGCCTCAGACACTTAGTAGCTTTGTGACCATGGGCAAGTTATTTAACTCCATCACCTGGTCCCTACTGTCCTTCTGCCTTGGAATACACAGTATTGATTCTAAGACAAAAGGTAAGGTTTTTTCTTCTTTTTCTTGTAGAGATATTTTATTTTACCTATAACATGTAATAATTTCCTACATAAGTTTTCAAAGCTACATTATCCACATTAATTGTCTCCCTTCCTCCTTTCCCTCTCCCTTTCCAGATCTGGTAAGCAAATTTATCTGGGTTAAACATGTATTATCATACAAGACATGTTTCCATATTGTTCATTTTTGTAATTGAATAATCATATAAAACCAAAGCCCCAAAATAAAAACCCAAATAAACTAAATGAAAAATAATATCCTTTGATCTGCATGCTGACTTCCAGGAATTTTTTCTCTGGAGGTGAATAGCATTCTTTGTCATAAATCCTTGAGAACTGTCCAAGGACACTGTATTGCTGAGAGTAGCTAAAGCCTTTCACAATTGACCATCCCACATTATTGCTGTTACTGTATACAATCCTCTTTTGCTTCTGCTTATTTCACTCCGCATCAGTTCATGCCTTTCCAGCTTTTTCTGAAATCATCCTGATCATCATTTCTTAAAATACAATAGTATTTCATCAACATCATATACCACAGTTTACTCAGTCATTCCCTAACTGATATCTTCAACTTTTAATTCCTTGCCACCACAAAAAGGGATTCTATTAATATTATTGTACAAATTTTGTTTTTTTTTTTCTTGCTGCTACCCTCAGCTCTAGTACTGGGTTTCTGAAAGTTTCAGTTCTTCCAAGGTGGTATGATGGTCTGTGGGCTGTGAGATTTGAAAGTCACCTCCCACTGCTGACTTAGCTTCCTCTACAGATTGCTGATGTTCTTGCAGGATTCAGATCACTGTGCTATCTTGTACTAGTTCTTAGAACCTCACCCCAAACCTGAGCAGGGGCTTTGGACCTCACTCTGGATTTATACAGGCCAAGTGGATGCAGACTTCCTTGCCCTGGAGTTTGGGGCCTCAGTGAAGGCTTGGGGAGGGATATGGCTCTCCCCTTAATCTAGCACCAGCCAGCCACTAATTACGTTGTTCTGGGGTTGCTCTTGTTTTTTTTTCTTAACTGAAGATTTGAGCAAAGGGTCAGAACCTGACAATAGACTTATACTAGGCCAGTGCCCTGTAGACTGCCTGATGATGGAGGTTGGGGTCTTGGCTTCCCCTTACTCTTGAAGGGTTTAAGTTCAGCAGACTGCATTGAGCTAAGGATTAGGGTGTCAGAGCAGGATTGTTGTAGGGTTTGGCGCTTCAAGAGGTGGGCATATATATTGGATTTTAAAAATGGAGTAGTAGGTGGGGGTGGGAGGCTTGTTCTCTTACGTTGTACAGATTTCCTTAGGCTGTTCTCTCTATTCACCCCATTGAAATAGATCCTCATTGCCTACATCTCAAGTTATTTTCTGCAGGAGAGTTACTTCTTTTCTGTCCCCTTATTAATTCTGTTATGGTTCTGTCACTCCAGTATTCATTTTCAGGCATTATTTTAAGTTAGGTTTGAGAAGATTGTTAAGAGCAGTTCCTGCTTTCGATGCTATTCTGCCATCTTAAGTAAGGGCATTTTTTTCTTTTTTAATGTCAGAAAAAGATTATTGAAAATCTTATCTACATTTTATAAAAGAATCTCACCAAAAATAAAGAGCATGAGGCATCCATATTAATAAAAGTATTATATAAGGGTATGAATGGTCATTTTGCTTATTTTTACCTTATTGGTCAAAGGACATTTAGAAAACTATGTCCAATTCATTCCATTACTTTTTAAGAATGCCATTGACAAATTAGAATATTTCCAGCTAGAAGAAGGCTAGTGAGAAGACATGAATCAGAATTTTCTGTGGAATGCTTTAAAGAAATAGAAATGTCTACCATGAAGAGAAAAAGCCTGAGATTAAACATTCTGTGATGTTGGAGAGGACAAAATTCAGTCCATAAGTAGTAGTTATACTACAAAAATTTTTATTCAACATTTTGAATTTCTTAATAATCACAATTAATTGAAAGTAGACTGGATAGATTTTCATCATAATTTGCTTTATGTAAAAAAAGAAAAAAGGGGGTTCTGTTTGGGTTTAAATACTTAAAATGAATGGTCACCAATAATTGAATAATTATGAATTCTAAAATGATTTTTAGTAATTTATTTATCAAATATAGGAGAGAGTGAAAGTAGAGAGATGAGAAAAGGGTAAAGTAAGATATCTAGCTTAACAAACTAGATTTTGTATTTAAGTCTTGGTTTTACTCCAGCTGGGCTCCAGAGGCCAGCCAGAGACCCTAAAAGTAAATTAACAAGAGTTTTAGCCACGAGGGTTCTTCCCAATCAAGGGAGCCTCCCATAGGCTAGTATCTCCAGGAAAGCTAAGGTAGTCAGTCTTTTTCACTTATCACATGTAGTTCTGAGGGAAAGACTTAAGAACAGTCTTTACCAAGGTCTCAGGGTCCCAGCCAGTGCTCCTCCATGTCCAAGCAACAAACAAGAAGAGAAGAGCAGAACTGACTCGCAGGAAGTTGTCACTCCCTTTTAAATATGCTTCTTTTGTGTCACTTCCTGTGCCTTCCTCTAGTTTATGTGTCCAATTACAACAAATTCTTTGCTTAGGACTGCCCAGGGGGCAGTCAATCAATTCTGATTCATCACTCACTCTTACACACATGGGTCACAGACTTCCCACTTGAGAATGGATTTGGTTATCAAATCTTCCATGGTCTCACCTTTCCTCCTCTCAAGTGAGAGGTTTCCCTCATGCTTGGCACCATGCCTGGCACAGAGAAGTTGATTAATAGTTTATTCACTGACTGACTTAGATATATATGCATAAATACACTGTGTATATATGTATCTGGATATACATACACATATACCCATGAATACATATGGAAACAGAAGAGGCACACCTATAGGAACATAATACTTATGTGTATTTGTGTATGTTTATGTGTGTATATTATATATACAATATATATGCAAAGTACTTTTTAAAGCTTTTTGGATTCTTTCAGGAAAGAGGCTTATTAATAGAATCTCTGAATCAACAAATACTATTTTTCCTTTTATAATTTTCATTGCATATTGCCACATTAATTTCTGAAATGTTAATGGAAGTCTGCAATATTGACAAAAATGCATTAAATATCTATTAATAACTCTTACTGTAAAATATCCCCTTATTTTTTTGCTCTTATAATAAGCATAAAGTGATTTCTTAAGATTAGCATGATTGGCATTTCCCTGATCATCATAAAAGCTCTTATTTTTTAATGAAAACTATATTTTATTTCTCACTATGTGCTTCCTTTTTGCAAAGTAAATTACTTTCCTATGAATGTGGCATATGTAAATAATTTCAAGTAAAATATTAATATGCACCTTCGACTTCCTCAGTGTAGGAAACTTCTTGGATGGAAATTTTCCATTAATGAAGATAAGCAATTCTATTGTAATTAATTCTTTCATAGAGTTTCCTGGAGTAATGACAGGTTAAATAACTTCTCCACAATCATATAGCCAGTTTTTATCAGAGGCAGGATATGAAGAAATCCTCCTCAATCCAAATCTTATTCTGTAACCACTATGACATATTTCCTTTCATTAGACCTGAGCAAGTTATGTATTATGGGTAAGATACTCTTTTAGGTCCATCAGAAACAAAGGTACACTCTCTATTTACTGAAGGATATAGTTGTTTATTAAGGTACAGATGAATAAGATACGTAGTTCTTTAAAACCTCTCATTTCTTTCTAATCTTCTTTCATTTTACTCACCCCCTCCATCCTTTTGTCCTCTTTGATATTCTTCAAAATAAGACACTCCCTTAACAATACCTAGCTGTGGGAAGCCAATAAGAGAATAGATAAAAATCTGATACTCCTCTTTTGACCCCTTTTGTGATCCTTGTAATTTCTTGTTGAAAAGTATTGTGGCCTTATTGTAAAGCTTTAAGTTCCTAGCTAACCAGAAGTTAAATGGTTAACACTCTTCCTCCTTTGGCCAGGAATGAAGCTGCCTGATATAGCCAAGGCCAAAACCTTTGGGGGGCAATTTGACCCTGAGAGGGATATTCCCCGACTTGGCTTTCTGATAAGAACCAGTCAAAATTCAGCCTTGGCCTTGTTCTATTCTGAAGCCAATGTTTTGTATTTTGATATGAGATAATTTATAACTTCTGCGCATCTGCAAAGTTTCGGGGGGTTCTTTTGTGTGAAATGTGTCTTGAAATATATATAATAAACTCCATGCTCCGTGAGACAGAGCTGGAAGCATGAGGTAAAAGATGTTCAGTGTTCTGTTATTTCCTTATCAACTAAACTGTCCTTATCAGATTATCAAAGATGATAAAGAGATCTTTACACCTAGCATTTTCTTTGTCTGATTCCCATGCCTGAAATTCTCTCCGATCCCATCAGTGTCTCCTTGAGTGCATATATTCCTTAAAGTCCTAGCAGAATTCCCAGTTTCTACAAGAAATTTCCAAATTCCTATTAATGATGGTGCTTTATTTCAGCTAATTATTTCCATTTTCCCCCATTATATATCTTACTCTTTTAAGGTGGACTCTTAATTAGAATTAGAGTCCTTGTAAATAAAGATTGTTTTTGCTTGTTCTTTGAATTCACTTTATTTAGCATAGTGCCTGGCCTATAGTAGACACTTAATGAATGCATTTTGAGGTTGTGGAAATGAAATAATGAAGTAGCAAGGGGGAAAAGTACAATAACATTTCCCACCACAACTTCTATATGACAATATCTAGAAAGTTTATCAAAACAAAAATTGTTTGAAAAGTCTCAGAAAAAAAAATGTTGAGATTTTTCTAGCTCACATCAGCATGAGGAACCAACAAGATGTCTGCAGACACTAAGAATAGGGCTAGGAATGGCTACATGTAATATTCCAATATTGAGATAGTTTGTGCAAAAAACCAAGAGGTATCAGATACAATATAGAGGTGCTGAAATTTGCACAAGGTTTAGGAACAGACAAATTTGGGTCACAGATGTGTGGTTTAATATGAAGGGAACTTATACAAAGGATTGGCATTTTGGGTTAAAGAGTAATCCTATCTCTTAAGCTGAAGGAGCCATGTATAATAGATATCAAAAGAAGAACAGAGATACAACTTTACCCCTAATAATGCAGCAGAATAACCTGTTCAGAAATGTCATACCAAAGGAGAGTATACAGTACTGTCATTGTGAACCTATAAAGATTTCTAATTGGCTGATCATGACTGAGTCCAATGTCAGTCTACTGGAATTTTCATGTTGCTCACACCCAAACTCATGTAGGAGACTTCAAGAGCTCAGACATGAAAAGCAGAAATCAGACTTTTCCCTTGATCAGAACAAGAAGGAATCACTGGAATTTACAGGTCAACAGTGTAGTTATCCAAGAGATTTAGAATAACATGCCCTACCCCAAGATAATAAAAGCCCAAGTCCAGAAATTCCCAGTAGAAGTATACAGAGTTTGAGTCTATTATTAGGTTTCAAGTCAAGAAATAGGATGGGAAAATTAAGAAACAAAAGCACAAAAACATTCCCTCCACAAAGAACAAATATAACCATAAGGGTGCTCAAGACAAAATTTTAAAAGAAAAAATTATCTCCACAATATCTACAATGTTGAGCACAAGTTCAACTAAAATTCCTGAAAAATGTAAAGAAAGAGCTTTCAAAAAGAATTTAAAAATCAATTAAGTGGAATGAGAGTACTGGGTGGAAACAAAATTGGAAAATGAGAACTAAGTAAGAAAAAAATTAAAAGAATTAATAGCTTGACACAAGAAATATTAATCCATACCAATGAAATATACCCTCTGAAAATTTTAGTTGACCAAATAGAAGCTAATGACTCCATAAAAGTACATTAAAATAAGGTAAAAAGGGCTGAAACATAGTATATAATGTTAGGTGTCTCCTAACAAAAACAAATGGGAAACAAATCTAGGAGAAAATTTAATATTTATTAAATTACCTACATGTCATGGAATAAAAAATAATCAACTTATTTCAAGAAAATCATAAAAGAAAATTGTCTCCAAATCTTAAAGCTAAAGAATAGTAATAATAATAATAATAATAACGATAATAATAACAATAACAATAATAATAACAATTTATTGACCAAATTGTGAAAGAAATCTTAAAATGAAAACTCCTAATAACATTATACCCCAATCTAGTTTTCAGGTTTTAATTTTTAAATAATTCAATAAGTAGCCTGAAAAGATTATGTATGGAACAACTATAGTTTATATCATGCAAAATTTGGTAGCCAATATAATTAAGAAGGGGGGAGCTTGGAATATTATATTCTAGAAGTAAAAGAGATGGACTTATAGCCAAGAATAATTTACCTAGAAAAACTGAGGACAGCCTTACAAGTAAAAAGATGAATATTTAATGAAATAGAAGACTTCTAAGCATTATTGATGATAAGGAACAGAGGTACGTACATAGGGATTTTGAATTACAAATAAAAAAGCAAAAGAAAACAAATATATAAATGAGTGAAAAAAATCATAAGGGATTAGACTAGTATAATCTAGTTACAGTGTAATATGAGGAGATGATGTATATGTTCCTCCAAAACTACAATAATAAGAAATGATTGAGATTTTCTAATTAGACAGAGGGAATGAGAGTAGTTTTATTATGTTTTAATATTCTTTTTTTTAATGTTTACCTTCCATCTTAGAGTCAATACTGTGTATTTTTTAAACACTTACCTTTCATCTTAGAGTCAATACTGTGTACAATACTGTGTATTGACTCTAAAGCAGAAGAGTGGTAAGGGTAGGCAATGGGGATCAAGTGACTTGCCCAGGGTCACACACCCGGGAAGTGTCTGAGGCCAGATTTGAACCTAGGACCTCCCATCTCTAGGCCTGGCTCTCAATCCACTGAGCTACCCAGCTGCTCCCATGTTTTAATATTCTTAAAAGAAAGAATTAAAAGTGAGAGGAAGAAGAATGTAATATAAGAAGGAAAGCACTAGAAGGATGGATAAAATTATCCCAGGTAATTTGGATCCACAAGTAGCAATCTATACAAACAAGGAGGAAGAGACTAAGTAGTAATACTTACAACTCACCCTCATCTGAATGGATTAAATGAGGCATAGATGCACATACATGAGTGTATAAATAATTTAATGGCCAGAAAAATGCTGGTCATTGCAATTATCAGCCACTGATTCCAGAGGACTCAAGATGAAAAAAAATGCTACCCTTCTCTTGTTAGAGGAGATAGACTAATGGAACAAAAACACATGTACAATTAGTATGTACAAAGGTACATTCATATGTGTATACACACATGGTCAATATAGGAATTTGTTTTAGATTTACTTGACTATACTTGTTCATAGGAATTTTGTTTTTCTTTTTTGGGAAGATAGGAGAAAGAAAAGAAGATTTTTAAATTAAAAAAGCTAAAAAGTAAATTGTAATTGATGAAAAGCACATTTCATTTTAAACCAGATTTCCTCAGTATTTATTGTCATAACAATTCAACTGACTAACAAGTATTTATTAAGTACCCAACGTGTTTCAGATACATGCTGAGTGCTATGGATATATGAAAAAAGGAAGAATAAAACAAACAAAAAACAATTGTCTGTTCTCAAGAAGCTCATTTTCTCGTGTAGGGAGACAATATCGAAACTACCATGTACAAATAAGATATTCACAGGATAAATTGGAGATAATCAGTGAAGGGAAGGCAATAGTAAATTATTGGGGATTAGGAAAGGCTGCATAAAAGAAATGAGAATGAGGTAATTTTTGTCTGTCATTGTTCCTCTGAGTAGTGGGATATTCTGACTAGTTCATGATACAAGTTTCTTTTTGTCATTCCTCTCCCGAATAAAAAAAAAAAAAAAAGGAGATGTCCTGTACATTAATTACCAGTATTCAATAACTATTATAGTAAATAAAAGAATAAAGAAAATCCTGATCTTAGAGGAAGACATTTACTAGTTTTATTACCACGAGGAATTTATCTAATCTCTTTGAGCCTCAAATCTTTTCCTACAACCAAAAGTTATTAGATGATTGTGATGATGACCAATATATTGAGATAATTAGTTGTATTTAAAGGTAAGGAGAAATAAACCTAAATATACCCTAAAGCAGCACATAAAGCTCAGCCATTACATTTTTCATAAATCTAATAGGCAAATATAATTTCATATCTTTATACTGTAGAAATTATAACTTTAAAATATATCATTAGCTACCTTTGGTCATGTCTCTTCACCACTATTTTAGTCAAATATGTAAGAAATCTTATAACAACACAAGAGATATCAGTAAAGTATTTTACTACTCCACATTTTATATGCCAAAGCACAGAATGCATTAGTATTCAAGTCTTAATTATGAAGCTTAGAACATCTCTAAATTTATAGTATTATTTCCCACATTTCCACACTCTTAAAATGGGTTTCAGAGATAAGACTGAGTAAAAAAAATAATAGATTTGTTTGTATAAAGATTATTTTAAGCTTGCTAGAAGCAGTAGGGAAATCTCAGGGGTGATTGGGATAAAAAAGCCAGACATACATTCTGTGTGCTTCTCATCTGCCTGCAATTCCTAGAGGTTGCATATAAGGAGATTATGAAGCAACACAGTTACAATTGAAAAGCTTCCTAATGAAAACACATTTACCATGTTTGATGGTTTATATTTATCACCCCTTTTCAACAGCCGCCTAATATAGAAAGACAATTTCATGCAACATAATTATTTTCTACATAAACAAATTGTGTGGGACAGTTTCCTTAGCAGCAAATGTCTAAGGCTTCCAATAAAAATTGAAATGACTGTAGCTTAGACCAGATAGGCAATTCCATAAAAAAAAAAAAGTGATGATACATTAATCTTTTTCTTTTTCTATGAATATTTACATGATTGCATATATATATATGTAGATATACATAGATGTCTATATGTATGTGTATATGTGTGTATGATAATGATGTAAATACTTTCTATCTCAAAATAATTTTACTAGGAAAAATGTGAGATGAATAATCATGTAAATGATGAATATCATTAAAATAATAGCTAATAAAGAATATATTTACTTGTACTCTTCTAGGAAAAGATAAGTATCTTGTGGGAAGAAATAATTCATTTTTGGCCATATGCAACTATTGTATGTACTATTTTCTCAATTTAATTGAATTCCTTATCATTTGCTGAACACTATGCCATGGAACTTGCTTCCAGGTTAAGATTAAGACACAAATCATAGTGTTTGAATAACAAGATTCAATAAATTGGGCTAAATTATGTGTTAGAGATCATACATGTCATGAATTCAGAAAAGAAAGAAACCAGTGAGCATTAATAGAATCAGAAATACTTTAGGCACGATGTAGGAAATGAACCTTAAAATATGTCTAGAAAAAATGTTGGTAATTGGAAAGAAGATGAAAGCACTTCATTTACAGACAAGTGGAAAGACTGAGTAGTGCTATAAATGGAGCAATGGACATAGCAATGAAGGAGCAGGAATTGTGAAAATGGAATCTGTACGATGGGTAAATACTCAAAAGTACAGCTAGATAAGATAGGTAACAAAATATGTAGAATCTTCAAAGAAAAATAACTTCTAATATCATAAAGTAGGAAATAACTACAATTCTCTTTTCTTTTAGAGGTCAGAAGAAAACTAAATGTTTCTAAGCTACTGAGGAAACAATTTTAGATTAAAAATGGAAATGTCTGGAAAATTAGAATTGCTTCAAAAGGATGGGTTGTAATAAGGAGAGTGATTTCTCAATTAATGAAGGCCTTCAAGTAAATGTTCATGTGCTGTCTGTAAGTGCTCTAGAGAAAATTCTTATTTTAGGTTCAAAGAAAGAGGGCAGAAATTGTTCTTCAATGTTAGCCACTTACCTCTAAGGTTCTTCAGTGATTGTCTGTAATGTATTATTTTTCCAATAACTCAGGACTCCAGCAGCTTTCATTATTAGCAGTTACAGTAAAGCTATTTTGGTTGATTTTTACTCCTGTAAATGAATCTATCCATGGACCTCAACAGTTGCATTTGTTTATGTTGGGGAATTTTCTTGTTTGAGATGAATGGGATCTTTGGAGAGGCACATCTGATAATGGGATCTAATGAATTTGAGTAAAAAAAAAACTCACAAAAATTAAAGCAAGTAAATATATTAACATATTAAGGGAACTATTGATAAGATTCACTTTTTAATATACATATCTCCAAGGGGACCTGAAAAAAAATCTCATAACTCCCAGATCCTCATGATAATGGCCTCTACCTGTAGATTTTAGAATTAATATTCAATATCTCCAAAGTTTAAAATCCACATACCCCCAAATTTAGTGTTCCCTGGGGTTGAAATGTATGATGGCTTCTTTCACTCTTGGTGCAAAGACAATGTGCTATCCATTTCCTTCAGCCTCTCCCCTACCATACAGGTTATATTCCATTCTCTCCCCATTTGTTCCTCAATTCATTGAGATTTCCACTGGGACAGTTGATCTGATTATTCAAGTTACCAAAGGTTATTTCCCAAATTTTCTAGGGGAAGGGTGGGATAATCCATGTACTTCTTTAACTGTGATGCTTTAAATAAACTTACAAAAATATTTTAAGAGTTCTATTGTGTTTTGATTCATTTTATCACACTGTGACCAATAATTTATGACTACTTTTGTTCAGGGTTCCTCTATAGCAGTGATTCCCAAAGTGGGTGCCTCCGCACCCTGGTGGGTGCTGTAGCAATCCAGGGGGATGGTGATGGCCACAGGTGCATTTATATTTCCTATTAATTGCTATTAAAATTAAAAAAAATAATAATTTCCAGGGATGCTAGGTAACATTCTTTTCTGGAAAGGGGACGATAGGCCAAAAAAATTTGGGAACCACTGCTTTACAGGGGAAAACAAAGTTCTGCAATGCTCCTTCTCTGTCTCTCTTAGTTTATCTCTGTCTCTCCAGCTTTGTGATATCAATGGTGTGGGTGAAAGTCCTCTCACTGAAGTAAATCAGGAAATTTTCAATAACTTAGAGTCTAATGGAATTTTCTAGGACACGAAGACATCAAGAGATTTATCCAGGCAAAATAGCTTAAATATGACATTAATGTAGAATCAAGACTTGAGCTCCCAAGGTGAGTTCTTTGCTCTGTATGACACACTACCTCTTTGCCCCAAACTTAATTTCCTTCAGATGACTTGTAATTTCTTAGAATTATAGAATATTAGAAACAGAAAGGACATGGAAGATTATCCAGTCCAACTCATTGCTTGAAATTGCCTTTAAATTACAGTTGCTTTAGTTTAATAATCTCTTTGCCATTTTTTTCTGATAGCTATATCATATAATCTTTACTTTCAACACAAAGTGTACATTTTAAATTGGAGTGGAATCTAAGAGAGGCCCTCATTAGAGGCTGTCCTATAAAAATTTCCTATCCTTTAAACAATTCAATAAATAAATTCTGTCAGAAAAACCTGTGGCATTGTAGCTCTATTTTTGAGTCATTCTCAGAAGCTGGAATTCAAATACAGGAACTCAGCTTAATTCTTAGAATTTTGAATCTTGAAACAAAAGAACATAAATAAGAAATATTTGCATGTGTCCTAAAGTTACTTGTTTTTAAGAAGGCCATAAAATTTAAATATGGTGCTGATTTAAAGTGTGTTTCCATAGATGAAAACAATGGCAATTGAAAGCTTGATGCATGAATGATTATTCTCTCAATTGTATCTTTGTAATAATTGTCTTTTTTTACTGCCTTTATCTTAGCAGAGTTAGAAAGTAGGAAACAAATTAAGTAATTTTCCATCTGTTTTTATCAATCCCTGAAAATCTCATGAGAGTAAGATTATACTGCACATGCCATTGTTATTATATTTTTTATTAATTATTCCCTTATGAGTATGTGGAATATTCTTATGAAATGTGGGGCCCAGTGATTTTTCATTCACTGCATGACTTTTGTATTTCTGTTCTTATTGACACAATAGTATCCTCTTAAAGACAAGAAAGCAGAAGAAAATTTTGTTTCTTTTAATTACATTCTCTGGTAAATAATTAAAAAGTGACTTTCTACAATACAGATTCTAGTAAGGGTCAGTGTATTTTGCAATCTTCATCTAAGTGTGTAAGTACTTAGTACTTAATTTTTAAAATAGGTTGCTTTTGGCATTTACACATTTGGTTTTAAGAACCAAATTTCTCATTATTGCAGTTTGCTCAGTTTACTGATAATTTTAGTTAGCATATCAGTATTTGGAGGACTTTATTATCAAATGAAATTATATCACCAAAATTTATCTAATATTTTGGGATGAGTCTATATCTTTATTACAATTTTCTATTATTAAAAGATCCAAAACTTGTTAAAATTTAACTTTGTTTTCTAGATGATTAGGATTTCCAATATTAAGACATTGCCATAAATTTTGCATTGATATTTCCAAGTATTTGCTTTTGAGCAGAGAATAGATACAGATTCAAAGGGTTTTAATTTGAGATTCATGGGAGAGAAGCATATTATTTCATCTTCTAGGGTCCTTCCTTGTGATTTGGTAACATAAGAGAAATAATTAACTAATACATTTTGGAGTGAATATTGGATAAAAACTCTTATGTAAAAACACCTTCATTTATTATTAGGTATTAATCCTATAGGTTATGGAAAGAAATTAAAACTAAATTAGTAAAATTTTAAAACAAAACACAATAAGAAAATTAAAGCACTGAGCAAATTGAAGTAAAACTTCTGAACTCTAGAGCAGAATGAAAAAGTCAAATTAAGTGATAAAACCCAGATGAAACAATTTAAGTCCAATGAGAGGTCTTTTGTGCTACTTATGAGGTAGGTTTAATATATATCAGTTCTATATGCCATATCTTGCTATATTTTGTGTACTGGGCTGAAATCTGTTTATATTTACTATGAATCTTTCACAGTCATTTGCATCATCTAAAGTTTTAATCCCTTCGAAACTCCATTGGTCCATGACTCGCAGAGGGAAGAAAATGTTAGTATTAAAAAAAAAGGTTTATGGGAGGTGTATGATGAAGATCATTTAAAGCAATTTAAATTTTACTAAATATATGTGAAACAATTAGAGTATTCATACAGTAAGTACATACACTAATTGTAAATAAGGAAAATTTATGTTTGTCTATCATAGGGAAGCTAACTATGTTGTTTATGGTCACATATAATTAAGTGTTATATTGACACCTGAAATGAGCATCCCTAAAACTAACGATTCTCTGAGGTGACATTGAGGATGGAGGGTATTCCATGGATTATCGGTAGCCTATACAAAGGAATATATACAGGAGATTCAATGTTGTATTACAGAACATTGTGGGAAGCCAATAAGAGAATAGATAAAAATCTGATACCCTTTTTTTTGACACCTCTTATGAGCTATACCTTTTCTTATGGAAAAACATTATAGACTTATTGAAAATTATAGACTATATTGAAAACATTATAGACTTAACCCAGCAACTACTGAGTTAAAAATTTCTCTCCTTGATAATTAAGAAGCCTGAACCCTAACAAACATTACTTAGATAAGACTGCATTACTTAGATAAGACTGGAGGCTGACAATTTAGTCTGGACTTTATTTGACCAGGTGCAAAAACTGTAATTCAGGAAGATAGGACTCAATTAGTGAACATCTGCATAAAATATATTTCTGCTCCCAGAATTATCCCCTTCTAATTGGTGGTTGGAATTTGGCCCTTGTCCTTGTACCTATATCTTTACTTTTTAGACTTTAATGGGTTGTGTATGATTTGTAACCTCTTCACAGCTGTGACTCTTTTGTTGTGTTCTTTGTTTGAAATCAGTATATAATAAACTCCAAAGCCCACAGAGTTTAGAGCAACATGGGCTAACCACTAGTCTGGTTGTTCTCATCTTCTTTTTCCTGTCTTAACAATCTGATGCCACAAAACACCACTCAGAACCCCCATCATATAGGGAGCTGGCTTTCTATAGAACATGGTAAATGCATCCGTTTGAGTGGAATGTAAGGATTTGAAGGAAAAGTAATAAGTAGTAAGTTTGGCAAAGTGTATGTGTGGGAACCAAGATATGAATGATTTTAAATGACAAACTAAATATTTTGTGTTTTATTCCAAAGGAAATTGAACCTCATTGAAACTTTTTGTCCAGAAGAGTAATATGGTCATAATTTTCCTTAGAAATACTATTTTGGCAGATTTTAGATGATGGGAAGATTGGAGTCTTTAAATAAGTGAAGAAAACAAAAACAAACACATGAGTAAATAAACAAACAAATAAATAAGAAAGGAAGAGACTTGAAGTTGAGAAGGCCAATTATGATGGTATTATTATTGTAGAGGTAATTGGCTATCAATTAATATCTGCACTGGAGTTTCCTATGTGGATAGAAAGGGACAGACATGAAAATTATGTGTTGCACATATAATCTCCAAGTTTTGGCAACTGATTAAGTATGAATTTTGAGGGGAAAAGAAAAGATTAGAAAATTATGAATGAATGACTGGAGGATGTTGTTATTCCTGTCAGGAAGTTAGGAAGAGGAGCATGCTTGGAGGAAAGAAAAGAATTTCTATTTTGGGGGGCAGCTGGGTAGCTCAGTGGATTGAGAGTCAGGCCTAGAGGCAGGAGGTCCTAGGTTCAAATCTGGCCTCAGACACTTCCCAGCTGTGTGACCCTGGGCAAGTCCCTTGACCCCCATTGCCCACCCTTACCACTCTTCCACCAAGGAGCCAATACACAGAAGTAAGGGTTTAAAAAAAAGAATTTCTATTTTGAACTTGTTGAATTTGAGTGACATCCAGGTGGAGATCCCTAAGTAACGGCTAATGATGTGGGACTATTTTGAGACTGGGAGAAATTAGACTGGATTTGTAGATTTGTCATTCATTTTAAAAGAGATGATAAATAATCCAAAGCTTACTAATGAGATTTTCCTAATGCAGAATAGGGGGGAAATATTTTTTTTCCAGAACAAGGATGACACCAAGAGTTAGGAGCAATGAACAAGATAATCATCCAGTAAAGGACAACAAGAGAGAAAGTGACGATAGAATATGAAGATAACAAGGAGAAAACTTCTAAAGGGATAGAATCTGAAAAGAGGAGAAAGGAAATGTCAAAAGCTTCTGAGAGGTCAAGAAAAATGAGGCCTGAGAAAAGGCCATTGGGTTTAGCAATTAAGAGATTAATGTCTTTAATTTATCCATTTCTGATTTTTCAGTCAACAGCTGTGTTAAGCGGGTCAAAATGGAACTTTTATAATTGCAGAATGTCCTCTTCTCTTCTTTAACCTTCATTTAATGTGGTATTGATTTTGACCTTTTCTTCTTCTTTTTTTAAACCACAAAGTGATGTGACTATGTGGATGATTAAGACATGACTTACCCATTGATATACCAAGTAATATCTGATCTGTTCAGAAGTCAGCAATTCATGTTTTCTTATATTGTTCAGTACTAGACTCATCTCACACTTTCCATCTTACTTTGTGAAAAAAAAATATTTGTTATACCCTGGAATGAACCTCCTAATCCTTTCCTATCTTTTAGCCAGGAATTCCACTCCCTTAGTTTGCAACATATTTCCCTTTCCTCTAATCTGTCCAACTTGACATTGAAGTAACTATATATCAAAGTTAATATTGCCTTCTTTTGAAGCATTTTATTAAACACTTCAAAAATTTTCACCCTTTACAATAGATTTTCCTTCATAAACTGGAATTATGATTATCTTTTTATAGGTTTATAATCATCTTGAGCACTGTAAAATATTCCAGACAAGTGTTTTCATTTTAGCTTTGCACACACCATGAAATCTCATGTATAGACTATTGCAACAGCCATCTGGTTGGTTTCCTTGCCTCAAATTTCTCTTAACTCCAGGCCATACCTCACTGCTTTCAAATTATTCTTCCTCCATAATGATCTGATCATGTCACTCTATCCTACCTATTTAGTAAACTATTGGCTCACTATCCCTTCTAGGAGCCAAACGAAAAGCCTCTCTTTGATATTTAAAGCTCCATCTTCTGGATACTTTGCTACCTATTCTCCATGCCTAGAATTCTTCACACTCATCCCTGAATCCTGGCATCTTTAGCTTTCTTCAAATCCAGGTAAAAGTCCCATCTTCAATAGAAGCTGAAGTCCCATCTTCTAAAATAATTTTGTCCATATGCCACATTGATGATATTACTTTCTATCCACTGATTCTTTCCAAACTACTTTATCTATGCCTATCAATAATATGCCTATTGCCAATATGCCAATAATATGACCTATATGACAATCAATAATAATTTACATCAATCTATATGAGGTATATTTACATGTAGAGTTTTATATATATATATGTACATATAAATATATATAATAGCTATATCTGCTATTCAACAGGTAGATCAATATAAGTTATTCACAATTATTTTCACGTTGTCTCCCTCGTTAGATAGTGAGCTCCTGGAGCCTAGAGAATAAAATTATCTGCTCTCATGTTTTATTTATTTAATAAACGCTTATTTTTATTTGGGATGTTAGAATAAAACCTCCACTTCTTCAGTTTCTTCTTAGGAGAATGCATTAGTTGTCCTTTCATTTGAATACAATGTGTTTGTATCATATGTGCATATGCAGTTATGTACTATTAATAGATATATATATATAGATATATAAATATATGCTTTTATGTGCTCCTGGAAGAACTAAATCACATATATATCTATAGCTTCTCTCTCTCTCTCTATATATATATATATATATACATATATATGTATATGTATATATATGTATGTGTGTGTATGTGTATATATACACATATATGATAAAATACATTATATTTTATATATGTGCTTGTGTATAACGTTTAATATATACACTACTATATTACTACTGTGCCTATGTATAATATACATGTGTATATAGATCTATCTATATCTATCTATCTATCTATCTATCTATCTATCTATCATCTAGATCAAAATCTGTACAGGAGTTCTCCCATATCCCAGAGTTTAAGGGTTCAGTGCCCCAGTAATCTGGAAAATTTACTTACACATTTTGGTCCTCACTTTGTACCAGATAATTCTGTATTTTTTTCTTTTCTTTTATTCTATATTTACAATATTTTATTATAAAAATTTGGTTAAGTATTTGGCCATAGGCTATACAAGAATAAATGTTAAGTGAAAATAATTATAAAAATAAAATTTAAAAATACAAAATAAGTATGAAAAAATCTTAAATGAGAGAAATGTGAGAATAACATCAAATATACTGCATGAAAAAATGTTTAAAAATTACTTTTGAAATTTCTGGCTGTGAAGCAACAATACTTTTACTATAAATTTATTTTTAAGGAAAAAATATAGTTGTTGATTTGTGTTATTAAACAATAAAAATATATTCCATACAGGTAATATTATATATAATAGTACATGCATTTTATGTATTTATGAGTTACTAAACGTTTTAAGATAGCTCTACATTTCTAACTTTTGTGTATCATCTTCTGGTTTCTATGTTCTTATTGCAAACCAATTTTTTCTTAATTTAAATTAAAAAATTAATTGTGCATATTTATGGTATTCAAAGTTAAAATATGTTGACATTATATAGTGATATACATATATTTTATACATTTCTGAGTTTTATAATCTTTTTCCATGTTATCTGCAGCTTCTACAAACATCCCCCCATCTCATTTAATTTCTCATACCAACCTGCAATATACTGAAATGTGATGGAGAAAGTCATGATGTGTAAACGATACCTGTACACACATACACATATATGCATGTATACTTGTATCATATGTGTGTATATTTATGTGTTTTATATATATGTATCTTTATATACTACTCTGTGAATTGAATCACATCTGTATCTACAACATGGTGCTATATGATATAGAAGTATGGACTTCCCTAGATGCCTTCAAATCCCAAAGTTATCTGAGGTTAAAAAAAAAAACTGAAGAAATTCCCTTTTCCCTTGCTTTCCTATAGTGTTGAGGAAGGTGACTTTGAGCAATAGAAGCCAAATGATGAGAATGGATTTCTGAATGAGGCACCTCATTAGGCTTCTCCCATCTTTTTGATGAAAAGAGATAGGTACCTCCCAGGTTGCTTCTGTTTGTACCTTAGATATAATTTTCTCCTGAACTATATAGGCCACCCTCTCCTATCTTCAGGGCATAGCACAACTCCCATCATCCTATCTTTGATCACAAATTATCACATTACCCCACCATCACATCTCTATTCATGCAGTCCCTGTTGTCAAGAGGGTATAAAAATCCCAGACTCCATCTCCTCTGGAAGGTAGTATTCTACCTCCTCCTGGCTCCTGGCCACTCAACTCAATAATTCAACTTGTACTAAACAATAATTTTTTTCTATTTTTAAGCTAATTATTGGAGCCTTGTCATCCCAGAAGAAGGGTCCAGGTTTCCTGATCAACTCTCTCACATCACTATATAGATATGATTCAATTTCCACAATAGTATATAAACTCATTAATCTTGTGACAAATATTGAAGAATTAAAATAATGTTTCTTGATTATATTTACTTTCTGAGAACTAGTCTAGCACATGGAAGAGTAGAAAACTCCACAATTTTGCCCATAATTAATGACTTTTTTGGCCATGACAGTCTATGAAACAGAACAAAATACAGTATGCTCTTTGGACCTACGTAACTATCTTTTCCCTTTTTATCACAAGGTATAAGGAGTGCTAAGGATCATATAACTTTTAGAGTAAACCAAAATAATTTGCTTTTTAAATGACTCCACTGAGTAACAAGCCAGTTATTTATATTGATGATAATAGATTCTCTTGGAGAAATTTTGAAACTGATAACAGCTGTTTTGGCTATAGAAAAAAAGATTTTCAGATCCACAAAAGACTTTAGAACTAAACATCTTAAAACCACTCTCTTAAGTAAAATAGCACTCAACCTGGCCAGCATCAGCTGTGGCTGTCATCATAATTTCTTTGACAGCAGGATGGTGAATTGAGAAAATTTACTTTTGTTTTTCTATGTTTTCTTTTGAACTTGAGAGAAGGGAATGAAAACCCAGCATCATTTCTCTGTAGATCAGCAGGTGTGAATGCTTAGAAAATAATTCCATTCCTACAAAAGACCTAGGAGAAAACAAGGATGGTAGAGAAATTAACATTTTTAAATTTTAAGTACATATTTACTTTAAGCTGTATAGTTATGATATGTTAAAGACTAAGTGTATATGTACTGAGAGTACTGACATGAACAACTAAAATATCACTAATGAATGAGGACAGCAATTATAGCTAGAAAGTATAAGATTTATATTTTATAATATCTATTTAAAACTAAAGTGTCTAGACCAAATTTGAATCTGAGAGTCAGTGTGAGAAAAACAAACATGATGGGATACCATATTGGGCCAGGGAAATCTTCCAGGACACACGCAACTCATCAATCAGTTAACAACAAACAACAACAACAACAACAACAACTACTACTACTACTACTACTATTACTACTACTACTACTACTACTACTACTACTACTACTACTACTACTACTACTACTACTACTACTACTACTACTACTACTACTACTACTACTACTACTACTACTACTACTACTACTACTACTACTACTACTACCAACAACAACTGAGAATAGTAGTAGAAAGATCTAGTGCAGTGATGGGCAACCTTTTGAGCTTGGTGTGTCAAAATTTGCCAAAAAAACAAGCATAACTCGGGTGATGTGTCACTTCAGGAAAAAACCCATAATTTTGTGATATTTATAGTTTAAATAACAAAAATATATATTTGTAATATATAACTGTATTTAATAAACCAAAATAGGTAAATTAATATAGATAGAATTGTCATCTATAGTGCACAGAGTGTCTACACTACACTACAACAAATGTTTCATTCTCGGAATGTGGCCCCATACTTCTCTGTATGTAGCCACATGTGGCCACGTATCATCGAAAATGGATCAAGATTTGGCCATGTGTCATTTGGAATTGTTGTAAGCCCTGGGAGACTACGACTCCCAGGACTCCCTTCTACAACTTCCCCCTGACAATTCTCACTTCCTTTGTGGGAGATGTCAGAGAAAGTATAAAAGAGAGAGTTTGGCACCTTTTGTCTCTCTCTACCCTGGAGCTCTCTCTACCCTGGAGGGTCTGCTCTGAGCCTGGAGGCTCTCAGATCCTGAGCTCTCTCTTGGTGCCTTTTCCCCTTTCTATCTACCTCCTAGTTTTCCCTAGACCTTCCCTTTTCTAATTAAAATAAAATATAGCTATTCTAAGCCCTAAATTGCTCTCTGATCTTTTATTTGAGCGAGCCCCGAAGGGCTCTGGCCAATTTCCCTCTGCAGTGGCTTGGTACAACTACCTTCCTTTTCCTTCCACTACCTTCCTCTCTCCTTTCTCCCATTTCTCCAATCTTCCTCCCTTCCTCCCTTCAACCCCCTCACATCCACCACACAGAGTCAAACACTAAATACCACAGAGAGCCAAAGCTCTGTGACTGCCAGTGCTGACACATGTGTCATAGGTTTGCCATCACTAGATGAAATAGAGTTGAACCAGAATGCTGCATAGTGGTTAGTTAAGACTTTGACTTCTAAACCTCTCAGATCACTTGACTAAAGTTTTACCTCTATAGCTAAGAGAATAATATACAAAGAAGGAGTCCTATTCTAATTCATTTCCCATGTGATCATGCTACATGTATAATAATATCAAAGTTCTAGTCTAATTACATACAATGCGCTGATTTTGAATCTGGAAGGCAAAGTCTTGATGCTTGGGAAATTCCCAACGTAGCATACAGATACATTTAAATATTTGTCAAAATCTGTCTATGCGATATTATTTCTATATGTTCTTGATCTTTATTTCTTAATTAGAGGAGTAATAGCAATTCCCCGAAATTGCGAGAAAATTAATGAGATTTATAAACAACACACATATGGCTACCCAAAACTAGAAACTGTCCACTGTGTTTGTGGAACCCCCAAGTTTGTCCCTAACCCTCTGGAAATTGCCTTAATGGAAGTCCCCAAATTGACCTTTTCTCAGACTGAACAAGGAACCTTAAAGTACCTAAAGATCTCAGTTTAGGTAGAATTAGTAGACATCATTAAATCTTAAGTACTCTTTTATTTTAGAAGTTTCTCCCATTATATCAGAGGCCTCTCCTAGGTAATCAAGCCCCTGGCTGGAATCATCCTTTTGTATTCATTGTCAGCATCAGCCTCTCCCTGATAATCCAACCTTAGACTCCTCTTTCCCTTATGTCCATTGGAAAGCCATTCAATTGAACCTTCCTATCCTTTATTTCCCCAAAAGGTATATAAGACTCCAAATTCTTCTTCTCTGCTTTGATGGTGTGTATTCCCAGAGTCACAGAGCTTTGGCTCTGTGTGGTATTTAGTGTTTGACTCTGTGTGGTGGCCAAATCTTGAGCATTGTCTCTCTTGTCCTGATTAAAGATTTGTTCTTTCTAATTTTTTTTAGTAGTTCTGTGTCTTCCAAGGTTGACAAAACCCTTCTCTATCTTTGATAGATATACTTAATCTAAATAATATAATAGAATTTACCAATATTTTGGAAAATGTTAACTACTGAGTAGTTTATTTTCTCAATTTTCTCAAAGAAATAATTTAGTAATTAATGGCAATCTTAAACAGAGTTTAACTAAATTTTTAATTAATGATTTATTTTTGGTGAAAATTAATATTATTTTACCACTTCCTATTTCGGTTAAATAAGTGAATAACCTTGTTCACCAATTCATTCATTTCCCTCAAAGTAATAATTTTTTATCTGTAATTGATTTACTTCTCAATAAAATCATTCTTTTCACATTGAATGGTTTTTGCCAATAAATGAACTTAAAAATAACTAAGCATTTAGAATTATGAGAACTAAATAAGAGAATAACACATAAAGAGCATTCATGATTGATACTAATTTTAATTCACTTTCATTGAGCCTGCCTAGACACCTGGCAAGGTAAATAATCACTTCAATCAATTCATCCAAATAATGGGTCACTTCAGTGAAGAATAAGTCAGACTAATTAGCTTGATTTTATTCATAATAATAACTGGCATTTCTAGATTGCTTCAAGGCTGATAAAGCACTGGTCAGAGCACTTGTGCTACCACAACAACCTTGGGAGAGAGCTGGTGAAAGAGTTCTCATCACATTTTCCACAAAATTAGACTAAATAATTTGGCAATGATCACACAGTTGTAGCTAAGACACCTACTTCCCAGAATGAGTAACTTTCTTATTTCATTATGCTGCCAGAATTGGATTATCTGAAACAACTGTCACCTATGTTTATAGAACCCACAAGTTTTCCCCAGTGCCTTAGGAACTTGCTTTAAGGGAAATCCCAGACTGATCTGGTCTTAGACTGAACAATGGACCACCAAGCATCCATTAAGTATTCTGAATAAAAGTGATAGAAATACTCAAACCTCAATCACCTTTTTGCCTTAGAAGTTTCTCCCATAAACCAGTTAGTGTGTGCTTTCTGTACTTAATTCCCCAAAAGTTATATATAAGACCCCAAGTTCTTTAGCTCAGTGGAAAATCTCCTTTGGCTGTTTTGTTTTTTTCCTGGATACCCTTGCCTTAAAGAAATTCCCTGACTGACCCTTTGACCAAACTGAACAATAGGCTGATGAAGTACCTATTGAGCACCCTGGCTAGGAGCAGTAAAGTCAGTCAAGACTTAAGTACCTTTTTTCTTGTACTTAATTTCTCTCATTGTATTTAGCCCTCTTGTTTCCTTAGCCTCAGGCTACAGAGACTTTCCTAAGTCCCTACCTAAACAGTAATGTTTTTTTTTTCTCTTTGGTTATCTTCCCTCAGTTATAAAGAGAACCCCGAATTATAGTTCCATGGAAATTCCCATTCCTGATTTTTCTCAGAGTCTCTGAACTTGACTCTCAATATTATTGTGTATGTATATGAATTTGTGTAGAGGCCATAAGAGTTGTGAAAATGAAGCAAACAATGATTATACTGTTGTACCCAAATTTTAATACCTAGCCCAGGTTCATGGCCGAAGGAAGAATCACACTGACAATGCAATATGCAAGAAGAGGCTCATTCTTTACTAGCAATAATAGCTAGGGTCCCTAGGCAGAGAGGTATGCCTGAATGACCCCTTGGAATTCTCAGCCAAGAATTTATATAGAAATGTTTGGGGAAGGGGGTTGGTACATACATAATTATCAAGGTAGTGTCAGGGACAGGTGGTCAGGAAGCATCTGGGGAGGGGGGGGTTTCAGGGTCAGGGGTCTGGAAGCATTTGGCAAATATTGTAAAGCAGGCAAACATAGACAAACATTCAAGAAGGTTAATATTCATCAGATAAGATAGCTTCAGTTTTAGGTTTATGATAGGGGAAGATAAGGAAGACTGTGCTGGGAAACCTTGGGGGCTGGGGGTAGCTTGCCCAGGCCAGAAATAGTTCAGTAGACTGCCAGACTGATTTTTAAATCCAACAATACTAATCACTTGGACATACTTAAGCTTCCATTCCCCTCCACCCCCACCCCCAGAGATTCCTGACCCTTTGAAATAAAGCTAATTCTTGGAATAAAACTTACCCTACCTTGATTATGTCTGGACCTGGACTATAAACAATCCTAAAAACTTCTTTCTTTAAAAGAGAATTATTATCTGACCAAGGAGGGCCTCAGAGATTTTCAGATAAGACAACTATGATCATCTTACCTCTTTGAAACTCCTAAAAACATTTCTAAAAGTTACTGTCAAGTATTTGCCCTTATACCTGCCCTCAATCAATACCCTTGCTTTTCATTTTTTTTTTCTTCCTCTTCTTTCAAAAAATAAAAACTACTAATTTCTTTATTTAAAAGAGAGGAGTCTTCTCAGGCACTCTCATCCTACTGAGAAAAATACATTAAAATACCTTTGTTTCTTCCTCAGTTTCTACTATCTTTTATTCAATTCAACTTAGATACATTGGTGTCAGACACTTGGGAAGATAGTGAGTTGCAGAGAATTATCTCCTTTGTCCTGATTAAAGATGCATTATTTTGTAACTGCTTTGGTGGTTTCATGTTTTTCTCCAAGTTGACATTAGCAGAAAACTGAAAAAAAAATAATTTCTAGATAAACATAAAGTATTTGGCCTTGTGTGCAGTTTTAAAAAATATAATATTTGTATAGTGTTTTAACATCTGTAATGACATAAATGGGCACAATATCTCATTTGATTCTCATAAATACCTTACAAGGTAGGAGTTATAATTATCCCTATCTTACAAAGGAGGAAACTGAAAACGTTAAAGTTTTTTGTTTAGGGCCATGCTACAGCTAAATATCTGAGACAAAACTCAAATTCAGGGTTCCTAATTTTTAGCACTCTATCCATTCCTTTGCCTAAAAAAGAGTTCTATAAAAGTATCATCAAACATTCCAATATATTTCTTATTTTTTGATGGCATAAAGGGAATTGCCTTTACTTCTGATACTTTCTAAGATTACAAAGATCCTCATCTCTGAGACCCTAGCAGATGGTTATCTGCATGGAGCTCCCTAGGACTGAATAGCCATCTGCTTTATTTTAATGCAGAGGGGACTACTTGCCCTTCCAAATTCCAAAAGAAGTCCAGTGTTCTAATGCAAAGAAGCCTGGGAGTAACCAAGTGCATACCTAACATTGACTACAAAAAAAGAAATCCAACTCTTTATTTTAAAATAGCAGTTGTTTGTTTTTTTTTTTTAATATGAGAGTCAAATTGTACTAAATAATGTTTTACCATCTTAACTTGGAAAAAAAAACAGAATTACTAAAGTAGTCAGAAAAACCAAGTCTTTAATCAGGAAAGAGATAGATCCAATAATTAGTTGCTATCACAGAGCCCAGCACCAGAAACTATCAGGGCCTATATCCTGGGGCTCTGGGAACATATTCCTGGGAGAATGCACTGCTAGATGACTTCTCCAAAAGAAGAATAGAATATGGGGAACTTATATACCTCTTAGGGAACTAAAGGACAAGGAAGTATGATTGATTGACATTACCATGGTTACAAGGAAATGAGAAATCCAAGACAGGATTATCAGTGAGAGGCTGATGCTTTACAATGGATACAAAATGGAAGGCTCCAGCCAAGGCTGGACTACCTGGGAGAGGACTTTGATACAATAGGAGAAGCTACCTGGACCAAAGGGTACTTAACATTTGATTAGGACTACCTTTAGGTCTATTGTTTGTGTCTGAAATGGAGGAGTCTGAGACTTCCTTCAGGGTGAGTTCTCTGGGGACAGGGACAGACTTGGAGTCTCCAAGTTTCAAATTGACAACCTAAAATGTTGTTTGACCTTGACTAATGGGCATTGCATTTTCAAATAAAAAAAAGTTCCCTTTGATATTTTTTCCCCTTTCAAATCCCTAATTTGAGAAATAGCAGATCTATTTCTTTTACAACTTACCCTTATTTCCTTTTTCTTTTTTTTCCTCCTATAGTTGTGTTTTGCCTATGAAAAATCTTGATGTTCTGGTGTTCACCTATGAAAAATCTTGATGTTCTGGTTTGAGCACATACTACAGTCTCTGACTTTTCAATATTGGGTTGGTTTTAGAAATTGCAGAATTTTGATTTCTGACATAGACATAAATAACCATCACTGCAATTGTCATATGATTATATATACTGCCCTAAAAAGTATTTAAAGCTAGAATACCTCAAATGTAATTGAAAATCAATGTGAATAGTTCATTAAAACAATTACTTATATATAAAAACTATACCAAAATCTGTTAAATACTATATAATAATGTGGTTTTTATATATATTATTGTTGTGGGAGAGCTGGAGAGAAAACCTGGCCTGGGAAGGGCACTCTTGTCAGGAATGACAGGCTCCAATAATTAGCATAAAAATGGGGAGATTTATTAAGTTGAATTATTGAGTTGAATGGATAGTTGGCATGTACAGGAGAGAGACACTGCCTTCTAGAAGAGATAGGGTTTGGGATCCTACCATTTTGACAATGGGAGTTACATGACCAGAGATGGGTAGATGGGGTGGTGTTTTGTGCCCCAAAGACAAAAGGAGTGACATGAGCAGTCCAGGGGATGCTTATAAGAGTAGAACTAGGATATGGTTATCTGTGCTTATCAAGAAGCTAAAGGAGAAAGGCTAAAGGGAAAAAGGCCTGGGATACCTTTGGAGTTTTTGCGGTGTCCAGGAGAAACCTTGAATCTTAATAATACCTATTAATAATAGTGGGAGAAGAGAGAGGAAGGGATGGGGTTACAGAAACTTTATCTCCAAAACATAAGGAGGCAACTTGAGGATGAAAGTTAAATTCTGGGAAATGGAATCCTGGGGTACAAAATTCTAATTATACAATCCTCCCTGTGATTCCAATGGAAAACAAGCATGTAGAAATCTCCCAGATTTACATGCCTAGTTTCCCCATGGAATCAGTACACATAATCAACTTATATCTCTAAAGATTTTTAACTAGAGCAGTGATGGACAACCTTTTCATCTTGGTGTTTCAAAATTCACCAAAAAACGGAGCATAACTCGGGTGGTGTGTCACTTCTAGAAAAACCCCATAATTTCATGATATTTATAGTTTAAATAATAAACATGTATAATTGTAATATATAACTATATTTAATAAACCAAAATAGGTAAATTAATATAAGTAGAATTGTCATCTATAGTGCACAGAGTGTATACACTACACTACAGTAAATGTTTCATCCTCAGCATACAGCCCCATACTTCTCTGTATGCAGCTGCTTGTGGTTGTGTGTCATCAAAAATGGCTGTGTGTCAGTGCTGAGATACATATCATAGGTTTTCTATCACTGCACTACAGGTACATATAATATTGCACACTCTAAGGGGAAATTACAGTAATTTGGGGATAAGAGGGAAATAAAAGAGAAGAAAAACAACCAAAGATTGCTACATTGACAAAAAACCAATTAGGGGGAATCCCCTTTGGCATAAGAGTGTACATTCAAAAAAAGTGTTCAATGCCCCACAGTTCAAATCACCAGATCCCAAAGTTCATTCTGGATCCTTTGGCTCAATGTGAAGTTTCTACAGGCCTTCTCCAAATAGATCACTTTCCAGATTTTGGGAGGTAGCAAGTTTCTTATCCTAAAATTAATCTCAAATGAATTTAAACTTTGCATTATAGAATAACAATAAAATCCCCCCTGAGGTGTTGACAAACACATGAATCAACCAGGGATACATGTCTGGGTTATGAGGTATATGAATCAATTGTCAAAAGAAAATCAAAGACATAAAAAAAATCCAAATAAAAGAGAAAAAATAACTTCTTGATGAAATATAAAATATCAAAGTCTTATGGGTAAAAATTCTAAGTAAGGAAAAATAAAATTATAACAGGTCCTTCAATTAGGGCCCACTTAAAGTGATTTATGTCCCATAAGCCTGTAGTAGCAATTATGCACTTACCCAGTCAGCAGCCAGGATTACAGAAAATTCCCACAATATTGTAAAGGGGAAAAAATTATGGTTTTGGTTGTACTGAATATTAAAAGGGGCAGTTGCCAAGAATTGAATAAGTATCAATTCTAAAATTATTTTAGCAATTTATTTATAAAATATAGGACAGATAGGATTAATCCTATCTTCACAATATGAAAGGCAGATAAAGGTCTAGATTTTGAAGCAGTAGGGAAATAGCATTCCCTGGTCTGATTTTACCTTTGCTCTCAGGGATAGGGGAGTCACAATGGCCACCAAAGTAAGATAATTGTAGAAGTGTGACTTTGGCATGAGGGAATCCTGCATCTACTTTGCAAATAACTGATTCCTTGAACCCCCAAATAAATTCAAAACCTGTCTTGGCAAAGAATCTCATCAATCCCACCATGATTGGTTGGTCTCCTTGACTTTGTGCTCATTGGCATTGTGCAGATTAACTTTGTACTCCTTGGCACTGTACAGTGACTCTTTTGTGATCCCTTCTCCTAGAATCAAATACAGTTATTAATAAAAGCCCCATAATATTTAACAATCAATGGCAGGTTTCCATAGTCTAAAGCTTTTGAGTACGCATTTACATTAGGGCTAAATGACATTTTAAGCATAACTTGTGCAAAATTAAAAAAAAAACATTAATACTGGTAACATGTACTTCAAGTACAAAAATGAGAGGAAAAAGAAAACTCAAATATTGTATTGCACATACAAGGAAAAACAATAATAAAATTTTAAAAATCAAAAATATATAGTTCACAATCAGTGACACATTGTATCAGCCAAGTAGAGGCAAAATACAAAGGTTTCTCACCCAAAAATGAGATCCATTTCCTTTCTAACTTGGCCATGATCAATACTGTGAGTGCAAATAATTTTCACCAAGTAACAGCTTTTTAAAACAATAGTACAGAACTTCCAGGTTAAGATGGCTGCAGCGTAGATGCAAGGCTCTTCCTCTCCTCACCACCAACCAATATAAAGTGCTCAAAAAGGGCAAAAAACTAAAACAGTAGTACAGCAGGTAATGCTCATTCAAAGAATACCCAAATTTCCAAAATTCCCCGAAAACACATTTAATGACAATAGCAAAGAAACTAGGCTTCACATAAGTCTATATAGTCACTTGCTCATGGATACTTGTCACAAGTTCTCCAGATCTGGCCAATCTTTCAACCTTGGCTGAGATATTTTTAACAAAGTCTATTACTGCCATCATCCCAAAATTTGGATAGAGAGACCAGAAAAACCTCTGTACAGCTGATGAAAACCTTTTGGGTCTAAAATGTCACCAAGAATCTAGACCATTCTGGTGGAAGGGTAGAGTAAGCTGAAGAGTTACAAATATAAAAAAACAAACAAACAAAAAAACATCAAGAAGCCATTAGGTTCCATTGGAAAATCCTTCCCACCTCCCACATGCGATTATAATCCAGCACAGGGTAACCAAGCCCCTTGGGAAAATTCCTTTCTTTGTGGGGTGGATAGTGTGGATTAGCTATTCCATGCTATGTTCCCCTGATGAAAAATGGCTAGAGCAGGCTTGAGACCCACATGGGTGTGGGGAGGGGTGTAGCCAAAACTGGAGGCCGGGGTGGGGGGGAGTACTAGCCACTCAGCTATTAGCAATATAGGGGAAATATATATACTTTAACTTCTTCACAGAGACTTGGGGAATCAGCTGTGGGAGCCAGCAGCCTGGAGTAGCTCGCAGCTAGGGTGCAGGGTGGTCCAAGGTGCCACTCTCCTTGTATTCCCACCACCAGAAAATTCTCTATCTTTACTCAAAGGCTATCTGAGTAAAAAATTGAGAATTCTTTATCCAACTAAGCTTATAGAAATGTAAGATTAAAATTAATATCCAATAACTACAAGCATTATATTTTATAAGATTTATTAATAATCACTTGAAGTAGAGGAAATAAAAAGACAAAAATAAAGCCTGAGTGAAGAGAAGTTTTCCCAATTGTGATAGTGGGAGAAGAGAGAGGAGGGGGCTGAGTTACAGAAACTTTATCTCCAGGACATATGGACACAATGTGAGGGCAAAAGTGGAATTCTGGGAAATGGAGTCCTGAGGTTCAAAATTCTAATTTCATACACACAAATCAGGAAGATTTAGTTTCAAGTCTCATATCTACTTCATGTGTTGTCTTTGATATTAAATAAATAACTTGTCCATCTGTCTCTCCTTGCTTATAGGCAATTCACTATCAATATAAATTTTAAGAGCAGATACCTATGTGCATTGATAAAGAGAATTTCCTTAAAGTGAAAACAGGAACTAGAAACTCAGGATATTGATATTGCTTTTTTTGTGGGTGGTATTCTAAGGTCCAACATCATATATTTATTTATTTTGATTAACTAATTATTTTAGGTGCATTTATAATCTGGCCTCTCAATACCCATTGTAATAAATTGACTAACAAAAATAATGAAAAAAAAAGAAACACATACCACACTATAAATATGTGTAGTCTAGCAAAACAAATTCTCTTATGTGTCATACTACAAATACATATCTCTTTGCATTTTAATTTCAATATCTCTCAGGAAGAAAGTAAATAACACTTCATCTTCTAACCCTTTTCTGGAAAAGAGTTGCTTTTATTTACGTTCATTTATTTTAGAATCCTTCAATATTTTACTCCAGCTTAAAAATAGTCTAATACATCACACCTCTCCATGAAATAAAAAGTTAAATTTGCCTTCATGCTTTCTCATATCCTATACTCCATCTCTCATTTTGTCTTTGCATCTTGGCACATTTTATGCACACAATAAATGTTTGTTGAGTTACTGATTAATAGTGTTACATTTCTATACTCCTGTACAACTATTTCCTAAGAATCTAATATGTCCTGGCATTACAATAAAAAATAATTAGGGGGTCAGCTGGGTGGCTCAGTGGATTGAGAGCCAGGCCTAGAGATGGGAGGTCCTAGGTCAAAATCTGGTCTCAGACACTTCCCAGCTGTGTGACCCTGGGCAAGTCATTTAACTCCCATTGCCTAGCCCTTACCACTTTTCTGCCTTGGAACCAATACACAATATTTACTCCAAGATGGAAGGTAAGAGTTTAAAAAAATAATACTTACGCATCAGCTATGCATTAGTAAGTATACCAATCTCCCATGTTATTCTGCATGTCTCTATCAAGCTAGTACTAGAGGAAGGGTGGGTAGGGAGGAAAAAATGCTCCTCATTAAAAATGTGAATTCTTAAATCTGCCAAATTCATCAAGAATAGAAGAGGAAAAACGGTTGTTTTGAGAGTCAAGATTGAAGAGTGAAAAAAACTTTTAAAGAGCAATGGGCAATTGACTACAACACTGACAAGAGGAAAAGAAGTCATATTCTTAAGTTAGAGGATTTTTTTTTCTTCCTCCTTTGGTAACTCCATGTAAATGCAAAATAATTTGAACTTAATGGTCTTTAAAATTAAAAATCTAAAATGAATTATTCCTTTTCAGGTTTTATACTTAACAAAGTAGAAAAAACTATTATGTTTTGGAGGTATTTTTTAAAATAGAAATTGAAAGCAAAATAATTTAATATTCACACCTTGCCTAGAGAGTATTTTTAGTACTAAGAATCAAAAACTTCTCACAATTTCTAGACATAAAACAAACTTTAACATTGGAGAATGCATTTGTTATTTCAGAGGAGGGTGGGGAAAACCTCCAAGCAAACAATGTAATACCTTGAGGTAGAGGAAATGTTTTGTTCATGAAAAAAGCAAAAACAACACATCAATGGAAGAGGATGAATAGTGAGTTTAACTTTTACTATTTTTCACAAAAGGTGCTAAATCCTAATTATGTTTTTTTCAAAGGTTTTATCTTCCTTTAAACTCAAAATCTATGTGTATTGTGAGCGAAAAGTCCCCTACCCCCTTATATGGGATTAGATTTTAATGTTAGCAGTAGTCTTGAGATGATCATAATTGTAATTATATAATAGCTAGCATAAGTCATGATTTTTGTGATTATTTTAGTATAGGTATTAAGGCTCTGAATTAAGTAAATAGCTACTTTAGCATAGACCTTAGTGTCAGCCCCACTTTTCAAAGTTACTATATCATGCACCATCAGCAATAATTAAGGTCTTAAACTTGTCATCCTTGTCACCTTGTCACCAGGCTTGACACCAGGTTTGAAGCCCAGTACCACCCCAAACCACCCACTATTATCTTTGCATCACTAGTCCAGGCTTCACTGCTCCCACTTTTTTCATCAAATGACTTCTAAGTCATCATCAAGTGACTTCTTCTACCAATGAGAAGTACATCCTGATCTATTTTTGAATTGGTATATAAGTTGTGATATTCTTTGGACATATATAGGGAGATTTTTCACAGTGCTCATTGTATTATGGTTTTGATCAGAAGTCCAGTTTTATTGGGATACCAGCCCTCTCTGAATAAACCTATTTCTTTATGGCTTAGAGACTTTCATTTGCTTTCCTGTGGTTAGAAATCATACAACAGTATATGGCATCAGTATATGCCCCATCTGACAAAAATATACATTTGCTTTGTTGGAATTTTGGGATAATCTATCCCCCAAATTCTCAGAGAGCTGGTTACTTCTTTTAACACATGTTCACAAGCATATTAAGTATGGATGAATTTAAAAGGAAAACAAAGAAAAGCTATTTTTAAATATATATTTTTCTTAACGGAAAATGTGGATCTAGCAGATGCTGTGGATAAGGAACAACAAATTCCAAAAAATCACTAAAACTTTATTTTACTTACTTAAAAAATGTTCTATAAGCATAGATACAAATACAAATCTCAAATTAAGTTTGGAAAGTAAATCAATAGGAGGAATGAAGAATTTACAATTTAAGTAGGTACTTTAGATAATATCTAGCAAACCATTTGTTAAAACAACTACCCAAAAGTGATCAAGAACTTGGGCTGATAGTGAAAATGTTGAAGGATGACATTGACAAGAAATATGATGAATGTAGTCAGAGTGTATTTATTTCATGAAAGTAGAAGGAGGATACATTTAACAATTTTGTATGAACTACCCTAAATTCTAGTCTCAGAAAATTTCAAGATTTAGACAAGTGGAGTAAAGGAGAGAGGAAGCTGCAATACCAAAACAGCCAATTAAAAATATCCTTCCTTGATATATTTACTTGGTGTGTATAATATATGCATAAATATTTTATACAAAAAACATTGTTTTATGCTACTAGCACATTCCAAGACCCTTCCCATAAATTGAAAATTATGCATAATAATGAATTCCATTATTTATAAGTATTTCATATGAACATATATAAGCATTCTAGGACTTTTTTAGGCTTATCAGAGCTGCCAGCATCATTACTCTTTTATAATTTGGGGTTATTATTAATAACCAAATAATGATAATGAAACAAAGTAAAACACTGCTCTGACATAGACATGACTTGTTACAAGTGAGAACTCCAGATATAGACTGAGGCAAGAGTTAATGTTTGGCAAAAAAAAACCAATATAATGACTCACTAATGCTTCTCAAAATGAGAATAAGAATATTTATGTGAACTGTTGTGAGACTATGGAATTAAAAAAAAAAGGTATGAATGCAATGCATTATTTTTAAACATTATTTACATATTTTTCTGCCCTTATTTTTTTATTGTCAATCACATATACTTGAATTTATACATACACAACATATATCATAAGGTCAGTAAGCATTTATACAGTATTTGCTATGTGACAGGCACCATGCTAAGAATTGATATACAAATGAAGGAAAAAGATAATACTTACTGTGAAGGAATTCACAATCTAATAAAAATATACATATAAATATACATTTATTTTTTCGTGAATTCAACAAGAATTTATTAAGCATCTGCTATATATCAACTAAGTCATAAAGAACATTCCTTTTTTTCAAAAAAGCTAGCATTAAAGCATTCTTCTTATACTTTGTTTCACACAGAGACATATATCAATCTTATTTAAGTTCTTAAAAAGAGTAAAAATAATTATTATGCTCCTAAGGTTTTGTATAACATTAAGTATTATGCTGATAGGGATAGAGACCAAATTCATGATTTCATTGTAGAAAGATCTCTTGGGTAAGGAAACCACTAATTGCAGGTCAATTAAAATTAAAAATAATATTCATGAAATTTATTTTATTGGAGATTTACCTAGAGCATTAAGAAATTGGGTAAGTAATTTTCTCAGGGTCACAGACAATATGCATCAATGACAGAATTTGAACCCAGGTCCTCTTGTTTAAAAAAAAAAAATCAGCTCTTACAGTATAACACACCTAAATTATTATTTGGATAATCAGGTTAAACAGTTCTTGAATGTTACTCCACAGAAATATTTCATACTTATATTTATAATTAACTATTTGGTCTTTACTTTCTTTTGAACTTTTCATGTATTCAGAGAAAGTTAGTTATTTTAATTCTCATTTGCCTTAGCTATACTTTTTCTTTATTTACTACAATTAGTTTTGCTTTAAAAGAAAGACATATAATTTGAAATAAAAGTTCAAGTAAATTACACAGAATAATTTCAAAATTATAGCTATTTGCATATATAAGCTTATAAATATGACATTTACAGTTTTGCTTTTAAAAGTCATTCAAATACTTTCACTGGATCATTGCTCGCATATCTAATCACAAAATAAGAAAAGCTATAAATTTATGCATACCAATTATTATTATGACTCTTGGTGTATTTGCATAGTTTGAAGGTTATTTATATCAAAACTGACTGAATATATCAAAATGAAGATGTTTGTTCCTTACTCTAAATTTTATCACATTACAAATGTTCATATCATATAATATTGGACATCACTAATAAAAGACAATTTTGATTAGAATCACATAAAAGTAGATATAGAACTGGTTGCTGAACAGGTGTGGCAGCAAGATATAGTTTAAAGCTATATAGAACTATTATTATACTTCTAATACCAATCTAAGACACTAAAAAAAAAAGAAGTTATTGAAAATTTACTGAGAATCATAAGACCATAGAATTTTAAGAAATTAAATTTAGGGGTTTGACTAAAATATGAGAATTCTAAAATTATATTCTAGTCATCAATTAAAAAATGTTATAGCTCAAGTCAAAATTACTTTTAATAGCTTTTATTTACAAAGAAGTGTGTAAGGATGGGATTTGATCAAGGTGGATGGGACTAAAGGAGCCAGAGAAGGAAACTGTTTATGTAAGACTATGATATGGCGATAACACAAAAAAACTACAAATTAACCTCACACTTTAAGGAAAATGCAACCACAGTACATAGCATCAAGATACAAGAGAAATCTACAGACAACTTGAAGAAAATCGACAACTTTGAAAACAAGAGTGAGTATTTTGCATTCATAATACATAATGAGAACACAAAACACAACACAAAACTGATATCTAGTTGAGACCTCATGTAAATAAGCGAGTGTCTGAAAATTGTGAAAATACAACATACAAATATGTCTATAATGTAAATAATTGCAAGTTCCATAAGATTTTAACCACATAAGAAAATCAAATTATTTTCTTGTCTGGTTAACATTGACATGCAGAACTAATGCTTGTACAAATGTATAATAGTGTAAATAATGTAAATGTTATATATACCTGTTAAATAGGTTGGAAAAGTAGAGTAGAATTGAAAATAGTCCCTAACCATGTAGATACCATAGCATACTAACAATTTAGCAGATAATTTGGACATTAGACATAGGGAAAGTGCAGAAAGGGCTAGGGAAGTTAAAAAAAAATCTTAGCGAGCTAGTGCAGGGAAAGCATAAGAATAAAATATACAAGTGTTGTTCAATAGACAACTAAGAATACTAACATACTAAAATAGATTCTCAATATAAAAATTAACATTGCATTTAAACCATAGGTAGTTTAAGCATTATGTGATAACAGCTAAAATAATAAGATAGTTGTATTGCATTAATTGATAGACACATTAAAAGTAGAAACAAGTTAAAATTCTGTTAAAATCATAGATGGGTTAAATAATAACTTAGAAGAGTTTAAAGATGAGAAAATTGTTACACTGCAAACAGACATTGTGTTCAAAGGAATACTTTTCTTGTTACAGAATTGTTTTTGGACTCTGTAAAAAATTGTTATATAAATTGCAACCCTCATCTCCCTATCAACCTCTCCAAAGCCTGTCTGAGAATAGGAATAGATAGATAATTAGTATAGTGATAAGACAAGATAAGGATTTATTATTTTGGAGGGAGGGGGAACATAAAATAGGAATAGGAAGTAGTGATATATGAATTAAGTAGGACTTAAAATTCCCACCACACAAAACCTGTATACTGTAATATGCAAGATGGGACAAAAGGAGCCAGAGAAGGAGTGGCTGACAGTTGGTGACAGTTGGTGATAGTTGAGACCAGAGAGAATTCTGGGAAATTATCCATAGGAGGAAGAAAAGAGGAAGGTCTTCGGGCAGAGGACTGTGAGGAGAGAGGAGGTGGACATTTCAGCTTGAATCCAGTCCTGAGGGCTTCCTGAGAATCTTTCTTTGGACTTTGAAATCCCGATTCCCTGGTCAAAGATACCATCACATCTCACCCAGCAAGACTTCAACCAGAGTCAGCTATGTTTTTGGACTCCATTTTGGGAGTGATCTCTTAGTCTCCTTATCCCATTACCCAACCTTGCTGAGAGACCCTTTCTGGTCTAACTTACAATTGTAGAAAAGAATAGAAATAGAAAACTAGAAATAGAAACAGAAGAAGGGATGAGGGGGGAGAAGCTTAGAAGTGGGAGCCATTAAGGTTCCCATCTAAGTGATAGACTCCATAGGAATATAGAAGAGGGCACCCCAAATCCCTCTGCCCTTCATTCCTTTCCCCATTCCCTGAATTGTGATTAATAAAAGCCATTCACTAGTCAGATAGTGTTCCATAGTGCCTGAGAGACAATTGGGGGGTGGGGTGGGGAACCACAGTTTATTCTGGCTTCCTCCATCTTGAAGCCAGACCACCCACTGTGAAGTTGACTGACCTGGGGGAGGCTTGCATGAACCCTGCCCTCATTCAGAATTGGAGTCAGGTACCACATATCTCATCTTATAGGGAAGCCTTACCCTCAATTCCTGTGGGGCAGCATTCCCATTCAGGTCACCCAGCTTTGGGGTGATACCCCTCAAAGTCTCAGAGTGTATAATTGGCAGGAGGGGTAAGTTGGAAGAGAGTCTCACTTCATAGACTCTCTCTATCTCCCTTCTTCATAACATTGGTTACTAGGCTCTGTTAATTATTACAGTTTTGGCAGAGGCTCTCTTTAGTCTTATAGATAGAAAGAGTGAAAATAGAAAACTTTAAGAAGAGGGTTGAGAAAATGTCTAACCTATCACACTAAATGTTGCTCCAGTGTCCTGCTAAGCCCCAGTAGGGCTCATTAACCCTTAGCAGAGGACCAGGTGATGTCTTATACAAAGGTTCCAGCAACTCAGCCTCCTTCAGTAGAAGGAAGCCTCTCTGGAACTAATTTCTCCAGAAGCCAAGAAGGGAAGGCCAGCAACTCACTCACCCAAAATGAAGTCCAAAGGAGGAGATCCAGGAGCAGTCCTCCAAGTAGCAGTCCAAGAGCCAAAGTTAAGGGCCAAGCTGAAGGTCAAGTCCAAAGCTACCTCCAAAAGCCAAGTCACCAGGAGAAGCTCCAAGCCAAAGATCCAAACTGAAGGTACCCTGGACAGGAAGTTCAGGACGTTTTCTAGTCTTTTTTTCCACATTGCTTCTTGTCCCTTCCTCTCTTCACAGGGTTCAATCACAGCTTCCAAATTGCCTAGCACTGCCCAGTGGGGCAGTGTCTGTGGGATCTACCTCTTATCCTCTGAGGGTGTAAACTCTTATCAAAGGATTCACAAGTTTCTGGAGTTGTCACCCATTTTAAAATGTAAGTGACTTGGGAACTCCCTTACTAAGTGTGAAGTAGGGGTGTTTAAGTTTTTGTTTGATTAATTTAAAAATAGACAAAAGATAATAAAGAATTCCCTTTCACAATCCCCTCAGAGAGAGAGAGAGAGAGAGAGAGAGAGAGAGAAAGCAAAACCAATGTTTGTTAGGCGCATTGACAAAAAGTCAACTAGGGGGCAGTCCCCTTTGGCATAAGAATTTGCATTCACAATATCTGTGTTCAATCCCCTTCAGTTCAATCAATTACAACCCAAAGCTCATTCTGGATCTTCTGATGCAGTGGAGGTTGCTTTATGGCACTTCCTCTGAATAGTGCATTTTCTTGATTCAAGGAGTTATCAAGCTACTTTTCCTGAAAATTTTCTCAAAAAATTTTAAGTCTTAGATTTTATGAAAATTATACAATGGCACCTGAGGAGAGTATTGACCAACACCCAGGTCAACTCAGGATATCCTGGTTGAGTTATGGGGTATTTGAGTCTAGTGTCAAAAGAAAAATCAAAAATGTAAAAAGAAAGACAAATAGGAAAAAAATTAAACTTTGGGAGAAAATCAAATCAAAATCAAAATCATAATATAAAAATGTATGTATATAAAAACTTATGAATAAGCAAGAATAAATCCATAACAGTTTTTAAAATCAGGGTCCAATTAAAATGATTTTTTCCCCACAAATCTATAGGACAAATGCAGTGATATTTTACTTACTCATTGGCAGCCAGGACTACAGAAAGTTGCCATACTGTAAGAGAGAAAGAAGGACTAGATTTTGATGTAAAAGGGAAGTACGTTTCCCTGGTCTTATTTTATCTTCACTCATAGGGATAGAGGAGCCAAAAATGGCAGCCAAATTTCGGTACTTGTGGGAATGTGGTATGGAGAAGATCTGTGTCTGAAATATGTCAAACAGCTGATACCTTGAACCTCAAATAATTCCTCTGTCTTGGTGCAGATCTCATTAATCCCATAAGGAGTGTTGGTCTTCTTGCCCTTGTGCTTCTTGGCACACTGTGCAATGACTCTTTTGTGATCCCTTCTCCTGGAATCAGACACAATTGTTAATCACTGTGCTGTGATGTTTAACAATCATTGGCAGGTTTCCATAGTCTAAAGCAGTGGTTCCCAAACTTTATTGGCCTACCGCCCCCTTTCCAGAAAAAAATATTACTTAGAACCTTGGAAATTAATTTTTAAAAAAATTTAATAGCAATTAATAGGAAAGATAAATGTACCTGTGGCCACCACCACCACCCCTGGATTGCTGCAGCACCCACCAGAGGGCAGTAGTGCCCACTTTGGGAATCACTAGTCTAAAGCTTTTGGGTATTTGTTGCTATTATAGAAAATGGATATTTTCCACTTATTCTACTGCAAAATAATAAAAAAAAAGATCAATATTGATTATATGTACCTTAAGTACAAGAAATAAGGAGAAAATCAATATTTTATTAAAAAGAAAAAAGAAAAGCAATAAAATTAAAAAAAAAATTCAGGAATTAAATGTCTTCCCAAAACAGTGTCCACTTGTCTATGGACTTTTGTCTCCAATGTATGTGACAGGATACATTCAATCAGTGTCAATAGAAGGTACTCTTTTTACATGTGAGTAATTAATACAAGAGTCTTTTACTCCAATTTTGATAGCTTTTGGAGTTTTTAACAGTACTTGAAATGGACCTTCCCATGCAGGCTGAGTTGCTCTAGTGCACTAGAAGTTCTTTATGTCCACCTTGTCTCCTCAGTTTAGATCATGAAGTGAAAAGTCTGTAGGTCCTGCTTGTCATGAAGTGAAAAGTCTATAGATCCTGCTTGTCTGGATTCATGGAGTTCTCACAATTTTGTCTGCAATTCCTGTATATATAAAGCAATAGCAGGGTCTTTTCCCCCAATAGTGATGTATATGCAGGAGAAAAAGACTTAGCCTGTACTTGGAAGCCAGGCAGGCTGAGTTCCTCCTGTACACTGGAAGTTCTTTATATATATATACCTTGTCTCCTGGGTGTAGGTCATGGAGCAAAAAGTCTGTGGGAAGCAATAAGAGAATAGATAAAAATCTTCTTTTGATCCCTTTTGTGATCCTTGTGATTTCTTGTTGAAAAGTATTGTGGCCTTTATTGAAGAGCTTTAGGATTGTAGTGGGCCAGAATTTAAAAGGTTAACACTCTCCCCCTTTGGCCAGGAATGCAGCTGCCTGGTATAGCCAAGGCCAAAACCTTAGCAGGGGCAATTCAACCCTGAGAAAAATATTCCCCAACTTGGCTTTTTGATGAGAACCCAGTCAAAATTCAGCCTTGGCCTTGGTCTGTTCTGAAGCCAGTGAGATGTTTTGTGTTTTGATATGACATAATTTACAACTTCTGCGCATCTGCAAAGTTTTTTGGGGGGTTATTTTGTGTGAAATTAGTCTTGAAATATATATAAGAAACTCCATGCTCTTGGAGCCAGAGCTGGAAGCATGAGCTAAAAGGCAACTCCAGTGTCCCATTATTTCCTTATCAACTAAACAGTCCTTATCAGATTATCTGGAGATGATAGATGGATCTGGAGAGAAGTCTATAGGATCTGCTTGTACAGCAGCTCCAAATTCATGGAGTTCTCACAATTTGATTTGCAAATCCTCTATATGAGGCAATAGAAGTGTCTCCCCCAAGTAATGATGTGTATGCAGAAGAGAAAGACTTAGGGGCATGTCCAAAAAGCATCTCAAATGGTGAGATGTATAGATCTCCCCTCGGATGGCTTCAGAGATAAAATAGAACTAGAGGGAGAGTTTCACGACATTTTATTATATTATTTATTTATTTTTAAAACCCTTACTTTCCATCTTGGAGTCAATACTGTGTATTGCCTCCAAGACAGAAGAGTGAAAAGGGCTAGGCAATGGGAGTTAAGTGACTTGTCCAGGGTCACACAGCTGGGAAGTATCTGAGGCCAGATTTGAACTTAGGACTCCTGTCTCTAGGCCTGGCTCTCAATCCACTGAGCTACCTAGCTGATCTCCATTTTAAATGAGTCTCAGTGCACAATTTGTCAATCATAATTTTACATTCTCTATTCATTCTTTCAATTTGTCCTGAGCTCTGGAGATGATACAGTACATTTAGGAATTTAGGAGTTTTCCCAAAACAGAAATAAAATTTATGTCAGAATTGAATTGGTAAAATGAGTTCCCCTCTCTGAATGAATTCATGCTGGCAGGTCAAAACAAAGAATAATCTCTTTTAAGAGTACCTTGGCAACAAAAGCCACTGTGGCTCAGGAGGTAGAAAATGCTTCCTGCCATCTGGTCAGTTGATCTACTATAACCAGACAATATTTATAATGTCCAGCCTTTGGCATAGTGATAAAATCAATTTGCAGAATGTTCAAAAAGGTGTGTAAGCCAGAGGACGCCCACCAAATGCTTTGCCATGAAAGGTGTGTTGGTTATATGCTTGGGAGGTGGAACAGGCTGCACACACTTTAGAGGCTATAGTAGTTATACCAGGGATTATCCGTACTCTTTTGATCGAGTCTACAATGCACTTGGTGCCAAAGTGACCAATTTTATGCACAGATTAGCATATTTGGTGATAAAAACTTCTAGGGATCAGGGGTTTTCTTCAAATGACACCCATACTCCATTGATTTGTTTTGCTTTGAATTTTTGTTTCCATTTTTCTACTTCCTTTTCATTATAGGAAAGGGATAAATCTGATTTGTTACTTATTGACAAAGTTAAAATTAATTCAGGCTGTTCTAATGCAGTGATTTTTGAAGCAGTATCTGTCTGGTGGTTCCCTGTAGAGACAGGGTCAGTTCCACCTGTATGGGCAGAGCAATGAACTATGGCTTGGGCTTTGGTTAGCTGGAGAGCAGAAAGAACTTCATTAATTAGTTCTGCATTTGCTATACATTTTCTAGCTGATGTTAAGATTCCCCTTAGAAACCATAACATACTCACTATGACGTATTCCAAATGCATACCTGGAATTGGTGTAAATTGTTGCCTTTTTGTCTTTGGCAATTATATAGGCATGTTTTAGAGGTATAAGTTCTGCACCTTGAGCACTTATATTTGAGGGCAGTGAAGCTGACCACAGAGTGGCAAATTCTGTGACTACAGCAGCTCCAGTGTAACGTATGCCATCCCTCATGAAAGAACCATCAGTGAATAAGACTAGATCTAGATTGTCTAAATTTTTCAAGGAATTTCCAGGAGATTATCTTGAGGCTCTTCAGCCATGGACACTAAAGATTCACAACTGTGTAATGATTCTCCTGAAACTGGTAAATCTGGAAGCAAGGTGGCAGGGTTAAGAGTTGTACAGCATTTTAAATTGCCAACAAGGTTACTTCGTATCTTGTGAGTCTTTGGTTATAAAATGTCTGTGTTCTATACCTTAGCAACAATGCTCCGAGTTCATGTGGGCACATTATTGTTAATGGGCATCCCAATACTAAATCAGCAGCTTTAGTTGCTAATAAAGCTGTGGAAGCTATGTCTCTAAGACATGGTGGTACTCCTGAAGCTACTGGGTCCAGCTGAGCTGAATAACAAGCAGCTGGACACTGAACCAGTCCCATATTTTGGGTTAAAACATCTTAAGTCACCCCACTCTGTTCATGTACATATAAAGTAAATGCTTTTTTGTAATCTGGAATGCCAAGAGCAGGGGCAGACAGGATAGCCTGTTTTAATTTAGAAAGAGCTGACAGGTGTTCCACCTCTAATCTAAGCAGTTCAGAGACTGAATTTACTGTTAATTCTGTAAGGGGTTTAGTGATTTCCCCATAACAAGGAATCCATTGTCTACAAGATCCTGTTGCCCCTAAAATTGCTCTCAACTGTTTCTTAGTGGACAGAATGCTCAATTTTTGAATATCTTCAATGAGCTTAGGACAAATTGAATGGGAACAAGCAGTTAAAATGAACCCTAAATATTCCACTTTGAGGATATACCACTGAACCTTTGCCTTTGAGACCTTGTGGCCCCTCTTATAGGGTTCTAAAAGAAGACTTTACTATCTTCTTGACATGCTATGGCATTTGGTGAGGCCAAGAGCAAATCATCCTTGTATTAAATGAAAGAGCTATTCTTAAATTTAATATCATCTATATCTTGACTCAAAATTTGGGAGAACAAAGTAGGACTTTCCCTGAACCCTTTCACAGAATGAAACTTTTAGTGCTAGAAAATCCATTAAATTTAATCTGCACATGTTATTCATAATGAAATGGAAACCTTCAGAGTTGTGGGATCTTGGCCAATGTTACCTTATCAGGGGTAGCTTCCTGTCTCAGGGTCTTCATTACTCATGATATGTCATACACAAAAATTGTGGACTTGGGAAGAAACAGAATAATTGTTATGTTTATACTTGAAGTAAAATTATAAATATCTATTCAGCAATATTCTTCTATGTGGAAGGATTAGACATTTATGTAAAGTGCATGCTCTGTAATTACTATCCTAATTTCTATTGTAATAAATTGACCCAGATTGGAGATTGGTAGAAGTGAGAGAGAGGGAGAAAGAGTGTGGTCTCTGTGGTAACTCTCTCCTCTTCACTCCCCTGGGGCCAAAAAATGTACTGAGGAGACTTTAAGGGAGTATCACCCCAATACTGGGTGACCTAGTTGATTGTGCAACCCCTCGAGAGTTGGGGGAAAGTCTTGCCTACAAGTGTAGGTAGGTGATACCCCAATCCAGTCTTTAATAAGATGAGGGCTGACTGAAGCCTCCTCCTATGTAAGCTAACTGCACCCCGGGTGGTTTGGCTCAAAGATGGAGGCAGCCATACCATGCTGTGGTTTCCCTCTCCCTTGTTGTTTCCCAGACACTCAAGAATGCTATCTGGCTTCTAGTTGTCTTTTTATTACTAACAAATCAGAGATTGAAGAAAGGGGTGAAGGATAGAGGGATTTGGAGGAGCTCTCTTCATTAATCCTATGGGGTCTTTCACTAAGGCAGGAACCAAGACAATTCCAACTCCTAAGCTTCTCCCCTCCTTCCCCTTCTATTTCTTATTCCTAATCTTCTTCTATTTTTGTAGTTTGTCTGAAAGGGTCTCTCAGCAAGGACAGGTAATAAGTGAGGGAGTCTGAGGAATTTGCTCCCAGTGGAGTCCAAATCTCAGTTGACTGGATGAAGTAGTCTTGAAAAATGAGCAGTGTCTCAGTGGCTATGGACAGGGAATCAGAATTTCAATTTCCAAGGGAAAGATCCTCAGGAAGGCCTCCGGATGGATCAGAGCTGGGTTTTCTGCCTCTTCTCTCCTCCCAGCCCCCAAACTCGAAGACTCCTCTTCCTCCTCCTCAGAGAAATCCCAGAATCCCCTGCTGGTTCCAACTGCCAATAACTGTCTTCTCCTCCTTTGGTTCCACCTCCTCTCCTCAAAATCCCATCTTTACATTATTCACATTGAAGAAGAGGGGTCCCAGAGCATAGCTACTACAAATTGTCTGGGTTCTAAATTTGGCCATGTGTCTCCAGAATAATTTTTCCTGTGAAACTGCTCACAAGGCTCTAAGAAAGATATATTAGCCAAGCAGTTTTAAATGGTCTTTAAAGAGGAGTTTTAAATTACTAAACAAGTATAGTTGGATAAATGCTTCTACATCCAGCATCCTCCATGACCAAATATGTGGCACATTGCTACACAAGTACACACAGTGGAAAGTGGTATAAAGCATAGAAAATCATGTAAGAGAGCAATAATTCATACCTCCTTTATGTCCCATTGGAGTCTTCAAGTTATCCCTTTTTGGTGGTCTCTTTGTTTATTCTTGAAACTTCACCTAGCCTTTCCTTGGATGCCAATAAAGACACTACTATCAGAAATTCTTTGATAAATGTTAAGCCACCAGTGGTAATCTGGAAATACCAAGAGTCATTGAAGATCACAAAGTCCTCCTCTAATCAGGGGCAACAGGAGGAGAATGAGAGACATAAAAGCCAAGAACCGATTTCTATTCTTCTGCATGAACTGATTCCTTCTCAGGAGTTTAACATGGACATTCAATCCACTTCAACATTATATATACAACTAACAGAGAAAAACTTTATTTATTGCAGGTTCTTTGAGTCAGTCATTCCACTTAATGCAAATATTTTTCCATTTACTCTAAAGTTTTTAATTCATTGAAATGTTTAGAGTTGTTCATAGTTATGATTTTATTTATTCAATCAAAATGTGTTCCCGCTTGATAAATATATGAGAAATAAATAGAATGATGTCTATTTTAACTTTAATTATACATCATTAAAATGGTTATTTCCCTCAAATACACAGATCACCACCAATTTAGGCCTGTTTTTCCTGTACAAGTCTTATTCATGCCCTCTCCTTATGAGTTTTTCAAAGTGTATACACAAAACTTAATAGTCAGTTTTCATGCATTTATTCAATATTTCTTGGATACCAATAGAGTACATTAATTACTCATCAATTTTGCCTTGATCTCATTATTTGATTAGTTTATCTTTTATTTGAATCATACATTTCTTTGTTAATATTGTTTACGCCACTTTTTTTAAAGGTTAGTTTCTGATTTGTAATCTATTTTGTTGACATGTACCTCTGCATTACTATTTGAGTAATTTTCAGTTCTAGTTCTTTGGATTATGTATTATTATATGGCTCAGTTATGTAGCATCACCAATATAATCTTTAATGATCTTTATTTTAAGAATCAGAGGCATATTGGCATATGTTAAGAGAGTTTTTCTTAATTTTTCCCTTTTTCTATTTAAGAGGAAAGGGAGCAAAAAGATTTCTGAGTAAGAGTCCCCCTGCTGTGCAGATTGTCAGTTGGTGACAGTTAGAAGGGTGTGGCTGAGAGTTAGTCAGTGACAGCTGGCAGTTGGAAGGGGCTTTTGTCTCTGGGTCCCCTGGGGAGAGGAGTGTATGGCTCACTCTCTCTGGGAATGTGAAGAGACTGAGAAATGGATTAGTGGCCTTAACAGCCTTATTGATTATTGATTATCTTGCGTAGATAGGTATATAGATAGTGGGTAAATTATTAGATAGTCAGAGTAGAAAAGTTAGGCCGGAGTTTGGATCTGGCAGAAGCAACTGCCCCTGAAGGCAGATAGATTTAGGGTTTTCTAGAAAAATTTTAGTTGGGATTGGGATCTTAGGTATAAGCTACTATAAGATTTCTCTCACTTTCCCCTTTCCTATTTCCTATCCATATTTTCCTAATAATAAACAAAGTGTTTTGTGTTTAAGAAACTGCTCTCCTGACTTTTGTTCAAACTTCTACCCCCAAATTTAATACTTTACACATATTACATAGCAAACTGGCATCAGAGTTATATCCCTGACTTATGATAGTCAATGAGATCTAGCATATAGATAACACATCAATGCCTGAATAAAACTTTACAAATATTATCTCATATTTTCCTGACAATAACTCTGGGAGGGAAATGCTATTATGGTTCACATTTTACAGGTGAGGAAAATGAGGTAGACAGTTTAAGTGTTATACACAGGATCACAAAGCTAATACATTTTTAAGATGATTTGAAAACAAAAGATCTTCCTGATTCCAACTCTATAGCAGTCTATAAATTTCGTCACCTAATTGCTTCCTATATACTTATGTGGCTCTGAGTAAGTCACTTAACCTAGGACTCTAGGTAAATGGCGGAGAAGATGTTGACCTTCATTGTTTGAAGGATATAAGATTAGGGTATGTGTGTGTACATATATGTGGATACATGTCATGTATATATTTATGGATGTATATATCAAAATATACACATATGCCCATACAGGGAGAAATATATATTTTCCAATTATTTTATGTTTTATAATTATACTGTTAAACAATAATCATATGAACCTTTAGTCTTTAAAAATAAAAAGTAATCAATGATACTGATTATATAAGGAAGAATATGTTAAACTAAACTGAATAATTTAATATTTTATTGACTTGAGAACTTAAATTATTTTATGAAAATCTGTCTGACAATAATTTTATAGAAATTAGACATCAATTTGAAAAAGGGAAGAATACACAAACATCTTACATCATATATATAAAAGATCTTGAATTACATATTTGTCTATTTTTTTAAAAAGAATTCATTTATTTTTAGCATTCTTTTCTTTTTTATATATTGAATTTCAAATACTCTTTCCTTCCCCACCACCCATCAATCACCACCTGAGAGGCCAAGCAAAGTTATATCAATTACACATATGAAATCATACAAAATATATTTCCATATTAACTGTATCACAAAAAGCAAGAGAAATAAAGGCAGTGAAAATATATACTTCAGTTTTTACACAAAGTTCATCAGTTCTCTCTCTGGAGAAGGATAGAATTATTTCAACACAACTCTTATTGTCTTTGATCATCATTACAATACTGTTATTACTTTACACAATGGTGTGCTTGTTCTCATTTCACTTTGCATCATTTTTATAGATGTTGTTAAATAGTAAAAATTTGAAAAATTAAAATAAAAAAATGAAGACAAAAATAGCTGCTATAAATATTTTTTTGCTTACAGATTCTTTTTTTCTTTTTAAATTTTTTTTGATCCTTTGGGTTAAACAGTCATTATATTGCTGAATCAAAGTCTGTGCACAGGTTTATAGTTCTTTGATTTGACTCTTCTTCCCCTAAGGCAGTAGATTAGGCTAGAGCAGCTACAGGCAAACTTTTTAAAGAGGGGGGCCAAAGGAAAGGAAGTGCTCCTCTGTCAATCTGTTTCTAAGGCAACTCTTTTGAAGTTTCATTGTATTGTATCCTGCTCATTGTATTCATCAGATTAGAAAAAATGTTGCACCCCCCCCCCCAAATAGAATTTCAGAAGGCCACATCTGTCCTGCAGGCTGTAGTTTGCCCATCACTAGACTAGAGTATTTAAAAAAAATTATCTTCTATCTTAGAAGCAATACTAAGTAGTGGTTCCAAAACAGAAGAGCAGTAAGAGTTTGGCAAATGGGGTTAAATGATTTGTCCAGGGTCACATAACAAGGAAGTATTGGAGCTTAGATTTGAATCCTCTTGTATCCAGACCTAACTCTTTGTCCATTGAACCACCTAACTGCTCCTGGTTTATAGTTTTTTTGAGAATTGTTCCAAATTGTTTTTCAGAATGATTGGACATTATCGATCACTAACACAATCCCAACAGTGTTTTATTTGTCTAGGATTTTCCTTTGTTCCCATCAGCATTTGGTATTTTTTTTTGACAAGTGTGAGGTGGTACCTCAGAGTTGTTTCATTTTACATTTCTCTTATAAATAGTTATTTTGAGCATTTTTCATGACTATAGATAGTTTTGCTTACTTATTATGACAACTGCCTGTTCATATCTCTTGACCACTTATCAATGGGGCAAGATATTCACTCTTACAAATCTGGCTCAATTCCTTATATACTTAAGAAATGAGGTCTTAATCAAGTAAATTTATCCTTAATTTTCTTGTTACTTCTTATCAATATTACTTATTTCTATTTATTAATTTCATTATTATGGCTCCTTTTAGCAAAATATAGTTTCATTGCTTATCTCTTTTCATTAGGTATATTTTTATTTTTGTTTTGCTTGATGTCAAAATTTCTACCACAACTTTTAAAACAAATTCAGCTGCATAAGAGTGAAAATGATGAGACTGGCCATAAATTGATAATTGTATTAATCAAAAGTAGTAGGGGGGAAAATAGGATAAAAATAGGAGAGAGAATATAAAAGATACTTTCCTTATTTCTCTATTTAGCATTTAGTTGCCATTAGGGACCCCCCCCCCCCGTCCACAATACACAGCAAGTCCAGTCAGCAACAAAAATGGAAGAGAAGAGATCAACATGTACTCTTGCCTCAGTTTACCAAACCTTCTCTTTGTCCACTAACTCTCATAGGTCACATCTCAGGAGCCAACTATGGCTTTCTATTTTGTCTGCACCACGCAAGGGGGCAGTCCAGAGGCAATGCAGGGGATATCACCCTTCCCCCTACATGAGAAGGTGATTCTTGTAATTCCTAAAAAATTATTCTTAGGGCACTTAAAAGTTGTATAAATAGAGGGCAAGGATGTGAGGTGAACAGGATGAGATAATGTCTAAAAAACATAAAATGAAGCCATGAGAAAAGAGGAATCCATTGAGAGAAGGGCGAAAGGAAAAACAGAATGTTGTAAATAATACCATGTAAAAGAGGCATGAAAGAGATTTAATTTTTATTAATTTTATTTTTTTAGAATATTTTTCCATGGTTACATGATTTATGTTCTCTTCCTTTTCTCTTCCCTCCATGCTCCAGGATTGACAAGCAATTTCACTGGTTTATACTTGTCCATATTATCCATATTTGTCATATATACGAAATAAATAGCTCTTTTCTTGATTGGATTTTTGTTCATTTTTGGTCAATTCTGTTTTTAAGAAGTTATTTTCTTCGGTAATTTTTGTGCTTCTTAAAATAAGCATTTTACTTATCTTTTGATAATTTTCTTGTTTCACTCTCATTTTTACTTTTTCTAATTTTTCTCTATCATTCTCATTACTTTCTTTAACTCTTCCAGAAATTTTTATTGAGTTTTGTTCAACATTTTTGTTTGTTGAGTTTGTTGAGTATTTTTCTTTGAAGTTTTGCTTGTGGCTATCTTGATATATGTCTTGGTCTTCCCTTCTGTCCAGAGTAGCTTAAAAAACCCCTTATGTTCCATCCTAGAATCAGTACTGTTTATTGGTTTGAAATCAGAAGGGTGATAAGTCCTACGCAAGGGGCTTAAGTGACTTGCTCAAGGATCACAAAGCCAAGAAGTACCTGATATCAGATTTGAATCCAGGATCTCCTGTTTCTAGACCTGGTTGTCAATCCACTGAATCCCCTAGCTACCACTCTCCCTACTCCAAGTAACTAATTATGGATAAATGTTTTTTGCTCATTTATTTCAGCCTATTTCTTGACTTCTAATATTATTTTAAAGTTGCCTTCTGATCACCTGTGAGGGAAAGTACTATGCCAAGCTTCTGGCTTTTTGTATTTCTGGTTTCAGAACAAATTCTCCAGATCTTCAAGTTTTCAGTGTTTCCAAAATGCTGTGATCCAGGGAAAGGTCTTATCATTGCTTGCTGCCTCTATAATCTAGTCTTTGGGACGTTAGGCTTCAACCATTAGTATTACCATTCCTCTTGGCACTGTATCTATAATCATGCACCCTCCTCTCCTGAATCCACAAGTGGTAGTGCTCTACTCTATCTTGAAACTGTGACCAGGACCCCTAATTGCTTCTGACCACCCACCAGGTTTACTCCCTGACTTGGAACTAGGACCCAGAATTCTATACAAGCAAGAAAGTTGCCAATCAGCATCAGATACATCCAGTGCAAGCTGCATCTGTTTCTCACCAGGCACTTTACCCATTTACCATTTCTGGACTGAGAGTCCTTAAGGCAATTACTGTTGATACAATTTTTGTAACAGCCTTCAAGGTCCAGGGCTAGTGCTTTTGCTGTGATATAGAATTCCACTCCTCCCCCCCAGTGGAACAGACTTCTCCTGCCAACCTCCTAATGTGTTTAGTTCAGCAAAATGTCTCACTCTGACCTTTTGTTGCATCTGCTGCTATAAAATTTGATTTGAAGGGTTATTTTAAAGTTGTTTAAAAACGAAATTGGAAGAGTCTAATTAGGTGACTGCTAATCTTTTGTCTTGGCTCTATCTCTTATGATTTGAATATTAAAAGTTATATCATCAAATAAGAAAAAAAGTAGAGAATGAAATTAGAAAATTTCACAGTTATGTTTGAGGTAGTCTTCTCAATAAAACAAAGAACAAAAACAATGAGAAAGTATAAATGAGGCAATTTAGATTATGTAAATGTGAGATGCTTTTGCAAAAACTAATTTCATGGTCCTAGGATAAAAACGGAAATGGAAGGTGAATTTTACATCAAATATTTCTCATTTTTCAGAAACAACATAAATATATAAAATTGATAGCCATTTAGCAATAGAAAGCTAGAAAGAAGATATGAAAAAGTACTATTATTGATTTTTGTAAAGATATTTTATTTTATCAATTACATGTAAAAATCGTTTTCCACATAAGTTTTCTAAAGGTATATATGTCCCTCCTTCCCTTATCCCCTTGCCCCCTTTTCTAAAGAGGTTAAGAAGATTGATGTGTATCATAATGCAAAATCATGCAAAACATTTCCATATTATTCATTTTTGTAAGAGAATACTCATGTAAAACCAAAATTCCAAAATAAAAACCCAGATAGACTAAAGTGAAAAATAATATGCTTTAATCTGCATTTTGACTCCAGCAATTCTTTCTCTGAAGGTGGATAGCATTCCTTGTCATAAGTCCTTCAGAGTTGTCCTGGATCATCATATTGCTGAGAGTAGCTGCCTTTCATACTTGATAATTCCACAGTACTGCTATTACTGTGCACTTCTGTGTACAGTGTTCCCTTGGTTCTGCTTATTTCACTCTACATCAGTCCACACTTTTATCTCTTTGGAATACAGATTTAGCACTTTTATCTCTTTGGAATAGAGATTTAGCAGGACTGTTATTGGAACAAAGGGTATGCATTATTTTATAGCCCTTTGGACATAGTCTCAAATCATCCCTCCACAGTAGTTGAAACAGTTCATAATTCTACCAGCAATGTATTAATGTCCCGATTTTGCCATATTTCCTCCAAGATTTATCACTTTCCTTTACCGTCAGATGGTGCCTCAGAGTTGTTTTAATTTAAATGTCTCTCATGAAGACTGATTTAGAACATTTTCATATTATTATTATCGATAGCATTTATTTTTTCATCTGAAAATTGCTTGTTCATATCCTTTGACTATCAATTGGGGGAATGGCTTATATTCTTATGAATTTGGTTTAGTTCCCTATGTATTTGAGAAAATAAAACCTTTAGGAGAAAATATTTGTTATAGAATTTTCCCAGTTTATTGTTTCCCATCTTATCTTGGTTACATTGGTTTTGTTTGTACAAAACCTTTTTAATTTAATATTGTCAAAATTATACACTTTGCATCATGTAATGTTCTCTAATTTTTGTTTCTGAAAAATTACTTTTAAAAAATGCCCATGCTCTAGAGAATCCACTAAGAAGCTTGTAGAAATAATCAACAACTTTAGCAAACTTGCAGGATACAAAATAAATACACATAAATCATCACCATTTCTATATATTTCCAACACATCACAACAGCAAGAGGTAGAAAGAGAAACACCATTTAAAATCACCCTAGACAATATAAAATACTTAGGAATCTATCTACCAAAACAAACACAGGAATTATACGAAAACAACTACAAAACACTTTCCAAACAAACTGGATCTCAACAATTGGAAAGCCATTAATTGTTCATGGGTAGGATGAGCTAACATAATAAAAATGAACATTCTACCCAAATTAATTTACCTATTTAGTGCAATACCTATCAAACTACCAAAAACTTTTTTACTGAATTAGGAAAAACTAGAAGAAAGTTCATCTGGAATAACAAAGGATCAAGAATATCAAGGGAAATAATGAAAAAAAATGTGAAGGAAGGGGGACTAGCAGTACCAGATATTAAACTATACTATAAAGCAACAGTCATCAAAACAATATGGTACTGGCTAAGAGACAGAGAGGAGGATCAATAGAATAGACTTGGGGTAAATGACATCAGTAAGGCAGTGTATGATAAATACAGAGAGCCCAACTTTTGGGACAAAAATCCACTATTTGACAAAAACTGCTACGAAATTTGGAAAACAATATGGGAGAGAATAGGTTTACATCAACATCTCACACCCTACACTAAGATAAATTCAAAATGGGTGAATGACTTGAATATAAAGAGGGAAACTATAAATAAGTTAAGTGAACATAGAGTAGTTTACTCATCAGATATCTGTGAAAGGAAAGATTTTTAAACCAAGCAAGAATTAGAGAAAATTACAAAATGTAAAATAAATTATTTTGATTATATCAAATGTAAAAGCTTTTGTACAAACAAAAACAACATAGACAAAATCAGAAGGGAAACAACAAATTGTAAAAAAAATCTTTATAACAAAAAACTCTGACAGGGGTCTAATTACTCAAATATACAAGGAGTTAAACCAATTGTATAAAAAATCAAGCCATTCCCCAATTGATAAATGGGCAGGGGATATGAATAGGCAATTTTCAGATAAAGAAATCAGAAGTATCAACAAGCACATGAGAAAGTGTTCTAAATCTCTAGTAATTAGAGAAATGCAAATCAAAACAACTCTGAGGTATCACCTCACACCTAGCAGATTGGCTAAAATGAAAGAAGGGGAGAGTAATGAATATTGGAGGGAGTGTGGCAAAACTGGGACATTAATGCATTGCTGGTGGAGTTGTGAACTGATCCAACCATTCTGGCTGGCAATTTGGAACTATGCTCAAAGGGCTATAAAAGAATGCCTGCCCTTTGATCCAGCCATACCATTGTTGGGTTTGTACCCCAAAGTGATCATAGATAAATAGACTTGTATGAAAATATTTATAGCCGTGCTTTTTGTGATGGCAAAAAACTGGAAAATGAGGGTATGCCCTTCAATTGGGGAATGGCTGGACAAGTTATGGTATATGCTGGTGATGGAATACTATTGTGCTCAAAGGAATAATAAACTGGAGGAATTCCATGTGAACTGGAAAGACCTCCAGGAATTGATGCAGAGCAAAAGGAGCAGAACCAGAAGAACATTGTACACAGAGACCAATACACTGTGGTAAAATAGAATGTAATGGACTTCTGTACCAGCAGCAATGCAATGACACAGGACAGCTCTGAGGGATTTATGGAAAAGAACACTACCTACATTCAGAGGAAGAACTGCAGGAGAGGAAACATAGAAGATAAACAATTGCTTGTAGACATGGGCTGAGGCAGACATGATTGGGGATGTAGACTCAAAACTACCACACCAATGCAACTATCAACAATTTGGAAACAGGTCTTGATCAATGACACATGTTAAAACCAGTGGAAATACACACCAGTCATTGTGGGGGGAGAACTCGGGGGGGGGGATGAAGGGGAAAGTAAGAGCATGAATTATGTAACTATGTTAACTTTTCTAAATAATAAATATTAATAAATGATTAAAAATGCCCATGCTTAATGATTATGTAAAAGTTTGGTCCAATTCTAGGGAAATAAAAAGCAAAATAACTCTGTGGTTTAACTTGGGAGTTTTAAAATATTGTGGCCAGGGAACTGCATCCCCCAGCTTGCCCAAAGGGTCCCTCCCTCCTACTTCCTGGCATGGGATTGGTCTTGAATTGGACCAATCCCATGCTAGAGAGAGGCCACCTCCCCCTACTTCCAGGTGCACAATTGGTCTTTATAAGGACCAATTCTGAGCCAAGGAGGGACCTTTGAATCTGGGAAGATTCAGGGTAGTTGGGGTTTAGTTAATTTCAAGCAACTTGAGCTCTGGTTTTTTCTTCTTTTTAAATAAAGTTTTATTTAAATCAGAGAAAGAGTTTTTTTTTCCTTCATTCAAACTTCATATTCAACAAATGTGCAAAGATAAATGCTTAAAGTAATCAATGATGAAAATAATCTGAAAATATGTTCATACTATTGCATTCAAAATAAAATAGTATATTTGTATGAACATTTTAGAAGGATATCTGTGGAACACCAATATCCTCTTAGTGGTGCTGTGAACTGATACAGCCATTCTGGAGAGTAATCTGGAACCAAGTCCAAAAGGCCATAAAACTGTGCATACCCTTTGACCCACTACTAGGTCTATATCCCAAAGAAAGTAAAGATAGGGGAAAAGAAACTACCTCTATAAAAATATTAATAGCAATTCTTTTTGTAGTGACCAAGAACTGGAAACTGAAGCAATGTTCATCAACTGGGGAATGGCTGAACAAATGGGGGCATATTCTTGTAATGAAATAATATTCTGCCATAAAAAATGACAAAGAACATGATAAAAAACACTGCAAAAACATATAAAGTGATGCAGAGTAAAGTGAGAAAAACCAGGAGAATTTTATAGAGGTAATTAATAATAATGGATAATCAACTATGAAAACTTAAGTATTATCAAGAAGGCAAGGTCTAGGACAATTCCAAGGAACTCTTTGCAAAAGGATATCCACCACCATAGAAAGAAAAGACAGAATCATAAACATTAAAATATACTATTCTTCACCTTAATTTCTACCATGAATTGTTCTCTAGTGTAAGCAATATGTGTCTTCTTTTACAACATGGTGAGCATGGAAATATATATTATAAATAATCCATGTACAACCTATGCCACATTGGCTGCCTTTCAGGGGAGGAGAGTGAAGTGAAAAGGGAAGAGTGTATATGGACTGCAAACCATTAGAAACCATATATTAAGACATTATATTGGCAAAATAAATCTAAAAAACAGTGAATAAAATGCCCATTCTCTTTTATTCCACTACTATGCATATTAGGTTTATTTTTCAAGGTTAATTATATATATATATGTATATATNAGGTCTAGGACAATTCCAAGGAACTCTTTGCAAAAGGATATCCACCACCATAGAAAGAAAAGACAGAATCATAAACATTAAAATATACTATTCTTCACCTTAATTTCTACCATGAATTGTTCTCTAGTGTAAGCAATATGTGTCTTCTTTTACAACATGGTGAGCATGGAAATATATATTATAAATAATCCATGTACAACCTATGCCACATTGGCTGCCTTTCAGGGGAGGAGAGTGAAGTGAAAAGGGAAGAGTGTATATGGACTGCAAACCATTAGAAACCATATATTAAGACATTATATTGGCAAAAGAAATCTAGAAAACAGTGAATAAAATGCCCATTCTCTTTTATTCCACTACTATGCATATTAGGTTTATTTTTCAAGGTTAATTTTATATATATATATAATGTACATTCTGTGTCATTTGAAATTGCTCTAAGCCCTGGGATAGTCTCCCAGGGCTCCCTACTACAACTTCCCCTGACACTTCCCACTTCCTTTGTGGGAGGTGTCAGAGAAAGTATAAAAGAGAGAGTTTTTGGTGCCTTTTTGTGCTCTGTATCCTGGAGTCTCTCTCTGGAGCCCAGAGGCTGGCTGACACTCTCTACCCTAGTCTCTCTCTCTCTCTCTCTCTCTCTCTCTCTCTCTCTCTCTCTCTCTCTCTCAGCACCTTTTTTTCCCTTCTATCTACCTCCTAGTTTTCCCTAGACCTTCCCTTTCCTAATCTAAACAAAACCTAGCTATTCTAAACCCTAAGTTGTTTTCAGATCTTTTATTTGAACCTTGAAGGGCTCTGGTCAATTTCCTCCTGCCAAGGCTGGGGACTGCTACCTTCCTTTCCCTTCCTCTACCTCCCTCTCTCTCCCATCCATCCTTTCTTCTACTTCCCTATCTACCTTACTCCCTTCACCCCTTCACAGTACATAATATGATATATAATGCATATATGCATATACAGAAATATACTGGTACATATGTATATATGTTTATGTATGTGTGTATCAAAATTATTTATAGAAACTATTTTTATAGTGGCAAAGAACTGGTAACAAAGAAGTTTCCATAGATCATGAGAACCAGATTCAACACAGACCTACATTCTGAACTTATTCCAAGCTTAAAGAACTGTTAGCCTGTCATGACCTCTCAACCATTTCCCATGAAACTTGATTTCATTAACTTCTTGACTTCTCCTCTGTATGTTATCATTGTCTCTGTATCACCTATCCATGTTAGAATGGAAAACACCTTCGTTTAGTTTAAATTTTAAGAAATAACAGATAGTGCTCTCTAACCAACTGACAGTTTTTGCTAGCCATACTCTACTTTCTCCATTTCTTAATTTCTCTGTTTTTTTGACAGCATCCCAAATGGTATATGTTTTTATATGGAATCTTTCCCCAAAAAATCTATTATGTAACTTTGAATAAAGTAACTCCAAAAAACCTGATGACTAAAAACACAAGGAACATTGGCTAAAATCCTTAATTTACACTATTATTTCTTTATTTTTTAACATTTTGATACAATTTTTATTGATGGTTTTCTGACATTTTCTGACTGGTATTCTTTTCTCCCTTCAACCTCTGCCCCCTCCCCAAAAGACATGTAATATGATATAGGTTGTACATATGTTATCATACAATGTATATTTCCATGTTCATTGTATTGTAAAAGATATATCACTTACATTCAAGAAATTTCATGGAGGAAATAAAGTGAAGAATAATTTTCTTTAGTCTTCATTCAGCCTCCATCTATTTCTTCTACAGCACTGGATAGGATTTTTGTCATGAGTTCCTTGGATTTTTCCTAGATCCTTTATTTGTCTATAATAGTTAAATCATTCACAGTTGATCATCATACTTTATTGCTCTTACTGTGTATAATATTCCCCTGGTTGGGGTCACTTTTTGTATGACTTCACATAAGTTTTTTGAGGTTTTATTTTTGTGATCATCTTGTTCATCATTTCTGATGGTATAACGGTAATCCATTACAATCACATACCACAACTTGTTCAGTTTTGGATTCTTTGCCACAAAAAAAAAGAAAGATCTGTTACAAATTCTTTTTTCTACAAATTGACCATTTTCTCCTATCTTTTATCTTTTTTGGATCACTATTATTTCTTATTAATTTTAACTGGGCTTCTTTTCTAAGTCTTTGAGCTTATTCTTCTTGAAAGGCTTTCTCTATCTTATTGTATCTTTAGGATGCTTAATCACTCCATCTACAAAATGATGGTCATTTTTATCATTTTTAATGAAACTATTATAATTTTCTAAAGATACTCTACTCAATACTTGAGTGAGATAGCAATCCTTTAAAGAAATATATACATATATTTCCTTTAATGACCAAGATGTTGTTCTTTCTGTTTCCAGTAGGAATACTTTCCCTTCTGAACTATCATAATTGAGCTTCCAAAAGATTTTTCTTTTAAAAGTACATAGTGGTTAATTTTCTTGCTAAGCAACAGCATCTTTATCTAAATTTGAGCAGATTTCTTATTGATTAAATTAGTCATTTTTTCTCTCTTGAACATTCTCTTTTTCCTACTTCAAAAATATTTAGTTTTATATAACTCTTTACATATTTACACTGAATATCATTTCATTCCTGAAAAGATCATAGTTCCTATTTTTGCTTAAAAGATATTTTTAAACTCAAGTTAAATACCTCTTTTCCCCTCTGGGTTTGTGAATTTGGGAAGTATTAATCTTTAGAGTGCTTAAAAACCTTAAGGAAGTCCTTAAAATTCCCAGAAGAGAAAACATCAAAATATCAGTTCCAAAATTTGTCAGTCAATATCCTCCTTGCCTCTAGCATATTCTTCCTAGTATAATATTTATGAGACTCTATTTTGTATCTGCCTAAATAAAATTATCTCCTTCAAGACTACTGAAGTACTATGTGTATATGTGTGCATGTGAATATGTGTGTACACCAACTCTTAAGCTTGTTTTCTCTTCTCTGTGATCTGCTTCTTTGACATAGAAGTAATAAATAAATATCTTTCAAATTGATGAGTAAATTTATTTTGGTGCTCTTCTGATTTAGAATTGATACTTAGTATCTATTCATAGTTAGATGATGAGGATTTATTTTTTAAAATAATAGATATGTGTATAATATATTTTTATAAATATATACATGTATTATGTATGTAAATTTTAATAAAATCAGTTTTTATGATAATATAGTAGGAGATTTATTGACCGACAAAATAACTTTATAAGTTATTCAGGCTCAAGAACTTCAATATGGAACATTCAAACCCTATAATCATCAGATTAAGAATAGAATATCTACCTCATGAAATGTCATATATAAAATTATCAAGTGTCAACATGATGGCACATTTCATGATAAAATTAGTAATCTAGTAATTTGTAGCAAATTTTAGTAGGGTGCTTTGTTATCATTATTCCTTTATGAGTAGTTTATGAGTGGCTTTACCTGAAATAAACACACAGTTCTACTGATCTATTAATCTTTTGTATTTCTATTGGTCTTCTTAGGCTATCTTCAGCCAGCAAAAAATAGTTAAATACTTATATACTGCTTTGAAGTTTGGAAACCACTTTACTTACATTTTCTTAATTGAGGCATCCCCAAACTATCGGAGGGAAGTACTGACTTCCTCATATTTCAGATGAAGAAACTTAGATTAAGAAAATTTGTGTTTTGATTCTGATTTCATAGTGTTAGATTTGGGGTTCAAATATAGATATTTCTGATTTTTGTTCTGCTGGTTGATGAACTATATTTTACTATCTCACCCCAAAATCAAAATATGCCATGCAACGAGTCTTTGTCTACAGGGAAGAGGAAGACTCAGTAAATAAAGGCAATCAGTAATTATATTAGTAAATAGATTTTTAAGACAGTACTTGCCTAATTTTTAAAATTTCAAGACACCCACCCTCAATGAATATCTTCTTGTAACTGAAAGAATTGGCAGATATGGACTTCTGGGGGTGGAACCAAGATCGAGGAGTAATCCTCAGCAGCTCTTGCCACCATGAGAAAACTCCCAAACCAAAATTAAAATGTCACCACAAAATGAATACAGGAGTGAAAGAATCAACAAGGAGATGGAGTAAAACAATTTTCAAGAAAAGAAAAGCCCACAACATCTGGGAGACTGGGGTGAGAGGAGATCAGACCCAAAAAGAAGCTATAGGAAGGAGGGAAGAGCAAGCCAAGAGCAAACCACACCCCTCACCCCACATCTGCTGTCTGAGGTTCAGGAACCTATTCCTGAGGCAACAGTCAGACTTTGAGATGCTACCTGATCAAGTAGAGGTAAAAGCCAACCCATGCCCCTTGAGATTTCAAACTTGTGGAGAAGTTCAGAACCCCAGCCCAGGGAATTCTAGTCTGGACTTGGGACAAGGACTTAAGTCACACCTTGGGGTGGATGAGAGTACTAAGTACTGAGTACTAAGTAACTATCTTTTTGCCTAAAGCTCAGGGCAGAGTTCCAAGACAGGACAATCAAGGGTTTGCCTGATTGGATCAAGAACACAGGAGACCAAAAACTTGAGGCTAATCCTGATGCTAGAATTTGATCAGTCCCTTAACTGATCAAGATCAGAGCAAGTCTTTAAGCTATGTGCATCACAAGGACCAATTGAGTCAGTAGGAGGAGGGGCTCTCAGAGCTCCTAGCCCTCAGACCATCACATTATCCCCCTAAGTCTACCTATAATTAGATAGGAAAAATGAATAAACAACAAAAAAGCATCTAACTCTAAAGAATTTTTATGGAGACAGAGTAAGGTACAGACACAGAAGGGGACAGTAAAAGCAAAAGAAACATACCCAAAGTTCAAAGGAAAAATATGGATTGGACACAGGTTCTGGAAGAACTCAAAAAAGACTTCAAAATCCAATTAAGAGAGTCAGAAAAAAAGTGGGAAAGAGAAATGAAAGTGATGAAAGGAGTAAGGAAAGTAATGCAAAAAGAAATGGGCCAATTGATAAAGAAAAATCAAAAACTGACAGAGGAAAAGCAGGTCTTAAAAATTGGAATTGACCATCTAGGAACTAATGATTTTGTGGGAAATCAAGAAACAATAAGGCAAAACCAAAGGAATAAAAAAATAGAGGAAAACATGAAATATCTTAATGAAAAAAGCAACTGATATAGAAAAGAGATCTAGGAGAGAAAATTTGAGAATTATTGGACACTACCTGAAAGCCATGATCAAGAAAAAACCTTGGATATCAAATTACAAGAAATTATCAAAGATAACTGCCCAGAGATCCTCAAACAAGAAAATAAAATTGAAATTGAAAGAATTCACAGTTCACCTCCAGAAAGAATTGGCAGATATGATTGTGAAACATGTATCAATGATCTTTGAAAGATAATAAAGAAAGAAAAAAATACAGAACAGGGTAAAGGCAACTGTATTAATTTTCAAAAAGGGAAACAATACAAAATAAAACAAAAAAAGTATAGGGCAAAGAACTTCACTAAATTTTAAGCATACTTTTTGTTTCTTTGTTTTTCATTTCAACATTATATTTTCTGAATGCCTATTATGTTGCTAACATTTTACTAGGAATAGGTCAGGATAAAAAATAAATATAACATGCAACCTATGTTTAAGAAACTCACAATAGAAAAGATAAGCAGATATGAAATAACCAGAGAATAATAGAAAAATAAATGACAAAATATAGGGTATGAAAAGTAAGAGCTCTGTTAGGGTAAGAGAGAGGAGAAATAAATATGAGTTCTATTTCTTTTTTTAATTTTAAAATGTTTATTTAATTGATTTGGAACATTTTTCCATGGTTATAAAATTCATGTTCTATCCCTCTCCTCCTCCAAGCCCCTCCCATTGCCGCTGCACAATTCCACTGGGTTTTACATGTGTCATTTGTGCTAAGGTGCTCATTTTGAGTCAGTATCCCTAATTATATCCCCATCCTCCCATGTGATCAGGCACTTGTTTTTCTTCTGTGTTTTTACTCCTACAGTTCTTCCACTGAATGTGGATAGCATTCTTTCTCATAAGTCCCTCATAGTTGTCCTGGTACAGGGGTCGGAAATGTATGGCACTTGAGCTATATCTGGCTCCATCTCCCGCCCTGCCAGTTGGGACAGATCCCCAGGATGTGCCCCAGGGGACCCTTCAGTCCCCGCCCCATATTCCAGCACCTTCCACCTCCATCTTCCTTCCCCAGGTGTTTATGGCTCTCATGGCCAAAAAGGTTGCCAACCATTGTCCTGGAACATTGCATTGTTGCTAGTAGAGAAGTCCATTACATTCGATTATACCCCAGTGGTTGCATTTCTGGGTACAATGTTCTCCTGGTTCGCTCCTTTCCCTGTGCATCAATTCCTAGAGATCATTCCAGTTCACATGGAATTCCTTCATTTCATTGTTCGTTTAAGTACAATAGTATTCCATCACCAACAGATACCACAATTTGTTTAGCCATTCATCAATTGAAGAACATATCATCTTTTTCCATTTTTTTGCCACCATAAAGAGTGTGTGGCTATAAATACTTTTGTACAGGCCTTTTTCCTTATGATCTCTTTGGGGTATAAACCCAGCAGTGGTATAGCTGGATCGAAGGGCAGACAGTCTTTTAGTGCTCTTTGGATATAGTTCCAAATTGCCATCCAGAATGTTTTGACCAATTCACAACTCCACCAGCAATTCATTAATGTCCCAATTTTGACATATCCCCTCCAACATTTATTACTTTCCTTTGCTGTCATTTTAGCCAATCTAAAGTGTGAGGTGGTGCCTCAGATATTTTTTTGATTTCCATTTCTCTAATTATTAGAGATTTAGAGCACTTTCTCATGTGCTTATTGATAGTTTTGATTTCTTCAACTGAAAATTGCCTATTCATGTCCTTTGCCCATTTATAATTGGGGAATGGTTTGATTTTTTGTACAATTGATTAAGCTCCTTATAAATTTGAGTAATTAAACCTTTTTTCAGAGGTTTTTTGTTATAAAGATTTTTTCTCAATTTGTTGCTTCCCTTCTAATTTTGGTTTCACTGGTTTTGTTTGTACAGAAACTTTTTAATTTAATATAATCAGAATTATTTATTGTAAATTTTGTATTTTTTTCTAACTCTTGCTTGGTCTTAAAATATTTCCTTTCCCAAAGATCTGACAAATATACTATTCTGTGTTCACCTATTTTGCTTATAGTTTCCTTCTTTATATTCAAGTCATTCACCCATTCTGAATTTATCTTGGTATAGGCCAGTGGTTCCCAAACTTTTTTGGCCTACTGCCCCCTTTCCAGAAAAAATATTACATAGTACCCCTGGAAATTATTTTTTTTTAATTTTAATAGCAATTAATAGGAAAGATAAATGCACCTGTGGCCATCACCACCTCGCTGGATCGCTGCAGCACCCACCAGGGGGCAGTGGCACCCACTTTGGGAATCACGCATGTAGGGTGTGAGATGTTAATCTAAACCTAATCTCTCCCATGTTATTTTCCAATTTTCCAAGTAGTTTTTGTCAAATAGTGGATTTTTGTACCCAAAGCAGTGCTCTATGGATTTATCATAGACTGTCTTGGTGAGGTCAGTTTAAGATCTGGTACTGCTAGGCCACCTTCCTTCACTTTTTTTTTTCCATTATTTCCCTTGATATTCTTGATGTTTTGTTCTTCCAAATGAACTTTATTATAGATTTTTCTAATTCAGTAAAAAGTTTCTTGGTAGTGTGATAGGTATGGCACTAACTAAGTAAATTAATGTGGGTAGGATGGTTTTATTATGTTAGCTCATCTTACCCAAGAGCAATTAATGTTTTTCCATTTGTTTAGATCTAGTTTTAATTGTGTAGAAAGTGTTTCTTAGTTGTGTTTGTATAATTCCTGTGTATGTCTTGGCAGATAGATTCCTAAGTATTTTATTTTGTCTAGGGTGATTTTAAATGGCAATTCTCTTTTTAACTCTTGCTGCTGGGATGTGTTGGAAATATATAAAAATGCTGATGATTTATGTAGGTTATTTTGTATCCTGCAACTCTGCTAAAGTTATTGATTATTTCCACTAGCTTTTTAGTTGATTCTCTTGGATTCTTTGAGTAGATCATCATATCATCTGCAAAGGGTGATAGCTTGGTCTCCTTGTTGCCCATTTTAATACCTTAAATTTCTTTTTCTTCTCTAATTGCTACTGCTAGTGTTTCTAGTAAAATGTTTAGTAATATAGGTGATAATGGGCATCTTTGTCTCACTCATGATCTTATTGGGAAGGCTTCTAATTTATCCCCATTGTAGTTATGCTTGCGGATGGTTTTAGATATATACTGTTTATTATTTTTAGGAAAGGTCCTTGTATTCCTATACTTTCTAGTGTTTTCGATAGGAATGTGTGTTATATTTTGTCAAAGGCTTTTTCGGCATTTATTGAGATAATCATGTGATTTTTGTTGGTTTGCTTGTTGATATGGTCAGTTATGTGGGTGATTTTCCTACTATTGAACCATCCTTGCCCTTTTGGTATAAATCCCATCTGATCATAATGAATAACCTTTGTGATCACTTGCTGGAGTCTTTTTGCTAGTATTCTATTTAAAATTTTTGCATCTATGTTCATTAGGGAGATAGGTCTCTAGTTTTCTTCCTTGATTTTTGATCTGCCTGGCTTTGGAATCAGTACCATATTAACGTCATAAAAGGAATTTTGTAGAACTCCTTTTTACTTATTATGTCATATAGTTTGTATAGTATTGGGATTAGTTGTTCTTGGAATGTTTGATAGAATTCTCCTTAGCTAGGAAGCTTTTGAATTTGGCAATTATATATTCCTAGGGATTGTTTTTGGACGTTTTAGTGTAAAGGGTGATCAATGGATTCTTTTAATGTCTTTTTTACCCTTTTGTTTAAGAACATCAGGGCAGTTTTCTTGGATAATTTCTTGTAGTAATATATCCAAGTTCCTGTTGATTTCTGGGTTTTCCTGATAGAGCAATAATCCTCAAATTGTCTCTTCTAGACCTGTTTTCAAGGTCATTAATTTTCTCAGGGCTATATTTCATGTTTCCTTCTTTTTTTCACTCTTTTGACTTTGCTTTATTAATTTTTGCTGTCTTGATGCAGAGCGAAAGGAGCAGAGCCAGAAGAACATTGTACACAGAGACTGATATACTGTGGTAAAATTGAATGTAATGGACTTCTGTACCAGCAGCAATGCAATGACACAGGACAGTTCTGAGGAACTTATGGTAAAGAATGCTACCCACATTCAGAGGAAGAACTGCAGGAGAGGAAACACAGAGGAAAAACAACTGCTTGAGCACATGGGTTGAGGTGGACATGATTGGGGATGTAGACTCGAGACTACCACACCAATGCAACTAACAACAATTTGGAAATGGGTCTTAATCAATGACACATGTTAAAACCAGTGGAAATGTGCATTGGCCATGGGTGGGGAGGGTGCAGGGGGTGAAGGGGAAAGTAGGAGCATGAATCATGTAACCATGTTAAAAATGAATATTAATAAATTTTTTAAAAAAATAAAAAAATAAAATCTACAAAAAAAAGATTGGTTTTCTGCTATAATCATTTGATTTTCCTTTTCTGTTTGGTTTATCTTGCTTTCCATAACCTCCAGCAGGTCATTTCTGTTCTTCAATTTGCTCATTATTTCATTTGATTTCTGGACCTCAATTTTGAAGTGCAAAATTTTGTCTCTTAAACTATTATTTTCTTTCTGAACTATTTCCCACTTTTCTTGCCAAATCTCTTCCACTTTTCTCATGATCTCAGATTTGAACTTTTCAAGAGCTTGTGACCAATTTCCATTTTGGGGTGAAAGTGTGGATGTGTTTATTTTTTTTGTCCTTGCTTGCTTTCTGCTCTATGGTCTGGATTTTTTCTCCATAAAATTATCCAGGGTTAGTGCCCTTTTTTTGTTCTTTCTGGTGGTTATTTCTTCGGTATTGCCTTCCATCACTATGCTGATTTTCCTTCTCAGCCAGAAGTCTAAGGGATGAGGTCAGGCTCTCTGTGTATGGAGCTATAGAACAGTTTTTGCCTGAGGCTACTTTTCTAGTATTCTCCTCACTGCTTCTGTCTACCACCTCTCTCTGCTCTATCTCTGCAACCAAGGTCTGCACTCTTTAGCTTGCTGGGGTCTCAGGTCTAGCTTCTTTTAGGGTAGGTCCTGGTGCTCTTAGTCAGCTGTGTTGTGAGGAAGATTATTTAGTTATTAGCTTAGAATCAGTATTAGACCTAACAGGAAGGGCTGGAGAATTCCAAGATGGAATGAAGAAGGAGGAAGTGTGTGCTTGCTCCCTGGGAGAGACTACATGGTGGTTGGGGCAAGTTGCAACTGACCCTAGGAGACACCAAATTGCCAGTGATAATGTGGAAAGACTATCACGTACTTGTGGGACATTTTGGTAGAGACTACTAATTCCAACCTGAGTTGCAGGTCAACTTGGGCTGGATCAGCTCCCAGAATCTACCCACCTGGAAGAGTACAGAAGGTGGTCCTGGAGGAGCAGAAACATCACTGGAGTGAGTCTGGAATCTGCTGAGAGGATACCCACTTCATTCCAGCTTTTCTCTGGGCACTGTCTTGCTTAGGTCTCAGTTAGTGTAGATAAGTCCTTCCCTGACCCTGGGTTTGTCCTTAGTCTGAAGAGTGTAGTTACCCCTATTCCCGTCCTTTATCTTAGTTGTCCCTGATTAAAAGTGTTATAAAACTCTTGCCTTTACTTTGCTGGATTCCATAGGCCTAGTCTAGATACTGCTGTGTGGCAGTTGGGCTTACCTGCCACTTCAGTAACAGTTACCTCTTAGTACGGGGGTCGGCAACTTTTGGCACTCGAGTCATATCTGGCTCTTTTGAGGGCCAGATATGGCTCTTTCTGCAGGAGCCATAAAGTCAATTTTTTTTTCAGGCGCTGTTACAGGAGCACACTGTGAGACTGTATGGCTCTCACGAAATTACATTTTAAAAAATATGGCGTTTATGGCTCTCACGACCAAAATGGTTGCTGACCCCTGGCCTAGTAGTTAAACCTGGTCTCCCTACCTTATTTGTTCCTGTCATTTGTCATTCCTGTCACCCTCACACCCTTCTGGAGCACATTTTAATATTTAAATCTACTTCCCTGGTTATTCCCATTACAGCTGTCAAGATGCTAGAGATTGCCACATGCTCGCTGTAATTCTGGTGTGCTGGCTCTGGTTCTGGGACAGGTACTGTAGGTAGGGTGGGGGAGGGTTGATTAGCTCCCATTTTGGTGGGAGCTTTTTCACCCCGTTATAGCATGGAAATGTCCAAATCCCACATACTTTTGATGCTGCACCCTTTTGTGGAGTCCCTTCTTTCATCTGGATTTTTTTTTTCATGTATCATGTATGGTTGATGGTGAGGAGAGTAAAGAGTCCTGCAACTACTTTGCAGCCATCTTAACCCAAAAGTCCCTGCTTTTAAAGACATTAAATATTTGGAAATATAATCAGTGGTTACATAGAGCCAGAATGGCTTTATAAATATTTCCTTTTGTTGACTGAGTTAGTAAACTAATAAATCAAGGTAATCATCTCTGTATAGCTCATTTAGATATTTCCAAAGCATTTGATCATTTGATAGTCCCTCATAGTATCTGGTGCTAGAAAAAAGAATAGAAATGTAGACTAATACAATTACCTGATTTCAGAACTAATTAAAGAGCCCATTTACTAATAAAAAATGGTCATTTATTATTGAAAGAGACCTTTGTATCCACTTGCATATGAATTATGGACTTGTCCCTCTTCTTTGCCAAATTTTTATAAATGATTTGGATAAAGGTTTAGATTACATTGTTATTAAAACTGCAGTTTACCTAAAGCTGGAAGGCACAGTTAAGAGGATAGATACTAGACTCAGGTTCTGAAAAGAATTAGAATATTTTTCAACCTCTAATGATAACTTTTAATAGCAATGAATATGAAGTCTTATAATTACTCATAATTAGGTTTAAAACAGAATTGAGTGAGCTACCCAAGGTCATACAGTTAGCAGGGAATAGAGCCAGGGGAAGAGGAATTAAATTCAGTCTTCTCAAACTAGAGCCAACAATCAATAGTATTAAAAGATAAAAGGTGTTATGATTTGAACTAATTCTAAATGGTAGATAATCATCTTTAAGACATTTTTTTAGTAATCCAATTTTAACTCTGCTACAGTATGTCTCTGAATATTATGCCTTCATTTTGTCTTCATTAAGAGACCATTATAATGTCCAGTTTGAGGAAAGAACTTCTTGTATGGAAATTAACTTTTCATGGGATATGGCCTCATTTCTTAAAGACTGCTCTTAGATGAGGGTGAAATGGGAAGGAAGGAAAATATAAGAATTAAAAAGGAAATTCTACTTAATGATTTAAAATTCACACTGAGTGACATAAGATTTAGTTTCTCATTCTATCTACACCCCTGATTATTAAATATTAGCATTTTATTCAGTAAGTAGAGTCCATATCTAATGAATAAATGTCACGAGGTAAAAATTTTAAGTGTGAGATGACAGCATGATTACAACAAACATCTGTAAAATTATTGCTTCCCATCTACATTAATGTATTAAATCAATACTATGCAAATAGCCCCAAATGATAAATAAAAATATTCATAAACATTAGTGAATTGGTCTTTAGATAACTGCTTTAAATGAAAAAAAATATATTAATACAGAACTTAACAATCTCAAATGTAATGAGGAGACCCAAGTTAATCAGAACCAGGGGACATATAGGGTCAAAAACTTTTATGTAGAAAAAACATGATATGCAACTTTGTAGATTATAGTTGCCTATTTAAAAAAATGATTAATGTATATCAGCTCATAAAATACATTTTGGATTCTGTGATGTCCCTTTAGTTTTTTAAATCATGTATAATTCTTTAAATGTAAGTATGGCTTTGTAGTCAGCATCTACAATCATGGAAGCTCTCATCCTCATTTTGTTAAAAAAATAGGATTCACTAAGAAAATTGAAGAAAAAGGAGACAGAAACAGTAGGAAAAAAGCATTAATTTCTGCTTACATTTATAGAGTAATAAATAGTCTGTTATTTTGGGGCAGCAACAACATAAACCTACGTAATGATTGTTATTTTCTTTTTGCCAAAAAATTGCTTGTCTGTACATTTATCCAAAACAATGATAGTGACACTTGCAGTTATTTTCACATTTCACTTCCCCAATAGATTATGAGCCCCTAGAAGGTAGGAGCTACTTTGACCTCTGTTTTATACTCAGTGAATAGCACAGTGCTTGGCTCAGAGTAAGCTCTGATTGTTTTTTGATTGATTGAGTGTTGTGACCAAAGTTCCTGTTAAACTATCCATGTACTATAATGTGATTTGCTTCTTGTATTCCTGTCACTATTAATGTAGTGTTGTTATCATATCATTAGGTTCTGTGATTTTGTCAGTGTGTTTTGTCAGTACTTTCATTTTGGAAACATCCTTCACTGGTTCTGACAAGCAAATCTTTTCTAATAGACTTATAATATTAAAATACCCATGGGAAATTCTGAAAGCCTAAATAATATTTATGTTCAAAAAGCTATTTTATATCAAAGGTAAGACTGGAATCCAGTTTTTCCTTGTGATAAAATAGATGCCCCTCCCAAGTTAAGTTCATCAATTCTGACCTTATCAGAGTGTTGCCAACTCAAGCCTCAGCTGATACTACCTTTCTTAGCCTCTTCTTCCTTCTGAGTGGAGTGAGTGACCAGAGTACATTATTTGAAACAGTATTTGAATTTTCTCTTTTTGATTTATCTTTTTTTATGCTTCTCTTGGGTCTTTAGTTTCTACTTGCCTAATTCTAATTTTTAAGGAATGATTATTAATTTCCTTTTCCTTTTGGTCAACTTTTTAAAGAACATTTTTTACCTCTTTTTCTTTTTGGCCAATTCTACTTTGCTTTGTTTTCATTTCTCTTCTCGACATTTCTTCTGTCACTCTTAACTGATTTTTTGAAATTCTTTTTGAACTCTTCCAGAGCCTGAGACAAATTTCCATATTTTATTCAAAACTTTGCATATAGCTGCTTTGCTCTCATTGTTTCCTTCTGAGTCTATTCTTACTCTGTTTTGCTGGGGGTTTGCTACCAAACATTTTATCGGGTTAGATGTTTTAGTTTTTTGATGTTTGCTCATTTCCCCAGCCTTTTTATTGACAATTACTTTTGTCTTCAAGATGGGCTCTATTCTCAGGGTAAAATGGGGCACTTCCTTAAACTTAAATTTTTCCTTGTTGTTACTCATCACTCTATTTCTGGGTTTCAGTGAGATTCAATTCTTCCACCATGGTATGATGGTTTATGGGATAGGAGATCAGGAAGTCACCTCCCAATGCTGATTCAAACTCCCACTGGTGGCTTGTAAGCTCAGAATACTGTTAGCTACTTTGGGCTGGGGGTTAGAGCGTAGCCTCAGACTTGGGCTGGAACTTATGGCTTCACTATGGGTAAGGATAGGCCAGGCTCACTGTGGACTGCCTGGCCTTAGTGTGTAGGGCCTTGCCTTGGGTTTAGGAAGGACTCTGAACCTTATTCTAGGATTACACAGGTCCTCCCTGCAATCTTGGGCAAGAGTTCTGAACCCAGAATAGTAGATGTTGTGTGAAGGGACTTGCACAGGTAATCCTTGGTGCAGTGTGGGCAGTGTTCCCTTCTTACCTCTGTGAATTAGGCTTCCCTGAATACTTTTAAGATGTTTTTGTTTGTTTGGTTTTTTTACAGGAAAGTTGCTTTGCTTTTTAGCTGGTTGTTTCTTTCATTTCAGTACTCATTTTGAAGTGTTATTTTAAGGTTGGTTAAAGAGGACTCTAAGAACAATTCAAGCTTACCCTATTTCTATTCTGCCTCCACCACTGGAACTCCTGCTTTTCATTATTTATTAAATGATAATAAATTAAGGTTCAGTGTCTTGAAAATTTTAATCAGAACACAACATTTCTATCACTCCCTCTGTCTCTCTGTCTCTCTCTCCCCATCCCACCCCTCAAGGAAGAAGATTCATATAAAGGGCTTGTGGACTTCTGAGCCATGCTACATGTTTTACTTACTTGGTGGGTAGTTTGAAACTCAAGAACTATTTATGTATTTTTTATTTTACACAATTTTCTAAATTTTCCAATTCTTACAATTTTTTCCACATAGTTAACTAATAGGTAAGTAAATCAGTAGATAGTAAATCAGCTAAATCATCTGCTATGTATGTCTTACTGTACATATATTCATGTAATTATTCCTATTTCAATTTATGTATATTGTAAAAATTTAATGCTAGCTTGTATTCTCTTACCTTTTTTGGCAACCCAAGCTTAACCTTAATTTTTAAAAAAAGGAGTTTTGATATGAAGTTTGTTTGGTTTGGATTGATTTTGATTGGGTTAATCTATAATCTGTCCCATCCTATGAATCAAATAGTAAATAAGGAAAAGACAATGGGATAAGAGAAAGGAAGACTTGTTTACTCTGGGGGAGCACTAAAGGCCTGGGGACTCACTGTCATTTTGAAGATCTGCCTCTTCTCCCTAATGACTCCTTTGACCAAAATGAGGTCGATGTCCTCCAATCAGAGGGGCTTTTGAATGCAACATGATTAAGTGCTTAAATTTGGGTCAGTCCCATTTGAAAACAAAAAGGGGGAATGGACCTGGCTCCTAGGCTTGGAGAATGCTTGGTAAAGGAACCTCCAGCCACATCTGCCTGAGGCCTTTTCTTTTTCTAACCTAATTTTTAAGCTGTTTAATAAATAATTATAAATTAAGATACAGTCTCAAGAGAATTTTAGTCTTGACAATATAAACATGTTTTGATGATATATAGGTTGAATATAAAATTTTCATGGAGATATATGTGTTCATGTATGTGTAACACCTTGTCTATAACCATTAAGCTGGCTCTTATTCTCTCTCAGGATTCTGGATAAGATTCATAGGGATTGTATGTTAAATACCATCACTCATACATCCCCCTAGTGTGCTTATGGTAGCTTTTAGACAATAAGCTAGTACTTATTTTTTGCTTTTAGAATAATATATTTTCAAAATAGGTAATTAAAAAAAGATGCTACTATAAAAACACATCTTAATATGAGCATTTTCACACCATGACAAGAAATTTGACTCAAATTTTGAATAGAATTTTACTAGAGTTCTTGTGTAGATAACACAAATGGTAAAAGGTTACCTCTGAAATCTTAATGAAGGAATTGCTTTTTTCCATTTGATGATTCCTCATGAAGTTCATCTTAAACATAGCACTCTCCTGGGCTTTGAACATCAGAGAATTTTTCAAGTTTATATTCAGGCCTTCCCTATTGAAGAAGGAAGCCAATCTTGTCCTGGGGTTACTAACGCCTTTCTACACCTGTCTGTTGTACTTTGTCTGTTATCAGCTCCTTTCCCTGCAGTGACCAATGACTGTCATCTCTGGTGAGCTCTGCTATTAATTCTGTCCATGACAGTAGGCAAGTTTACTTAATCTGTCAATGATCTAAACAACTCTTTAAAACTGTGATATTGTTTTCCATGAATTGTACCAGCTTCTTTGTTTTGTAATCTGTATTTCCCACTGTCATATCCATTCAGTTATATGTAACATTTTGCCCACTGCCATATCCATGAAGATATATGTAAGAGAAGAAGGATTAGTGATGAGCCTAAAAATCAAAACTCTGGCCCCAAATATTTTCTTCTCCCTTACCTTCCCCTTATGACAAACCTAAAAATGTTTTCCAGCATGAAGATATCTTAACACCTCCCTGATGAATATTTACCTTCTTGAGGAATGTTTACTGCTCTGATGAATATTTACCTCCTTAAGGAATATTTACCTCTCTGATGAATATTTACCTCCTTAAGGAATATTTACTGCCTTGATGAAATGTTTACCTCCTTAACAAATATTTACCCCCTTGATGAATATTTGACCAGATGCTTCCTGACCCCTGACCCTGAAACCCCCTTGCTAGATGCTTCCTGACCACCTGTCCCTGACATCAACTTGATAATTATGTATGCACCAACCCACTTCCCCAAACCTTTCTATATAAACCCCTGCCTGAAGAAATCTCAGGGTCAGGCGGGCAAATCTTCCTCTCTGCCACTAACCCTAGCTTCTCTGCTAGCAAATATATGAACCTCTTCTTGCACATTACAGTGTCAGTGTGATTCTTCCTGCCACGGCCAAACCTGGGTATTAAAATTTGGGAACAACATTAGGTGTAAATCGAAGGGAAGATCTCACCTTGCCTAAGTAGAGTTAAATATCCTCATAAAGGATTCTCTTTGAAATCTATCAAAGCACTCTTATTCAGGGTCTACAATGTGCAAAAGACTAGAGACATAAAGGGAGGCAAAAGTTGAGCCTTAAAGGAGTTCACAATCGAATGGGGGAGAAAACAAGAAAACACATACACACACACACACACACACACACCATAAAAACTATATTTGGAATAAATAAGAAATAAATAATAGAGAAGTTATGAGAATTAGGATGGTTCATAGAAGATTTACTATAAAAGGATATGATCTAAGTTAAGATTTAAAGGAAATAATAGGGTCAATCCTTATCCCTAGCCTATACCAATATTAGGATTGTTATTTTGTAAATCAGGAATCTTTGGGCAAAAAGTTAATAAGGTATGTGTACACAGTGCTACTGTGTTTAAATATTTGGAGTAAGCCATTTTATTTCATAGTATATCTTCTGGGAGAGAAAATGCAAGATCTTCAATGCAAATAATGGAAATTTTCATGGTTAGGTTTCCTACTTTCAATAAATTGCTGAATCGGGGATCCAGTCTCCTTGCTGCCTGATTACAAGACAAAATAGCCTGAGGTTACACATTTAGGAAATAGAATTAGAACTATTGTATTTTGCTAACCTTTCATTTACTTTACAGAGCACTACTCATTGGGAGAGGTTTTGTATTTGTGTTTTCACATCTATCAATTAAATCCTACTAGAGGACGGAAAAACTATTCTATTAAAAGTTGTTTAATATATCTGAATCCCATCTTTCAGGTAAGATGAATATGATGAGGGGGGAGAATGTGTTTTGTTTTGGCTAAAGCTTAATACTTGAAGGATTATAATCATTAATTTTTCCTTGTATTTTTTTCTGGTACCTCTCTGTTCCAGAATGACAGCATATATATTATTTGGACTAGTTTAGTGGTCTCCCAGCTATTTTTCTTGCTTACAAACTCTATTATTTCTTTAATCCATTCTGCTAATTGTTACTAGCTAATCCTTCCTAAGACATTTTTGTGCCTTTTATCATCCCCGCAATTGATAAAATCTTCCAGTCTTTTAGTAAAATCAATATGAATTTCAAATTTTCTAATGAAACATTCAGTTAAGGATTAGAGGACCATAAGTGTAGAATAGGTTAGGATTTTATGATTCATCTAGTCAAAGCTGCTTATTTTACAAATGAGGTTACTCATAGGTTGAATTTGAATTTAGGTCATTTTACTCAATAGCTAGTATTCTTTTAGGATTCCACAACTTTGATTTTTCTAGTTATTATAATAAATTAAAGCAGAAAACATGGAAATATTTTCATTCAAGGTGTTTTAAATAGTCACCGTTAGTCACCTGCACAGTCTAAAGGAGAGAGAGTTTCCCTTTGTCTTATATGGTCCTCCAATGTTTCTGTTTCTGTTTCTGTTTGATATTAGATTCATGACTGGTAAAAGTAATTCATTTATGCAATATACATGTTTAGAGAGCCATTGGAGAAACAGGGTCAAAATTAGGGTCTGTTATCTGGATTCCCTAAGTGACCAATCCAGACTGAGGCAGTCTTTGTGTTTGGTCCTGGTCACTTGAGCCCTGAAAAGCTCTGGTACCAGCAGGTTGGTTAATTCAAAAACAACTTGACCCCTCCAAGAGGCTATTGGGAGTCATTTAGAGAAATAGAGTCTGTAATAGATATTTTATCTGGATCCCATTACAAAATCATCGGCAAGAAAAACTGTGTGTATGATTTTTTCTGCACTGCATGTCAGGTAGCAGACAGAATGGGCCATCTAAGGTAAAAATCTGAGACTCCTTTTTTGACTCATTTTCTGATCCCCACCTTTCTCAATATTCTTATTGGAAAGCTTTGAATACTTAATCAGACCAGCAGTTACTGAGTTAACAATTTCTCTCCTTGATAATTAAGAAGCCTGAACTCTAAAAAATATTACTTAGATAAGCTGGAGCCAGACTTTATCTGACCAGGTGCAGTCCTGTAAATCAAGGCAGAATGCAATTAGTAAAAATATCAATGAAATATGTTTCTGCTCCCAGAATTAACCCCCTACTAATTGGTGGTTGGAATTTGGCCCTTGTCCTTGTACCTATATCTCTACTTTTTAGACTTTAATGGGTTGTTTATGATTTGTAACCCCTTCATAGCTGTGATTCTTTCTCTGTGTTCTTTGTTTGAAACCAGTATATAAATAAACTCTAAACTCCATAGCAGTTGGAGCAGCTATGGGCTAATCACTACTCTGGCTGTTCTCAGTTTCTGTCTTTTCAATCTGATGCCACAAAATGCCATTCAGGACCCCCCAAAATATATAGAGCTGGCTCTCTATATACATGAATTATTATTTTTTGAAATTTCTGTTGTCTAAACTATAATACGAAAGCAAGTAATTTGGGCAAAAGGCAAAGGGCCAGAGTGGAGAGATAGAAGTTTGATGGAATGCAGAAAACAGGATATGCAGGAGGGAATCTCAGAATGCAGGAGGGTTCTGAGTTGGTTAACTGTCAACTGGGGGAGAGGGAGGAGGCTGTGGAGACCTATACAGCTTCTGAACTTGACTCTCTCCTCAGTCCAATGTGACATTTGTCCTAATCTACTTTGGTTCCTGTTGTTCCTGTATGATCCCAGACAGTAATTTGACATCTTTTGAATTCCTAAGAGAAGGTAATACCAGTGAAATAGAAGTGAACTTCTTAGTTACCTCTGTAGGCTCAGCCCACAGACTGTAATGACTAGGTCACTCCTGGCACCAGCCTCCTGTCAGCAACTAGCTCTGACCTTTCACCAAAGGCTATTTTGGATGGGCTCAAACTAGGGCAGTTGGATGGAAGGTGGGAAATTTAGGCAGAGAGGGAGATAGTGTAGCTTCAACATGGTTGGAGATCGAAGCAACCTTTTGTAGGTCAATGGATCTGGGACAGATAGAGACTTGTTAGGTATAGGGAAACTCCTTGCCCTCCATCCTTACCCAATCCTAACTATCACCTGTAATAAACCTATTGTTGTTGAGATTGCCTTTCTAACAGTCTCAGGGACAAGAGTAGCCATCTTGCTCTCTATGCCTGGGAGGAGTCATTATCAACAGACTTGGGGTTCACCAATCTCATTTACCAGTAAAAATATAATCTTACAAATATATCCCTACAAAGATATCCTAATAATCAATTAATTTAAAATTGATGGATTTTAATTTAACTCCTACTACTTGCCAATTAGCTAGTGTGATAGAAATGTCCATTCAAAATATATATATATATGTCTTTATAGCAGCATAGCAGAAAAAAAGTGAGATTCCTCTGTAAATGAGAAAGAAATTATAGTGTATTACATTTGGAAAACTTATAGCATTTTAAATGTCTTTATTCTTCTGTTTATGGGGGATGGGAGAAAGTAGACTATGACTATTTAAATGTTAATAAGCTTCTAAAGATGCTATATTGTAGTAAGTCATGATAATAAATCCCTGAAGAATCAAGATCATGTCACACAAAGGATAATGGAAAGACATATAATGGCCATAAGAAGGCTAAAACATATGAACAAAATGAACTAAAGTTAGCATTTATCTAATGATAGCATGTGTATACATTATATATATATACATGCATATGTATGACCATGTGTCTATTTACATATAATATGTATATAAAACACACATATGTGTATATGACATGAATGGAAAAAATTAAGTCATTAGAAGTTGAGAATGAGGAAAAATTGATGTACATCTTACACACTATACTAGTAATGAAGTAATATTGAAAGTTATAAAGGAAGATTTTTAGAAAACAGCAAATCAGTTATTTAGGATTTATATAAGGACAGGAAAAAATGTTCCTCAGAATGAAAAAGAAAGAAATCTATTTCACCCTGAATAACTAGAAAGTAAGTCTTCGAATTACTGATGTAACAGATTCATTGACAAATTAAAGAAATATGCATTCTCTTTTTGAACTACATAACATATGGTTAAAGGTCTAGAGGTCTAGACCTAACTTTAAACTTCAGTGATTAATACTATTCCTTAAAAATAGTAATTGTTAGGGGCAGCTGGGTAGCTCAGTGGATTGAGAGTCAGGCCTAGAGATGGGAGGTCCTAGGTTCAAATCCGGCCTCAGACACGTCCCAGCTGTGTGACCCTGGGCAAGTCACTTGATCCCTATTGCCCACAGTTACTACTCTTCCACCTATGAGCCAATACACAGAATTTAAGGGTTTAAAAAAATAAAAATAAGTAAAAAAATAGTAATTGTTTAATAAATGTTTGAACAAAATAAGTGTTTATTTTTCCATAATAAATTAATTCAGAAATTTTCATTTAAATATATTATTCAGTTTTACAGAACTATGTTATGCAACATCAATGAAAGTGAGTGACCCTCCACTGACATCAAATAAGATTCATGGTTGGCCCCAGGGAGTCTTTTCCCTCAAATACTGGAAGATTTTTTCTAGTTAGTATAATAAGGAAAGTCTTCTTATCTTAATGTATATCATTTGTTATTTTCATTCCAGTGTGTTTGCCCACAGGGATACATTTATAATGAATAACAAAGACTTACTTTGCTCCTAATAGGGTTTTGTTTAAATTAATCACAGAAAGTGTACTTGAAAGTTGACTGAGTCATGACTAATTTTAGCTCCACTGTAACCAGCTCAAAATAATGAAAAATTCTCTAAATAAAATAAAATATTGTCACAAAAATCAGGGAATAGAAAGTAAAACTTCAAAAGTAAAATATTTCTGGAATGCAGAAAGACTGATAAAAAAGAACCCCCCAAAGCTGTCCTCAAACAAATAAATATATACTATGAAATAAAAGTTAAAAACTAAGTAATTTTGTGAAGGTAAGCACAAGTTTATTATACTTTCTGGAGAGAGAATGGAAAAATACTAAAATAATATTGTTTCTTTTAGGATACAATAAAGAATAAAATCTGACAAATACTCAAATGGAGATAAAAAATGCTGGTCAAGTAATTTAAGGAAATAAAAATAAGCATTTATGATGTAGAACATATATTAGAAAAAATCAATAAAGATTTCTATTATGAGGATCAGACAAAAGGAATATAAATGTATACAGTATGACCTCTTTTTACATGAACAATATATTTTAAGATCCAATGTGTAAGAAGAAAATTATGCTTAATAGCAAACCCTATTATTTAATAAGTATTTCTTATGAGAACACACCTAGGTAATTTACAACTTTTCTTAGGTTTATCAGAGCTACAAGAGTCACTGCTCTTATACTTTGGGGCCATTATTAGTAAGAAGGGTTAATGAAACAAAGAGAAACACTGATCCAATATCAACATGACTTATTACAAGTGAGAATTTTGGACACAAACTAATGTTTTGTATAAAACAATGTAATAACTTATATTTATACTTCTCATAGAGAGAATAAGCATGATTGGATAAACTGAAAGACTTTATGCCACTTGGAAAAAAAACCCATGAATTTAGAGCATAATTAATTATTTTTATTTTTCAATTTTTCTGTATTTTTTCCAATTGCCAAGGAACTGTGATAACTGAATTCTCATGTGTTGAGTTTGTGTAAAGTTAGGTCCTACAATATATGTAGGTGTGATTATACATATAAAAGAAGACAAAACCAAATTATTGTATATTATGCATATTACATATGTGTGTGTGTAAAGAGAAGACAGAAACAAAACAGAAAAGTCTGAGAATGTGAACAGAAATTATTTTGAAAGAGGTGCAGGAAATTATCTATTCACCTTCTAAAGTAGTGGATATATAGTTGACTTTAGCAAATACTCAACAACTCGAAATCCATAAAATTATTTTCCAGATATAGCATAATTAAATCTGAATCTACAAGATTAAAAAAGAAATCATAGAAAATACAAATTGCATAAAATAACATAAAAACATAATAAATTTGAATTTATGTTAAATATCCCCATTTTTAAAAAACCTATTGGATTGTGCAAATTTCCAAAGATGAATCCAGAGTTTAACTGTGAAAACTCCTCATAGCAATGACTCAACCTGAACCCCATACCTATGAATGGAGAAAATGCAACATAGATTGATTTTACCTAGCCATTTCAAGGAAAGACATTGGTCTTTGATGTTTTGACAGCAGCAGGTTGTCTAAGCCCTATACTCTATTCAGTTCCACCCAACAGTGGTTAAAGAGCCTAAATGATCTGAAAAGATGGGCCTAGTAGCCAAGATGTATTTAGTCCAAACCTTGATGACTTCACTCACAAGAGTGGCAAAGAAGTAAGGATGTTATATTCATAGCAATCCATTATCCAGGATATTAACAGGAATAGTATGGTAAGGGACCAATGAGAGGGTGAGGTCAAATAGGGAATGAGAGGCAATTCATGGAGAATATGAGAAATTCTCAAAGACAAAAAAGTTCTAGAGACAAAAATTGAATAATACAATACACAAATTGGATGGTAAGTTAAAGAAAAGGACTCTGACAACATGAATAAAATGAAGTTTTATCATTAGAAATATCATAAATGCATAATAAAAGAAAACTTAACAAAATCACTTAATAAAAAGAGAATACTGAGACTTCCTCAGAATAAGGTCAATGCAAGAAACTCCAGAATATTTCAGAAGAGAAGTACTATTTTTTTGCAGAAATCAGGAGTGAATTTACATTGGAAATGAAAGGTCTCAGTAATTATCAAAAAATAAAACAATCAACATAAATATTTGCATGTACATACATATATACACATGTTTACATACATACAAAATATGTACATATATGTACACCATATACAGAAGATGCCCTGAAATGATTTCAGTCTCCCTGAAGAACATGTAAAAACAATTTTAAATCTAAATTGGGAAATTACTTGTACTCTAAAAAATTTAGCTTTGCTCTCTATATATTGGAGAAATTAGGTCTTTGTCAGAGACACTTTTGTAAAAAACAAAACAAGTCTATTGTTGTGCTTTTTTTCCTAATTGATATCCAGAAATATCCAAGAATTTCCATCTCAGATTTGCCCAAGTAAGTGTAAATTTCAATTTGCATGTGCTTCACTTAACCACAATTTTCTCTGGCTGATATTCTTGATTTATCTTGGTCTGTAAGTCCAAGGGATTGGTTGGTAAATTAACTGAAGACTTTATAAAAATTATTCTTATAGACCAAATGGAGAACTATTCCTCCAGCAAGATTCCACCATCTCTTTTATTCTGTTGCCACACATGTAGAAGCAGGACCAATCCCTGACTAACAAAGAATTTCATAGTGTATTCTAAACAAGTAACTTGGACACATGTCTAATTCTATTGGAGGTACCCATTCCAACAAAGTTTCACATCATGAAATCTTGCATAGTGAATGAGAAGACTCCAAATTCAACAGAAATTCTCCAAATTATCATTATTACAGCATCATAGAAATATTTTTCTCTAAATGTTTTAGTTTTTTTTTCAGCTTCTGAACTTAATAAGCAAAACAGAAACAGAAAAAAATGAACATTTTCACATATTGGCACTATATGTCATAAATTTTCCTATCCATCATCTACTGACTACCTATGATAGACACATATCTTTCTAGAAATACAACAATTAGCATTTGCAATTTACAAAATCTTTTATATATATATATATAGTTATTTGAGCTTTACAACACACCTATGAGTCAATCTGTGTAAGTATTATTTAATCCCTTTTACAAAGAACTCCTCTCACACCTATGATTTTGTGTTGGTTGACTCTTGTGCCCAAGATGCCATAATTACTCACCTCATTCAACTTTACATAGATTGATAGCTGAAAGGGACCTAAGAGTACATCCAATTCAAGTCAATCATTTTATATATAAGGAAATCAAGACCAGAAAGGTTACATGACTTGTTCAAATTTACCGAAGTAATTATGATTGGAAATGAAAATTGAACTTTACATTTGCTTATGTCTAAGTCTAATACCCTTTTCATTTCTCAGAATCCCTAGTTTCATCAAAAATCAACTTGTCTCATCTTCAACATGAAGTCTTTTTTTTTCTTTTCTTTTTTTTTTTTTAATTTTAAACCCTTAACTTCTGTGTTGACTTATAGGTGGAAGATTGGTAAGGGTAGGCAATGGGGGTCAAGTGACCTGCCCAGGGTCACACAGCTGGGAAGTGTCTGAGGCCGGATTTGAACCCAGGACCTCCCATCTCCGGGCCTGGCTCTCAATCCACTGAGCTACCCAGCTGCCCCTTCAACATGAAGTCTTAACTCATCCCCTAAGTGCTGATATGTTTCCTTCAAAATTATCTCATATCTATCTAGCAAGTTTTAATCACTCTGAGGGCCAAGACTTTGATTTTTTTTTGCCCCCTTTACCTAGTGTAGTGTCTAGCACCTACCCAGATCCTAGTAAATGCTTGTTGATAATTAATTGAGATATGGAAAATGAGACTGAGAGTTTTGATAAATTTTAGGTAGTAAAATTAAGTCAAAATAAGGCGTTCTAGTTCAAAGTCAAGGCTCTTTCCATTCTATGGCATAATCTAACTGAGATAACATACACACACACCAATATATCTACAACCTCTTATCTATTCCAAACCACATCTCCACATGTACAAATAGCACTGCTAATAGTATCTAAATTGTTAGATTGTTGTGGGGTTGAAAATGAGATCATGTATACAAAGCACTTTCCAAACTTTAAATCATTATATAAATGCCACATATTAGTAAAACTTTTTTAAAACTAAACTGTGTTGAATGGACTCAGCACAATAAGTTGAGAGAAAGTAAAGCTATATGTAAGTGCTCACATGGTCACATAGAATGATGGAACAGGATGGATATCAAAAAATCAGAAGGATTCATCAAAATGAAAAAAGGGTGAAAAGTTTATGAGCAAAAGTTAAAGGTAGATGGATGCATAGCATGTGTAAGGGAATTTATATTATTGGAACAAAAGTTTAGGATGGTTCAGCAGTGCAAGGAAAATTATGGATAGATAGAATAGACTCCTTAGAATCAAATATGGACTCACTTATTTGGCTTTAGAGTCCTTCTAAGCCAACATTTCATCTAATTTCTCCCTCAATACACATTGTTTTTTATGTACTCTAAAATCAAATGAAATGATTTCCCTCTCATTACTTATCTATAAAACTCCATGTTTTATCTCAGTTCCTTTTCATTGACTGTTGACCATTCGTGGAATGTATTTCCTCTTCACTTTTGCCTTTTAGAACAGAGTGGAAGAAGGGATTACTATTGACTATTATACTTAAAAAAAAGAATACAAGGAAGCTATAAAGAGGCATGGAATCATCGCAGTAGAGATTAGTTTAGAAAGATATGGGAAGGGCAGATAATTTGAGACTCAAACTTCTTTTTTAAAGTTAGAAACTGTTTTTACATTTAGGTGGAAAAAATAAAACATTTTTAAAGGATAAAGAAAAAGAAATCTACCAAACAAATCCTTTAGGTTCATGAATGACACTAAAATTTTATATTCACATAATAATTATAAAATTTTCAAATAATTTATATATATTAATACATACATATGTATATATATATTTTTTCTCACAATTCAATGAGGCAGATTAGGTAAAGATTATTCCCATTTTCCAAATGAGGAATCTGATAACCAGTAGCATTAAATGATTCATGTAACTTTATAAGGTTAATGACTACTGAAGTTAGGGCAATCAGTCAACAAGTATTTGTTATATGCTAAAAACTGCACTAAGTTCTTGAGGTACTAAAAAACGGGCAAAAAACATGGTTCCTAACATCAAGGGGCTAACTTTATATTGAAAGAAACATTATGCTATATAAATAAATAAACAAAAAGCCTAACTAACTATATACATGAACACACACACATATATATGTATATATAAATGTATATATATATATACTTACAGATACATACATATAGGATATATGTATATATGTGTTTATATGGAGAGAGAGAGAAAGAAAGAGAGACAGAGAGAGACACACACACACAGAAAGAGAGAGAGAGAGAGAGTAAAAGGTAATCTTATAAAGAACCAGTAGGATGAAGTGTAATCAAAAAATCTTTTAAAGATGAGGTGTGAGCTGAATCTTGAAAGAAACCAGGAGAGAGAAATGTATATGGAGAGCATTCCAGGCATTTAAGGATTGCGAGGGAAAAGACATGGAGAGAAGATATGGAATACTGGGTGCAGGAAACAGCAAAAATGCCATGATTTCTCAATCATAGAATATGTTGACTGATGCTTTTTACACAACAAGATGTTGTGGTATATATATTTTGGAATACTCAGAGAAAAGTCTCAGTTGTCTAAAATATTCTTCAAAAAATAGAAAGGTTGTGTTTTTTTTCCTATGTAAAATAAAATTCATTTAGGTAAAACTATTGATTTAAGTTTCAGTAACTGCTTCTTAGCTTTGAAATGTAGAAGTTAGTTTTTCAGGACATTCTTGGGCATAGGTTTGATGTATTTGGGCAAGAGCATGGTTGAGATGGCAGCTAGGAACAATATGGGTGAAATGAAAGAATATTTTGTCTAGTCAGAGTGCTCTTATATGATCAAACATAATTGAAATCATTACTAATATGCATTTTATTCACACAAATTAAAAAACTATATAATAACAAATGCAAAGTAGTCACTTATGCTTACATATTTTATATTAAAGTTAAAAGTTTAATTGCTTCATGGTTAAATTCATTTGGACAATGTAAGATAAAGTTACAACAGATATCCATCAATTGAATCTTTTATATTTGGAGAACAGGGTTGATTTGAATGTGATAAAATGTCCACTAATTTACCATTTACTATTTGTTTGCACAGGAATGAACAAATGTTTATATGGTAAATTATATGCCCAGAATCCTATTTCATATTTTCTTATGAAAATATTCTGTTTTGAAATAACTTTTTTTTCAGAGGAGAAGAGAAATATGCCTCTAAAAATCACAGGATATGGAAATTGAGTGAGAAGGGAATTTAGGATCATCTCTAAACTGAAGGTCTAGATAAATAAATGGATAGCTGGCCAATATTGGAAGTTGAATTTGGTGAAAACTTTTTCTTTCATTCTAAGTTTTAAACTAGGTTCATGCTAAAAACAAAAAACCAGGAAAAATATTTCTTCTTTAAGGAATATGTTCTACTTCTAAGGTCCTCCTATTCCAATTTAGAGTATACAAAAGAAAAGACAGTGATAGAAAAATATAATTGATTTAATTTGGTTTAATTAATTGCAGAGGAATAAGGACAATTAGTTAATGAATCCTAATGAATTGATTAGTGAAATTCATTGTTCCACTTAAATCAAATGATCCCTGTAATGGGAAAATGTAAAATGATCACACAGTGGTTGTCCCTTCCTCTACCCTAAATATAGGTAAAATATTTGTAACAGTGTGGTCTCCAAACTTTCCATTAATAGATAAGGAAATCCAGGCTTCAGAAAAATTGTGTACTCAAAATATTTTAGTGCATGGACATTTGAAAGTAGAGTAAGGACAATGAATAGGAGAAAAGGTGAACTAAGAGCTAATTTTTAATTTGGGAATATCCATGATTGTCTCAATCCAGTTTTACTTGTCTCAGAAAAATAAATTCAAAATCTGGCTGGATTAAGAGGTAACAGTGTAAGACAACACAGTGAGGATAAAGTAAGTTGAGTATATATTCAAATATGTTCAGGTATGTGAGATTGTGTATTATCTTAACTTGAAGTTCATAGTTGGAAATTGTGAATATGACCTTGTATTTCAGGACAAAAGTCTAGTTTGAAGATATACATTAACTCTATCTATAGAGATCATTATTGGAGTTGTAAAAATGAAATAAATGAAAAAGAAATTAAAAATCCTCAACTAAATATAAAATTAGAAATTCTAAAAATTATAAGTGAGATCAATAAAACATAACACAATAATACTATTGAGTTATTAATTCAATGTAGGAGTTAGCTTTGAAAAAATGTAATTGTAAACCATAGGCAAATGTATTAAAAAAGAGAGAAGAAACCCAAATTACTTTCAGTAAAGACAAAAAGGATGAATATTCCAACAATGAAGATGAAATTAAAACACCTATTAGGAGTTAGTTCATTCAATTATATGAAAATAAATTTCACAATATAAGTGAAAAATAAATTGCCTAGACCAGTGATGTTGAAACTTCAAGAGATAGTGTGCCATGCAACACCTCCCCCCTTCCCCCAGAGACTGAGTGTCCTGCCATCTTCACCAAGACATGGGAGGGAGAAAAATGTTCCTAGTGGGCTGCTGGGCAGAGAGGTGAGTGAAGTGCAAACATGACTGCAGGCATGGTGGATATAGGGAATGGAACCATTCTGTCCTAGCACACTCATGCTCACAGAGAAGATGTTATGTGCCCTCTTTGACACATGTGCCAGAGGTTTGCCATCATGGGTCTAGACTATATGAGCAAGACAGAAAATCTAAGTAAATTTATTTTGGAAAAAAGAATTTGAACAAGTTATAAGTGAATTTCCTAACAAAAAAGCATCAGGACCAAAAGAATTTAGAAGTGAATTCTGTGAAATATTTAAGAAGAAAGTAAATTGAATGGGTGTTGTATTTTGCCAAATGCTTTTTCTGTATCTATTGTCATAATAATATGGCTTTTATTAATTTTGTTATACATATAAATTATTTTGATAATTTTCCTTATATTAAAACATCCCTCTATTCCTGGTATGGATCCTGTTTGGTCACAATGTATTAGCTTTGTGACATATTGTCATAGTCTCTTAGCTAGTATTTAGGATTTTTGCATCCATATTCATTAATAAGACTAGTCTATAATTTCTCTCTCTTGGTTTAGATATCAGTACCATATTTGTTTCATAAAAGGATTTTGGTAAACTTTATCAATTATTTCAAATACTTTTAAAAAAATTTGATATTTTCTTAAAATGTTATGAAGCTTCTAAATAAAATCATAAAGTATAATTTGTAATGAGAAGTTATAAGCCTTCCCAATAAGATCAAGAATGAAAACAATACCAAATACCCACTATCACAATATCACTTCGCATAGTATTAGTAATGCCAGCAATAGCAATATGAAAAAAAATGAAGGAATCAGAATAGGTAAAGTTGTAAAGAAACTATATCTTTTTACAAATGAAATGATGTCATAGGTGGAAAATCCTAAGGATTTAACAAAAAAGTTAATTGAAATTATCAATAATTTTCACAGAGTAGCAGGTTATAAAATAAACTTATATAAATCATAAGTATTTTTATATGTTACTAACAAAAACATGCAAGAAGAAAATGGTATTCTATTTAAAATAACCTCAGAAAAAATAAAATATGGTGAGGTGTACTCCAGAAAAGGAACTATATGAACATAATTACAAAATACTTTTTATGCAGTCAGAACTAAATAATAAGAAATAAGAAATATGTTAATTATTCATGAATGGGCAGATCCAATATAAATAAAATGACAATCCTACCTAAACTAATGTACTTCAATTTCATCCCCATAAAATTAGCTGAAACATTATTTTGGTGAGTTAAAAATTATCATAACAAAATTATTTTTTCAGAACTAAAGATCAATAATATCAGAATAATAAAATGTAAAGGAATTAGGGCTTCTGGGTTAAGATGGAGACAGAATAAAAAGCAGTTGCTTGATCTCTCCTAACTCACACATATGGGACTCCTCAAGAAGACATAAAAACAAATCCAGACGAACAAAGGGACCCCACAACAGGGCGCAGCATTAAAGGTATGTGGGATTGGGGCATTTCCATGCTATAAGGGGGTGAAACAGCTCTTACTAAAATGCAAGCTGAGCAATCCCCCCTAACACCCTCCCACCTACAGTGCCAAAACCAGCACACAAGAGTTAAAGAAAGTTTGGGTGTCCTTGTCAGAAACCTGGGATCACCAGGGCCTGCCCCTGAGAGCAGCAAGACTTAATACCCCAAGAGCCTAAACAACACATAGACTTTGAACACAGATGTTGAGGGCAGGTGAGGGCAAAGGCACAGACACAGGCGCAGACTCAGATCCTGAGCCCAGGCTTGGACTTTGATTGATGACCCAGCTCAGAGGGGTGCACGCTATGGAAGCAGCACCCTGAGACTGTTAAAGGAGCTTTGGGCAGAGGAACAAGCAAGGGGACCAACAGTAGGCTTGACCTTGAGAACAACTAGACCTGAGACCTCAGGAGCCTAAAGAGTGCAGACAGACCCTGGTGAGGATAAAGCTGAGAGGGCCCTGGGCTAACAATGGCAAGACAGACTCAGGAACCCCAAAAGAGAAAGATCAACAAGAAGAAATCTTTAACACTCAACAACTTTTACACAGAGAAAATCCAGATAACAGAGCAAACAGCAGAGGAGAACAAACAAATAATCATATCCAAACCTTCCCAAAATAATGAAAACTGGTCACAAGCTCTTGAAGAGTTCAAATCTGAGATGATGAGAAAGATGGAAGAGATTTGTCGAGAGAAGTGGGAAATAGCTCAAAAGGAAATTAATGGGTTAGAAAACAGAAACTCCCAATTGGAGAAAGACACCCCAAAATCAAAAGAAATGGTAAGCAAATTGGAAACCAAAATCAGGCAAGAAAATAACAGTTTAAAAGGCCAAATTTCACAATTGTAAAGTGAGGCAAGTAAATTGAAGACCGCAAATGACCAGAATGAAAAGGAAAACCAGTCTCTAAAGGTTAGAATTGAGCAATTAGAGGCTAATGATCTCTCAAGAAAACAAGAACAAATAAAGCAAAGCCAAAAGACTGATAAAATAGAAGGAAACATGAAATACCTCAATAAGAAATTGACATATCAAGAAAACAGGTCTAGAAGAGACAATTTGCGAATCATTGGTGTCCCTGAAAAAGCAGAAATTAATAGAAATTTGGACTCCATACTAAAAGAAATTATTCAGCAAAACTGCCCTGAAGTTCTACAACAAGAGGGCAATATAGATATTGAAAGGATCCATAGATCACCCTCTACACTAGACCCTGAAAAGACAACACCCAGGAATATAATAGCCAAATTCAAGAGCTTCCAAGTAAAAGAAAAAAAATTTACAAGAAGCCAGAAAGAGACAATTCAGAAATCAAGGAGCACCAATCAGGATCACAAAGGATCTGGCAGCCTCCATGCTAAAAGACCACAAGGCTTGGAATATGATATTCAGAAAGGCAAGAGAACTGGGTCTACAACCAAGGATCACCTACCTATCAAAACTGACTATATACTTCCAGGGGAAAGTTTGGGCATTTAACAAGATAGAAGATTTCCACGTATTTACACAAAAAAAGACCAGGACTAAATGGAAAGTTCGATATCCAGCCACAAAAATCAAGAGAAATATGAAAAGGTAAATAAAAAACAGAGGGGAAAGTAAGAAAACTCTTAGTTTTAAAATTTGCCTCTTTAAGGGCTTCAATAAGATCTAATTATTTGTATTCCTATGTGGAGAAATGTTATATGTACTTCTCTCTAGTGAACTCTAATCACTATTATAGTATTCACTATTATAGTAATTAGAAGAATTATTCATAGGGAGAGGTTGGAATACTAAATAGTCTAAGATGATATGGGGGTGGGAAAGAGGGGGATGAATAGTAGAGGACATCCAGAGAACCTTGAATTAATAAGAAATATAGGATAATCTATTACACATAAAGAGGGCATGGGAAGGGGAAGGGATGGATACTATTATAAGAAGGAGAGGTAGAGAGCATTAAGAGGAAACATGTAAACTTTACTCTTAGTGTAATTAACCCTGAGAGGGAAGAGTAGCTATATCTATTCGGATATAAAACTCTATCTAACCCTATTGAGAAAGTCAGTATAGATAAACCAAGGGGAGCAGGGGAGTGGGGAGGTCAAAAAATGGAGGGGAGAAGAAGGGAGAGGGAATTCATTAGGCCTTAAAAATAAAAAAGGGGAATAATAAGGAATGGGGTAGAAAGGGAAGTAAATCAAGTGAGGGGACAAGGGTTACTGGCTTAAAGCAAACCACTGGTTTAAAAGGAAATAGTGTAAGAAGAAAGGGTAGAACTAGGAGAGGATACCAAAATGTTGGGGAATACACAACTGATAATTATAACTCTGAATGTGAATGGGATGAACTCGCCCATAGAAACAAATAGCAGAGTGGATTAGAAACCCAAATCCTACCATATGTTGTCTACAAGAAACACATATGAGAAGGGTGGACACACACAGGTTTTAGGTAAAGGGCTTGAACAAAATCTTTTGGTCTTCAAATGAGAAAAAGAAGGCAGGAGTGGAGCCAAAGTAAAAATAAATATGATTTAAAAAGACAGGGAAGATAATTACATCTTAATAAAAGACAGTATAGACAATGAGGAAATAACATTGTTCAATATGTATGCACCAAATGGCATATCATCCAAATTCCTCAAGTAGAAACTGGCAGAGCTCAAGAAGGAAATAGATAGTAAAACCATACTAGTGGGAGATCTAAATATTTCTCTTTCAGATCTAGATAAATCAAACCAAAAAGTAAATAAGAGACGAGAGGTGAATGAAGTCCTAGAAAAAGTGAGATTTAATACATATGTGGAGAAAAATAAATAGGGACAAAAAGGAATAAACCTTCTTTTTAGCTGCACATGGTACATACACAAAAATTGACCATGTAATAGGGCATAGAAACATTGCAAACAAATGCAAAAGAGCAGAAATAATAAATGTAACCTTCTCAGATCATAATGCAATAAAAATAATAATTAGTAAGGGCACCTGGACAGGTAAATCAAAAACTGATTGGAAATTAAATAATATGATTCTCCAAACCAGCTAGTCAAAGAAGAAATCATAGAAACAATCAACAATTTCATTGAAGAGAATGGCAATGATGAGACATCCTTCAAAACTCTGTGGGATGTAGCAAAGGCAGTACACAGGGGGAAATTTATATCCTTGAGTACATATATTAACAAATTAGGAAGGGCAGAGATAATGAATTGGGCAGACAACTTAAAAAACTAGAAAGTGAGCAAATTAAAAATCCCCAGATGAAAAGTAAATTAGAAATACTAAAAATCAAAAGAATTATTGAATTAATAAATACGACTAGAAGCTGGTATTTTGAAAAAAACTGATGAAATAGACAAAAGTACTGGTCAATCTAATAAAAAAAGGAAAGAAGAAAACCAAATTGACAGTATCAAAGATTAAAGGGGAGACATCACCTCTAATGAAGAGGAAATTAAGGCAATCTTTAAAACTATTTTCCCCAATTATATGGCAATAAATATAGCAATCTAGGTGATAAGGATGAATATTTATAAAAATATGAATTGCCTAGATTAACAGCAGAAGAAATAAAATACCTAAATAATCCCATATCTGAAAAAGAAATTGAACAAGCCATCAAAAAACTCCCTAAGAAAAAATTTCCAGTGCCTGATGGATTCACAAGTAAATTCTATCAAACATTCAAAGAACAACTAATCCCAATTCTATACAAATTATTTGATAGAATAAGCAAAGAAGGAGTTCTACCAAATTCCTTTCATGACACAAATATGGTATTGATTCCAAAGCCAGGGAGATCAGAAACAGAGAAAGAAAACTATAAACCAATCTCTTTAATGAAAAAATCTTAAATAGAATACTAGCAAAGAGACTCAAGCAAGTAATCAAGAAGATTATCCACCATGATCACGTGGGGTTTATACCAGGAATGCAAGGATGGTTCAAAAATAGGAAAACCATCCACATAATTGAACATATCAACAATCTAAAAAACAAAAATCACATGATTATCTCAATAGATGCTGAAAAAGCCTTTGACAAAATACAACATCCATCCCTATTGAAAACTTTGGAAAGTGTAGTAATAGAAAGTCCTTTCCTAAAAATAATAAAACGTATATACCTAAAATCATCAATAAGCATCATATGCAATGGGGATAAATTAGAAGCCTTCCCAATAAGATCAGGAGTGAAACAAGGATGCCCATTATCACCTCTATTATTTAACATTGTACTAGAAACACTAGCAGTAGCAATCAGAGAAGAAAAAGAAAATGAAGGTATGAAAATAGGCAACGAGTAGACAAAGCTATCACTCTTTGCAGATGATATGATGTTCTACTTAAAAATCCGAGAGAATCAACTAAGAAGCTTGTAGAAATAATCAACAACTTTAGCAAAGTTGTAGGATACAAAATAAATGCAAATAAATCATCAGCATTTCTACATATTTCCAACACATCACAGCAGCAAGAGGTAGAAAGAGAAAGACCATTTAAAATCACCATAGACAAAATAAAATATTTAGGAATTCATCTACCAAAACAAATGCAGGAATTATATGAAAACAACTACAAAACACTTTCCAAACAATTAAAACTAGATCTAAAGGACTGAAAAAAACATTGATTGCTCATGGGTAGGACATCCTAATATAATAAAAATGACCATTCTATGCAAATTAATTTACCTATTTAGTGCCATGCTTATCAAACTACCAGAAAACTTTTTTACTGAATTAGAAAAAACTATAACAAAGTTCATTTGGAATAACAAAAGATCAAGAATATCAAGGGAAATAATGAAAAAAAATGTGCAGGAAGGTGGCCTAATAGTACCAGATATTAAACTATACTATAAAGCAGCAGTCATCAAAACAAAATGGTACTGGCTAAGAGAAAGAAGGGAGGATCAGTGGAATAGACTTGGGGTTAGTGACGTCAGCAAGACAGTGTATGATAAACCCAAAGAGCCCAACTTTTGGGACAAAAATACACTATTTGACAAAATAGTGAGAGGTTAGGTTTAGATCAACATCTCACATCCTACACCCAGATAAATTCAGAATGGGTAAATGACTTGAATATAAAGAGGGAACACATAATAGTACACCTGTCAGAACTCTGAGAAAGGAAAGATTTTAGAACCAAGCAAGAGTTAGAGAAAATTACAAAATGTAAAATAAATAATTTTGATTATATTAAATTAAAAAGCTTTTGTACAAACAAAAACAATGCAACCAAAATCAGAAGGTAAATAAGAAATTGGGAAAAGATCCTTATAACAAAAAACTCTGACAGGGGTCTCATTACTCAAATATAGAAGGAGTTAAACCAATTGTATAAAAAAATCAAGCCATTCCCCAATCGATATGTGGGCAAGGGACATTAACAGGCAATTTTCACATAAAGAAATCAAAACTATTAATAAGCACATGAGAAAGTGTTCTAAATCTCTAATAATTAGAGATATGCAAATCAAAACACCTCTGAAGTATCACCTCACACCTAGCAGATTGGCTAAAATGAGAGAAGCGGAGTAATGAATGCTGTAGGGGATGTGGCACAATTGGGATATTAATGCATTGCTGGTGGAATTGTGAACTGAGCCAACCATTTTTGATGGCAATTTGGAACTATGCTCAAAGGCTATAAAAGAATGCCTGCCCTTTGATCCAGCCATACCATTCTTGGGGTTGTACCCCAAAGAGATCATAGATAAATAGACTTGTACAAAAATATTTATAGCCACGCTTTTTGTGGTGGCAAAAAACTGGAAAATGAGGGTGTGCCCTTCAATTGGGGAATGGCTTAACAAATTGTGGTATATGCTGGTCATGGAATACTATTGAGCTCAAAGGAATAATAAACTGGAGGAATATCATGTGAACTGGTTAGATCTAAAGGAATTGATGTAGAGTGAAAGGAGCAGAGCCAGAAGAACATTGTACACAGACACCAATACACAGTGGTAAAATTGAATGTAATGGACTTCTGTCCTAGCAGCAATGCAGTGACCCGGGACAGCTCTGAGGGATTTATGGTAAAGAACGCTACCCACATTCAGAGGAAGAACTGCAGGAGTGGAAACACAGTAGAAAAGCAACTTCTTGAACACATGTGTTGAGAAAGATATAATTGGGGATGTAGACTCGAAACTACCACACCAATGCAACTATCAACAATTTGGAAATAGGTCTTGATCAATGACAAGTTAAAACCAGTGGAAATGTACATTGGCTAAGGGGGGACAGTTGGGGGCTGAAGGAGAAAGTAAGAGCATGAATCATGTAACCATGTTAACTTTTCTAAAAAATAAAAATTATTAAATAAAAAAAGTAAAGGAATGAGTTCCAATATTACAAGATTTTAAATTTTATTTTAAAGCATCAGTTATCAAAAGTGTTCCAGGTTGAGAAATAGAAAGATAAATGAGTGGAACAAAAAAGACATACAATAAAATGCAGAAAAAGAAATTATAATAATCTTGTATTAATGAAAATAAAGATCTATGTTTTAGGATAAATAACTATTTAGCAACAAAATGTTGGGAAAATTGGAAAATATTTTGCAGAAACTATGTTTAGGCCAATATCTTATATTCTTCCCAAGATACAATTAAAATGGATGCATGATTAAAACATAAAGGGTGATATCATAAATACATTAGAACAGAGAATATATTACTCATCAGATTCATGGATAGGAGAGGAATTTATGATTCAGCAAGAGATGAAGAGGATTGTGAAATGTAAAGTGGATATTTTGAGTAAATTTAATAAAAAATGTTTAAATAAAGTAAGTGTTACCAAGATTAGAAGAAAAAGGAGAAAGGGGAAAAAATTAAACACAGCACTTCAGATTTAGGTCTCATACCTAAAATATTTAGTGTGCATTGCCAAATTTATAAGAATAAGAACCATCCTCTCATTAACAAGTAGACAACATATATGAAAAAACAATTTTCATTTGAAGAAATGAAAGTTATATATATGTATATGAAAAAATGTTCTAAATCACTACTGTGTGGAAAAATGTAAACCATAAAATTCAGAGATATCATCTTACATCTATGAGACTGGATAAGATGACAAAAGGGCAAAATGACAAATGCTGAATGGAATGTTGAAAGATTGGAAAGATTGGGACATCTAATATATCGTTGGTGAAACTGTAAACCAAACTGTTAATTTTAGAAAGCAATTTTAAACTATATCAAAAGTGGTAAAAACCATATATATACCCTTTGACCCAAAGATACCTTTGCTGGGTCTGTTTCACAAGGAAATCTGGGCAAATGCAAATAATCAATATATTCCAAAATATTTATAGCAGCTTTCTTTATGGTGGTAAGAATTGGAATCTGAGGAAATGACCATCAGTTGGGAAGTAACTAAATAAACTGTGGTATATGATTTTGATGGAATACTATTGTGCATAAGAAGTGATGAGCAGGTAATTAAAAAATTGGAAAGAACTACATGGGTTGTTCTCTTTTGATATTACTATATATGCATACCCACATATATTCCATGTTTACATATGTACATATGCATATACATATTTTAATACATTATATTTAATAAAATATTACATATAATGACCAGAAAGTTGAATACACTTTACTTACATATACATATGGTATGACTTGTGACTTGATGTAGGGTGCTTGAGAGCAGTAAATGTTGTTTTTTTCTTTGTTTAAGTATTTACATTCCTAGTACCTAATGTATTATCCTTTATATACTCATAAGTTTAATTCAATATTGTATATGATAATGAATTCATTAATTCATTCATTCCACCAATAAATATTTTAAACACTATTATTTATCATATATTATATCCCCAATCATATCCTTATTGAACCATTTGATCAATCATATGTTTTCTTCTGCATTTCTAATCTCACAGTTCTTTCCCTGGATGTAGATAGTGTTCTTTCTCATAAGTCCCTCAGAATTGTATTGGATCATTGCATTGTTGCTATTAGAGAAGTCCATTACATTCGATTATGCCACAATGTGTCAGTCTCTGTGTATAATGTTCTCCTGGTTCTGCTCCTTTCACTCTGCATCAGTTCCTGGAGGTCATTCCATTTCACATGGAATTCCTCCAGTTCATCATTCCTTTCAGCAGAATAGTATTTCTTCACCATCAGATACCACAATTTGTTCAGCCATTCCCCAATTGAAGGACATTCCCTTATTTTCAAGTTTTTTGCCACCAAAAAGAGTAGAGCTATAAATATTTTTGTACAAGTATTTTCCCTTATTATCTCTTTGGGGTACAGATGCAGCAGTGGTATGGCTGATTCACAGGGCAGGCAGTCTTTTAAAGCCCTTTGGGCATAGTTCCAAATTACCTTGCAGAATGGTTGGATCAATTCACAGATATACTAGCAATACATTAGTGTTCCAATTTTGCCACATCCCCTCCAACAATTATTACTTTCCTTTGTTGTCATATTGGACCATCTCCTAGGTGTGACGTGGTACCTCACAGTTGTTTTGATTTGCATTTTTATAATTATGAGAGATTTAGAACACTTTTTATGTGCTTGTTGATAGTTTTGATTTCTTTATCTGAAAACTGCCTATTCATGCCCCTTACTCATTTATCAGTTGGGGAATGGTTGGATTTTTTGTACAATGGATTTAGCTCCTTATAGAATTAGATGGTTGTCAGAAGTTTTTATTATGAAGATTTCCCACCCCCCCAATTGTTGTTTCTCTTCTACTTTTGGTTGCATTGGTTTTGTTTGTACAGAACCTTTTTTAATTTAATGTAATCAAAATTATTCATTTTACCTTTTGTAATATTCTCTATCACTTGCTTGATCTTAAAATCTTTCCTTCCCATAGATCTGACTGGTATACTATTCTATGTTCGCTTTATTTACTTATAATTTCCTTCTTTATATTTAAGTCATTTACCCATTCTGAATTTATCTACACCTTGGTGTAGGGTGTGAGATGTTTATTTAGACCTAAGCTCTCCAATATTATTTTCCAATTTTTCCAGAAGTTTTTGTCAAATAGTGGGGTCTTGTCCCAAAAGCTGGGATCTTTGGGTTTATCATAGACTGTCTTGCTGAGGTCATTATCCCAAGTTCATTCCATTGATCCTCCATTCTGTCTCTTAACCAGTACCATATTGTTTTGATGACCACTGTTTTATAGTACAGTTTAAGATCTGGTACTGCCAAGCCACCTTTCTTCACATTTTCTTCATTATTTCCCTTGATATTCTTGATCTTTTGTTCTTCCAAATGAAATTTGTTATAGTTTTTTCTAATTTAGTAAAAAAGTTTTGTAGTAGTTTGGTAGATATTGCACTGGAAAAGTAAATTAATTTGGGTAGGATGGTCATTTTTATTATGTTAGCTCATCCTATCCATGAGCAATTAATGTTTTTCCAATTGTTTAGAACTAGTTTTAATTGTGTCGAAAGTGTTTTGTAGTTGTGTTCATATAATTCCTTTGTCTTGGCAAATAGATTCCTAATATTTTATATTGTCTAAGATGATTTTAAATGGAATTTCTCTTTCTAATTCTTGCTATTAGGATGTGTTGGAAATATATAGAAATGCTGATGATTTATGTGGGTTTATTTTGTATCCTGCAACTGCTAAAACTGTTGATTATTTCCACCAGCTTCTTAGTTCATTCTCTAGGATTCTTTAAGTAGACCATTATGTCATATACAAAGAGTGATAGTTTCATCTCCACTTTGGCTACTTTAATCCCTTTAAATTCTTCTTTTTCTATCATTGCCACCAATAGCATTTCTAGTACAATATTAAATAATAGAGGCTATAAGGAGCATCCTTGCTTCATTCCTGATTTTATTGGGAAGGCTTCTATCTCATCCCTATTGCAGATGATGCTTGATGATGGTTTAAGTATACACATTTTATTATTTTTAGTAAAGGTCCATCTATTCCTATACTTTCTTGTATTTTAAATAGGAATGAGTGTTGTATTCTGTCAAAAGACTTTTCTGCACTTATCGAGATAGTTATGTGATTTCTGTTGGTTTGGTTGTTTATACGGTCAGTTATGTGCATGGTTTTCCTAATATTAAACCATCCTTGCATTCTGGGTATAAATCCCAGTATTTATAGTAAATAATCCTTGTGATAATTTGCTGTAGTCTTTTTGCTAATATTTTATTTAAGACATATGCATCTAGGTTTGTTAGGGAGATTGGTCTGTATTTTTCTTTTTCTGTTTTTGGTTTGCCTGGCTTTGTAGTCAGTACCATGTTTGTGTCATAAAAGGAATTTGGTAAAATTTCTTCTTTGATTATTTTGTCAAATAGTTTACATAGTATTGGGATTAGTTGTTCTTTAAAAACTTGATAGAATTCATTTGTGAATCCATCTGGCCCTGGGGATTTTTTCTTAGGGAGTTCTTAGGCAATTTCTTTTTCAGAGATGGTATTTTCTAAGATTTGTATTTCCTTTTTTCTTAATGTAGGTAATTTATATTTTTGTAAATATTCACCCATTTCACTTGGATTGTCATATTTATTGCCATGTAATTGGGCAAAATAGGTCTTAATAATTACTTTAATCTTCTCTTCATTAGAGGTGAGATTGCCCTTTTCATCTATGACAATGTGAATTAGATTTTCTTCTTTCTTTTCTTTTCTTTTTTTAAACATTTATTAATATACATTTTTAACCTGTTTACATGCTTCATGCCCCTACTTTCCCCTTCACCTCCTGCTCTCTCCCCACCCATGGCCAACACACATTTCCACTGGTTGTAACGTGTGTCCTTGTTCAGGGCCTATTTCCATATTTTTATTAGTTGCATTGGTGTGGTCTTTTCGAGTCTACATCCCCAATCATGTCCGCCTCAGCCCATGCCTTCAAGCAATTGTTTATCTTCTATGTTTCCTCTCCTGCAGATCTTTCTCTGAATGTGGGTAGCATTCTTTACCATAAATCCCTCAGAGCTGTCTTGTGTCATTGCATTGTTGCTGGTACAGAAGTCCATTACATTCGGTTTTACCATAGTATATCAGTCTCTGTGTACAATGTTCTTCTGGCTCTGCTCCTTTCGCTCTGCATCAGTTCCTGGAGGTCTTTCCAGTTCACCTGGAACTCCTCCAGTTTATTATTCCTTTTAGCATAATAGTATTCTATCAACAGCATATACCACAGTTTGTTCAGCCATTCCCCAATTGAAGGACATATCCTCCTTTTCTAGTTCTTTGCCCCTACAAAAAGCACAGTTATAAAATATTTTCATACAAGTCTGTTTATCTATGAACTTTTGGGGGTACAAACCCAACAATGGTATGGCTGGATCACAGGGCAGGTGGTCTTTTATAGCCTTTGAGCATAGTTCCAAATTGCCAGCAAGAATGGTTGGATCAGTTCACAACTCTACCAGCATTGCATTAATGTCCCAATTTTGCCACATCCCCGCCAACATTCATTACTCTCCCCTTCTTTCATTTTAGCCAATCTGCTAGGTGTGAGGTGATACCTCAGAGTTGTTTTGATTTGCATTTCTCTAATTATTAGAGATTTAGAACACTTTCTCATGCGTTTATTGATACTTTTGATTTCTTTACCTGAGAATTGCCTATTCATGTCTCTTGCCCATTTTTCAATTGGGGAATGGCTTGATTTTTTATACAATTGATTTAACTCCTTGTATATTTGAGTAATTAGACCCCTGTCAGAGTTTGTTGTTATAAAGATTTTTTCCCAATTTGTTGTTTCCCTTCTGATTTTGACTACATTGTTTTTGTTTGTACAAAAGCTTTGTAGTTTAATATAATCAAAACCATTTAATTTACATTTTGTAATTTTCTCTACCTCTGGCTTGGTTTTAAAATCCTTCCTTTCCCAGAGATCTGACAGGTATACTATTTTGTGTTCACTTAACTTATTTATAGTCTCCCTCTTTACATTCAGGTCATTCACCCATTCTGAATTTATCTTGGTGTGGGGTGTGAGATGTTGATCTAAATCTAATCTCTCCCATATTGTTTTCCAAATTTCTCAGCAGTTTTTGTCAAATAGTGGATTCATGTGCCAAAAGTTGGGCTCTTTGGGTTTATCATACATTGTCTTGCTGACGTCATTAACCCCAAGTCTATTCCACTGATCCTCCCTTCTATCTCTTAGCCAGGACCATATTGTTTTGATGACTGCTGCTTTATAGTATAGTTTAATATCTGGTACTGCTAGACCCCCTTCCTTCACATTTTTTTTCATTATTTCCCTTGATATTCTTGATCTTTTGTTATTCCAAATGAAATTTGTTATAGATTTTCCTAATTCAGTAAAGAAGTTTTTTGGTAATTTGATAGATATGGCGCTAAATAGGTAAATTAATTTGGGTAGAATGTTCATTTTTATTATGTTAGCTCATCCTACCCATGAACAATTAATGGCTTTCCAATTGTTGAGATCCAGTTTTATTTGTTTGGAAAGTGTTTTGTAGTTGTTTTCGTATAAGTGCTGTGTTTGTTTTCGTAGATAGATTCCCAAGTATTTTATATTGTCTAGGGTGATTTTAAATGGTGTTTCTCTTTCTACCTCTTGCTGCTCTAATGTGTTGGAAATATATAGAAATGCTGATGATTTATGTGCATTTATTTTGTATCCTGCCACTTTGCTAAAGTTGTTGATTATTTCTACCAGCCTCTTAGTTGATTCTCTAGGATTTTTTAAGTATGCCATCATATCATCTGCAAAGAGTGATAGCTTAGTCTCCTCATTGCCTATTTTGATACCTTAAATTTCTTTTTCTTCTCTAATTGCTATTGCTAGTGTTTCTTGTACTATGTTGAATAATAGACGTGATAATGGGCATCCTTGTTTCATTCCTGATCTTATTGGGAAGGCTTCTAATTTATCCCCATTGCATATGATGCTTGTTGATGGTTTTAGGTATATAGTATTTATTATTTTTAGGAAAGGTCCTTCTATTCCTATACTTTTCAGTGTTTTCAATAGGAATGGATGCTGTATTTTGTCAAAGGCTTTTTCAGCATCTATTGAGATAATCATGTGATTTTTTTTGTTAGACTGTTGATATGGTTAATTATGTGGATGGTTTTCTTAATGTTGAACCATCCTTGCATTCCTGGTATAAATCCCACCTGATCATGGTGGATGATCTTCTTAATTACTTGTTGGAGTCTTTTCTTTTTTTTTTTTTATAAAACCCATACCTTCAATCTTGGAGTCAATATTGTGTATTGGCTCCATGGCAGAACAGTGGTAAGGGTAGGCAATGGGGGTCAAGTGACTTGCCCAGGGTCACATGGCTGGGAAGTGTCTGAGGCCAGATTTGAACCTAGTACCTCCCATCTTTAGGTCTGACTCTGAATCCACTGAGCTACCCAGCTGCCCCCCCTTTTTTTTTAAATAAAATGAACCAATACTTTATCTATTTTATTTGGTTTTTTGAATACCAGTTCCTAGTCTTATTAGTTCAATAGTTCGTTTACTTTCAATTTTATTAGTTTCTCCTTTGATTTTTATGATTTCCAATTTATTTTTATCTGAGGATTTTTAATTTCTTCCTTTCTAGTTTTTTAAGTTGCATGTCCAATTCATTGACCTCTTTCCTCTTTGATTTGTTGATATAGGGACTGAGGGATATAAATTTTCCCCTGAGTACTGCTTTGGCTGCACTCCTTGGTTTTGATATATCTTTTCCTCATTGTGATTCTTTTCAATGAAATCAGAAATTGCTTCTTTGATTTGTTCTTCAATCCACCAGTTTTGAATAATTAGATTACTTAGTTTTCAATTCATTTTAAATCTACCTTTCTAAAATTCCTTATTGATTATGATTTTTATTGCATCATCATCTGAAAAAGTTGTATTTATTATTTCTGCTTTTCTACATTTGTTTGCAATGTTTTTATGCCGTAGTACATCATGAAACCTTGTTTTTGTGACATGTGCTGTTGAAAAGAAGGAATATTCCTTTTTGTCCCTATTTATTTTTTTCCATAAATCTATTTGCTCCAAATTTTCTAACATTTCATTCCCTTCCCTTACTTCTTTCTTATTTATTTTTTGGTTCAATTCATCTAGTTCTGATAGGAGAAGTGTGAGGTCCCCTAGTAGTATGGTCTTACTATCTATTTCCTCCCTAAGGTCCTTTTGTTTCTCCTTTAGAAATCTGAATGCTGTACCATTTGGTGCATTTATGTTGAGTTCATGAGCCTTATTCACATTTTCTTAAAAGGTAATCCATTTTTTTGAAGCTTCTGGTCTGAATTTAAGCTTAGCCCACAATAACTCATAAACTCCTTTGGTTTTAATTATTATCTCTATTTAAATGACTTTTATATTTATATACCCAATTTAATGTTTATTCTGAGTTTCAATCCCAAGACAACAATCACCTACCTTATCGTTCTAACCATTTTTCTCACAGACATTTTAAACTCAATATGGATGGCCTAACCAAATCTCATTCTCTTTGCCCCAAAACAAAATTCTTTTATGAATTTACTCATTTCTATTGAAGCCATCATCACCATTCTTCCAGTTATCTGAGTTCACAAATTAGATTTTGTCTTTATAGCTGCAAAAATTAAAACCAAAACCAAAAACAGTTCAGAAACACCCTATATGTGTCAACCCTATGTTATTCTTCAATATTTGCAATAGTCCAGCATTAGTTCTAGAATCAATATCAATATATTTTTTTTCAGTGAAGGATTTTCAATGCTTATCCCTTATCTATTTCTATGTTTCCTATTGAAGAATAGTACATTATTAAGACATCCCACTACAACTCAGAGATGTCCTACGTTGGCTGGCCTCCATGAGTTTTCTCAGAGACTAGAAGGCTGCTAGGAGTATACTTCTCAGTGCTCTATTAATGAGTATAGAGCTTCTGAGAAAGGATGACAAAGTTCATCTGTAGCATCACCAAAAGGAAAAGAATTCTTGTAGAATCATGCTTCTTCATCCTGGCCATTTTTCACTAAAGTGCTACTGCTGTCCTACCCTCCAAATCACATGTCCAAGTACAAGGCTGGGAGGAATTAAGCTACCCATCTTTGAATATATGGGTTAATGTTTCTTCATCTTGGCCATTTCTTCTTCACACTCCCACACCCTCAAATTGAAAGTCATTATCAAATCAGTACTACTACTGCCAATGGAACAATTATGTAAGTTCAATATTCTACTTTTTCACCTAACATTTTGTGAATTCCCAGGGCAAAATATACTAATCTGATTACCACTCTCCATTATATGCTATTTTTCCTAATTAGGAAGACAATTTGTTGATAGTAGTGAAAACCTCACTTTTGCCTATCCACATTCTCAGTATATTAATGCTTTTTAATTTATTCAAAGCCATCTAACTGGCTGTTTCTACATGTGGAACTCAAATCTCTGACTTGGTGATAAAATATCATAGATATAGATATGCAGACACTAAGCCATCTAGGAATTCAATGGACTTTGTCCTGGTTTGATAAAATTAATTCCTGTATAATCTTTGGCTTAATTAATGCTCTTACAATTGCCCAGTCTACCTGGATGATATTTTTTAACTGTTATCAAGTTCTTGATGAGCAATTAATTTATCCAGACTATCTTAATCATTCTATGTCATTACTGTGTATAAATAAGACTAGAACAATGTAAAGGAAGATAGAACAAATATTATTCTTATGCTTAAGTAGATTAAAGACAGATGTGCAAAAGGTCATTTAAAAACTGAGTGAGTTTCTCTAAATCCAAAAGAATGGCAACAGTTTTTGAATTTTACAGGATATTTTCATCCTATGGTTTTCTTCCTTGAAAACATAAATAATTGATGTTAAAAAGTAATACTGTTTCTATAAAACAGATTATAGTAGGGTAGGTTAAGAACTAGAATCTCACAAAATACTGTCTATAATAAACACATTTAAAACAGGGGGACCCACACAGGGTAAAGGAAAAGGGCTAGAACAAAATCTACTATGTTTCAGCCGAAGTTAAGGAAGCAGGTAGAACAGTTATGGTCCCTGATTATAGTGGAATACTACTGCATTATAAGTAATGACAAACAAGCTGTTCATGAAAAATCCTAGAAATAATTAAGTGATGCAAAGTGAAGTGAGGAGAAACAGTAAAATTTTGTCCACAGTAATAATAAAGTTAAATGATGAACTGTGAATGACTGATTAGCAGTACAAGGATCCAGGACAACTTATCCACAACTATAGAAGGAACTGACAAAATCTGAATCCAGATTGAAGCATGTCATTCTTCACTATATTTCCTCCATGAATTTTTCTCTAATGTAAGTGATGTTTCTTCTTTCACAATTCATCACATCCATGATGAATATGTAATATGTATTGTATAATAAAACATGAACAACTTATATCATATTACCTACTGTCTTGGTGAAAGGAGGGTGAAGGCGATAGAGAATAGGGATCCAAATATTTTAGAAAATAAAGATTCAAAACTATATTGACATATAATCCAGAAAAAATTAAAAACTTCAATAAAAAAGAGACAATATTCCCAATACTCTGCCTCTATCAGAAGTGATACCACTTCTACAGTTAAGGATAATCATCTCACTAAAGAGCTCATCAGATTGGTGAATACAGAAAAGTAGGAAACCATTATAATTAGACTAGTTGAGAATTGAGATATTGAATTTAAGTGGTGATAATGGGAATGAACAGGAGAAGAAAACTTATGCAAGAGATATTGATAGCAGAGCTCAAACACATGAAAATACAGTTTTTAATTCTCTGTGATTTTAGTGAGAAAATACTGATTCTATAGGAATGTTTAGGGTCATAGTAGACTTGGGAAAGAAGATGATGAAATTCTTATAAAATGTATTGAATTTGAGTTAACATTGGCATGTCTATTTACTAGACATATGGAATTTTATTCCTGAAGTTTAGCAGACTGGAGTTATGTTAGAAATATAGATTTGGAAATCATATGTATAGAAGTGCTAATGGAAACTTTGGAAGTGGTCCCTTTTAAGTCTCAGTTGTTATATAAACAATCATTTTTGGGCTATTAAGTAATAATTTCTAAAAGAATACTACTAGAAAATCACATAAAAAAAGCAGCTCAGATACTTTTCAAATTGATGCAATTTTTAAAAAAGGTAAGTACAAGTAATACAATTTTTAGCTTCTTCCTGTTAGTTTTGCTTTATTGTGCCATTGCTTTTCAAAATTATATATTGTATTTATAACCACAAAAATATTTCTGATCACAAGTTGTTGAGCATGCAGAATATTATGAAAGGTAACCCCCCATTTTGACAGAGTGAAGCTTTTTAAAGTATTCAAGATGCATGGAAGATATTTTTTCCTCTTTCAGTTTGGAATAAATACTTAAAACTTCATTGCAAGAGCCTAAATGATTATTGTTCTTAACAACAGATTGATCTAGATACAACTGAACATCTAATTATGGTGCATTTATGGAAGAGTAGGATGAACATTTTAATTGCTTGTTCTTAATTCCTTTTAATGAGTCAAACAAATATTTCTAATTAAACAACCTTAAGTTACATGATTAAATTGAGCTTACTAAAAAGTTAATTACAAAAAAATGATGTGATAAAATTTAAGCAATCTGTATTAAATTAGAACATGTCCACTGGAAATATATGTCTATGTAGTTACAAAGGAAAATAAATTTTATCAGAGTTAGATGGTTCTTCACCAAACCCATGGGTTTTTTGAGATAAAAACAAATATTGAAAGAGCTTAACACAGAATAATCATGAAAGATCATCCATTAAACAGTGACAAGTAAGGGAATATATATCTCTGAACAAAAAGTACAGATGAAAAGGAAATAATTACAATGTTTCTAAAATCCAATTGACATTAGATTTCATTATTTATGGCTACTTATTTTTTAAAAACTGCCATTCATAGATTAGGCAGCTTTAAATGTTCAAATTTAAGTACAATCTAAAAATGTAGCAAAATTGAACCTTGGAATTAAAGAAAACAAATGTACAACTTTCAGGTGTTGTAATTAGTATAACTTATGTAAGTCAAATGATGCATGGAATAGGATCTAAATTTGCACATTTCATGAATTAAAGAATATTTAAAACAATCTAATAACTTCTAAAAAACCCTGAAAATGTGAGTGATTTATTTAATTTAATGCCACTTAGGATTATTCATAGTGGTATCTATATTCCATCTAGTTCTTAAAGACAGCATAGACAAAGTCAGATTTAAATATATTTAGTATTCCAAGTATTAAAATAGCCATGGAAGCAAGAAGGCTGGAGATTGAATGTCATATTTGAATAATTTTAAGTAAATCAATGCTACAGGATGAGAGATCACCTGAAAAAATGAGTTGAGTATTAGAAGAATAGCATGAGATCAAGTTATAATGCGATATAATTGCCAAAATAATTTGATCCTAAATGTAATAATGGGCCATTGAAGATCAGTGAACAAAAAAGAAACAAACACACGTTAAGAAAATAATTATCACAACTGAGTAGAGAAAGATGAAGAGGGAAGACTTGTTAGAAAGCAAAAGTTCAAGGATACGGAAATAAAACTATGAACTAGAGTTGCAATTACATTAGTGGAAAGACATTTTAGAGATGTTATAAAGATAAAAAAAGAGAAAAAATTGCCACTTATTTGGATATTTGGGATAGTTGCCAATAAAGAGTCAAGGATGACACTGAGTTTTCAAGCTTAGATGATAGAAAGGTTTATGGCAGTCAACAGAAGTAAATACTTTCAGAAGGGGAATGGAAAAATATAAACTGAGCATGTGAATTCATTAATACAGGGGATTCTTGGATGAGTAAATTCTTTCTTCCAGATAAAGCACTAAGATCTCTGAAATTTGTGCATTTAAGTTGTCCAGGTCTATGAAAAGGTAAAGAAAATTTCCCAGGGTCACACTGAAAGTATCTATCAAAGGTGGGACAAAAACCCATCTCTTCTTACCTCCCAAGCTAGCTTTCATGCCACTGTACCAAGAAACATCTTTCACTGTTGGGAGGAACATTTCCTAAACATCCAAGAAGTCTTTTTTTTATCCCAGAAGTCTTATGATATATTTCCATAACCTCATAGATAACTTTCTGGCAATTCTTTGCAATATAACTCTGTTTTCTCTCAGAAGCTCTGTTTGGTTTCAACTCCATGGAACATCGTGACCCCAGGATGGGTATGTTCTGCTGCACTCCCCACCACTTCACAGATTTGTTTTCTTTTTTGTCTTTCCTTATTAGATTGTTTTATTTGTTTGAATTTTAATTTTTTCTCCATATTTCAAGTTGGTACAGTTTTTAATATTTGTTTTCTGACATTTTTCAATCCATGTTCTCGCCCTTACTCCCAACTATTCCCCATCCCCAAGAAGGCATGTAATATAATACAGATTTTACATGTACTGAAATATAATACATATATCAATGATCATCGTATTTTTAAATAGGAAATCCATTGTTTATACTAGAGAAAAATTAATGGAGTAAATGAAGTGCAGAATGGTATACTTTATCTATATTCAAATTTCATCTGTTCCTTCCGTGGTGATGGATATCCTTTTTCTTTTTAATTACAAGTCCTGTGGAGGTGTCCTGGATCCTTGTATTGTTGATAAAAGTTAAGTCATTCACTATTGATCATCATACATTATTGTTGTTACTATGTACAACATGCTCCTGGTTCTGCTTACATTACTTCCCCCATTCTAATGCAAACCCTTTGAGAATAGGGACTATTTTTTAAAAATAGTATTCTCAGTGCTTAGCATAACACGTATTACTTATTTAATGGATGTTTATTGATTTGAAAATTATAGCTAATAAATTGAAAAAGAAAATATTTCAAATTCATTTCTACTATTATAATATTTGAGAAGGGGATATATTAAAAGAAGAATTATTTAAAGATTTTGTATATTCCTTCTTTTTTCATATATAGTTTAATTTGCAAACATTACTTTTAAAGTGCATCTAGTTTGGACATACCAAAGTGTTTATTTCATTATTGATTACTTTTCTCAAATTTTAGCTAAATTTTTTTCAAGGTCATGCTATAATCAGAAGAGCTCTGCACCAGGAATCCATATCAAAGCTAAGCCCAAATCCCTACAATAACCTATTAGCACCCAAATTGGAAAAGACTAAGAAAGTTTGGGTGTATATCTTTTTCTTATGTTTCATTTCTTTTGAAGAAATATAATATTTGCACATATGCTGCTGAACTAAATGAAACATTCCTTTAATAAATCCTATGAGAAAAACTTCTATACTAATTAATTGGACAAAACTGTGTTTAGTAGGAAATTCTGATGGGTATTCATTTAGCTAGGCTTTCCTTTGTAACAATATCATAAGCCACATTTTGGTGAATGGACCTGAATTTGGGTAATAAATTCATTTCTAAGTGGATAATGACTGAAAATGCAAATTCTGAAATGTGATGATGGAGATAAAAGACTTTCCTAGGTTTGTTTACAGAAATTCTTCCTCTCTAGTGCCCCCACAAAAGTTATGTGAATGGATTTGTAATTATTTATTTCTCTGTTTTTTACTTCCTTACACAATTCATGAATTCTTTCCTAGAAAAAAGTCATCCTTGAGGACTATGGAATTCTCCAGGGTCTTAAAGGCCTATTGACTATACTTCCATATTTATTATAGCACCAACATATAATAAGGAAATCTGTTAGAGCATGAATATGTAAGTGATATTACTATTGGACTTCTTTCAGTTAAAAATTACCTGGGCTCTGCCACATGGACATTTATTACCACATGGCCATTCAATGACAGCTTTATATATTCTGGGCAAAAGGACTTAAATGTTTTGTTTTTATGATCAAGCAGGTACAGAAGTCTGGGAAAAATTTCTGGCAAAAAATTACAGTCCAGCTCTCCTATAGCATAAAGAATTATTTTCATCTGAAGCTAAGGATGGTTTCCCTTTCATATTTTAGTTGTGGCAGCCAATTTTAATCATGCAACAAACTTTTGGTGCCACATGTGAACTAATGATTCATAAGATGGCTTCACTGTTATCATTCTTTATTAAATTAGAAGAATAGGTTCCAAAAAGGAAAATAAAATATCAAATAAGTACACACATTTCAGCAAAGATTCACTTAGGTAAGAGTTCTGCATGGTCTGTATTGATGACATCAAGAAAACTAAATAAGGAGGTATAAAGAAAGAAAGAAGAGAAAGATGAGAAAGAAAGAAAGACAAAAAGAAAGAAATACTGTGAATTGCTTTTATATAGGTATTTGGTATCTGGCAAACATTTCAGATATCTGTACTAGAGAGTAAATGAATGATGAACTTGCTGAATGGAATATATATATATATATATATATATATATATATTTGTATGTATATATATGAATGGACTATAGTTAAATAGTAGTAAAAACCTTTTCTTTCAATTTTGTTTCTGTTTTTTCTAGAATGAAAATAACTGTCCATACTGATTAGTAATTTCTGCAGATTGTTTTTCAGGAGGTGTCCATTTAAATTCTGAAAATTAAAAACAAAAAAAAACAATTGTGGTCTAAGTATGCAAGGAAAATACAAATAATTATAGTCCTAAATGAGATCATAGACTTAGGAACTTAATTCAATCTACTGTACAATGTTGGTATTGCTTCTGACAGTTAGCAAGAGATTATAGTGCCTGCAAGATGAGAATCATTGTATTAGGTAATAGGGATACATATAAAATAATAGGATTGTACCTGACCTAAGGGAGCTAACATTGTAGGATAACACCAAATGGTGGCAATTAGCCCCCTTCTAAATACTCTCAATATTTAAAAGGTAAACATAACTTTTAAAAGCAGTTAAATGAATAAAGGTAAAGGTATTATATATTAAGAATAAAGGTAAAGGTATTAAATATTAAAAATAAAGGTAAAGGTATTATATGTTCATATGTAATATATTATCATAGTATATATTTTACATATATTATGTACATATATATAGAATTCAGATATAACAGATATACCTTTACCTTCTGTCTTAGAATCAATACTCTTAGTTGGTTGCAGTAAGTGCTTGTCAATGGAGGTTAAGTGACTTTCCCAGGGTCACAAAGCTAGAAAATGTCTGAGTTCAGAGTTGAACCCTGAAATTTCCATCTCTAGGCCTGGTTTTCAATCCACTGAGCCACCTAGCTTTCTAAATATATTTTTAAGATAACATTTTGGCACAATTTTCAAAAATTGTTTTCTGACCTTTTTTAATCTATGTTCTCTACATCCCTACCCAAGATGGCAAGTAATTTGATATAGACTGTATATGTGCTATTAAACAATACATATTTCCATATTTTTCAAGTTGTAAAAAAAAGATATCACACTAGAGAAAAATTCATGAAGTGAAGAATGGGATACTTCATACTGCATTCAAACTCCATCAGTTCTTTCTTTAGCAGTAGATAGCCTTTTGTTTTGTTTTGTCTTGATTCACTTGGAGTTGTCTTGGACCTTTGTACTGCTAATCATGGTTGTCATTCACAGTTGATCATCTTTATTGTTGTTACTGTGTCAGTGTTTTTCTGATTCTTCTCATTTCACTTTGCATCTCTTCCTATGTCTTCCCTTGGTTATTTGGGGTGGGGATCATCTTTTTTGTCATTTTTATGATAATATTATTTCATTATAATCATATACCACAACTTTTTCAGTTATTCCTATTCCTGT
>NC_058133.1:351013884-351024470 GCF_016433145.1 Gracilinanus agilis
ATATATATATATATATATATGTATGTATGTATGTATATAAGATATCCCTCAGTTTGAGTAAATTACCAGTCAGTTCATGGGAAGTGTATTATGTATGTGACGTATGCTGGTGTCTCTTTCATTGTTAATGTCGAACTATTCTGAAACAAATACTTCCCTGTTCTCCCAGTCACATTTTACTAGTTCTATTCCTTCCTCTCTTATAGATTGGAAAATCAATAGGGTGGTGAATATCTCCTTGCTCTCATTCTCAATAGCCAATCCATCTCCACATTCATTCAGGCTCTCCACAATCTACTCAGCTCTACTAACTTCTGCGAAGAAAATGTCGATTTATATGATAGAGGAGAATTTCAATTGTAAAAAATGATGTATGTCTGGAGAAGTGTTGAGAAGGCAAAAATTTAAGCAAAACTATTACCAACTGCTGTTACTTACAGGAGAAGCTTACCAAGAAGCAGAATTCTGTGGACACCTGAGAGTTCCCACAATTCATTGACACTGATTAGAAACTTATTTAGAGTTATTCTATTGATCATTGTTATCATTAGGAAGATGAATAAGGTAAATAATGATTCTCATACTGTGATCTAGTGTTGAATTAATTCATGTGTGTATAAAATCAAGAAGAGAAAGAAACATTTTTAAAGAAAAATAAGAACAGGAAATAAAATGATCAAAACAAATTAATTGTCCTATAGCTTACAGTGATATAGACATTTTCTCTTCCCTGAAGGGAAAGGAATATTTTGATACATGGAAAGTATGCAACTTAATGTGGGCAGGATTGAAAATAAAAGTGGCATTGGTTCAGTCTTATTTCATGCACTATTTGGAGTAGCATCTAGACTTTTTTTTATTTTTCTTGGATTCCAACAGCAGCTTTGTGATAACATAAAATGCTTAGATAACAAAAGTGTTATGTAAATGCCAACTATTTTTTATTGTTCTTCTTAAAACAAGACCTTTGTAATCTCATATAGAGGAATAAGTACTGAATATAGACTCCAAGTAACTTAGTTTGAATCCTATATTTATTGTTCACTAGCTGCATGACCTTGGGTAAGTCACTTCTAGGTCCTTAGACCAAGATATACTCATTTGCAAAAATGAGAGTATAAGAATAGGTGAACTTTAATGTCTCTTCCAGTTCTAAATTACATGATCTATATCTGATATTTGCCAGCTATGTCCCTGAAATCATTTATTCTCTTAATTGCAGTAGTTTTTCAGTTACAAGAAGAAACAATTTTTTTTAATATTTTTAAACCCTTAACTTCTGTGTATTAATTCCTTGGTGGAAGAGTGGTAAGGGTGGGCAATGGGGGTCAAGTGACTTGCCCAAGGTCACATAGCTGGGAAGTGTTTGAGGCCAGATTTGAACCTAGGACCTCCCGTCTCTAGGCCTGGCCCTCAATCCACTGAGCTACCCAGCTGCCTGAGAAGAAACAATTTTGGCAAGTATTTTCCATTATTTTAGGATTCAGATTTTCTCCCTCCCTCTCTTTCCCAGGTCCCTGAAAGCAGTAAATCAAATGATATAGTTTATACAAGAGCTTTTGTGCAATATGTATTTACCTATTCCTCAGATTGTATGATAAAAGACACACATAACACATACAACAAAAAAATTCATAAAGGAAATAAAATAGAAGATGGCATGTTTTGATCTACAGTCCGACTCCAACAGTTTCTTCTTTGGATGTGGATAATTTTTCCCTCATATGTCCCTTGTGGATATCTTGTGAACTTGCTTTGCTGATAATGGTCCTTCATACTTGATTATCATATAATATTTTTGTTACTGTATAAATTGTTCTTCTGGTTCTCTTCACTTCATTTTGAACCAGTTTATATTCCTTTCTAGGTTTTTTTTTAAACTCATCTTGTTCATCATTTCTTATTACTCAATGGTATTCCATTACAATGATATACCACAACTTGTTGAGTTATTACCTAATTGTTGGACAACCCTCAACTTCCAATTCTTTGCTAACACAAAAAGAGATGCTAGAAATAATTTGATACAGGTAGATCCTTTTCCATTATCACTGATATTTTTGGGGTATGGACACAGTAGTGTTATTGTTTGGTCAAAGGGTATTTTTATGGATCTTTGATCCTGGTTCCATATTGATTTCTAGAATGGTCAGTTCACAGTCCCACCAAAAGCATATTAGTATCCCTATTTTTCCACATATCCCCTACATTTATCATTTTCCTTTTTGTTCATGTTAAACATTCAGATATGTGTAAGGTGGTATTTTAAGAGTTACTTTAATTTGCATATTTTATTCACTAGTTATTACAATATTTTAATATCTATAGTAATATTTTAACATAGTCAATATCTTTTAATATTTTAATATCTTCCTCTGATAACCACCTTTTGATTTTTTTTACCATTTTTCAATTAGGGAATGCTTAGTATTCTTATAAATTTGACTTAGTTCTCTATGTATTTGATAAACAAGGCTCAGTCAGGGACACTTGCTACAATTTCATCTCCACAATTTGTTGTTTATCCTCTAATCATGACTGCAACAGTTTTGTTTGTAAAAATAAATTTTAATTCAGTGTAATCAAAAGTATTCATTTTATGTAAATCAAAACAACTCTGAAGTACTACCTCACACCTAGCAGATTGGCCAATTATGAAAGTAAAGGAAAATAATAAATGTTGGAGGGGATGTGGCAAAATTGGTACACTAATACACTACTGCTGGAGTTGTGAATTGATCCAGCCATTCTGGAAGTTAATTTGGAATGATGTCCAAAGGACTTTAAATGAATGCATGCCCTTTAACCCTGCAATACCACTACTATATTTGTACCCCAAAAAGATGATAAAAAAGGGTTGTAGAAAAATATTCATAGCCACACTCTTCGTGGTGGCAAGAAATTGGAAAATGGGCAGGTATCTCTCAATTGGGGAATGGCTAACAAATTGTGGTATATGATGGTGATGGAATACTATTTTGCTGTAAGGAACGATGAACTGGTGGATTTCTAGAGGAACTGGAAGAACCTCCAAGAACTGATGCAGAGTGAAATGAGCAGAACCAAGAGAACATTTTACACAGAAAGTGATACACTGTGGAATGATCAAATGTAATGGCTTTTGCTACTAGTAGCAATTGTTATAGAGAAATAAAGTAAATCTTTAATCTTTAGGTTAAAAGGAGGGATATAGGTGAAGTGGGTATTAGGAGGAGGATTGAAAGGGGATGGCTGAATGTAGGGAAGGAATGAATGAGGTGGTATATTGGATGGCAAGGGAATGAATGGGAGTATACAGGAGGGTAGCTGGAACAGGCTTGACACTGAGGCTAGAGACAGAGGATACTAGAGGAGATAGGCTGAACCCTGCAAGGTAAGGAAGGGTATCTCTATAGAAACAAAGGAGTTGGGCCAGTCAGAAATGTTTAAAAATGCCTTGAGGGCTTCTCTTGTTAGTTTCTCAAGTCCCTTGAGGGAGGAGTTGAAGGGCTCCTCCCTGCCAGTTAAACTGATGGCAGGAGGAAGTCTCAGGTAAAGACTTCCTGCCAAGATAGATGCCCGCAGTTCCCTCAAAAAATAAAAGAAAATGATTCCTTCCCTCTTCAGCCCTTGCCTTAATTTCGACACAATGATTTACCAGAGGGTTTGAATAGGTAACAAAAGGGGATTTATTAATACCAGGATTAATCAGAAGGAGAGACTGGTTTAGGGTTTTTTAACAGCCACTAGGGAGAAAGCTAAAAGTGGGGGAAGGGTCACAGGAGGGTTAGACTGAGAGAGAGCCTACTCTCCCAATCAGGAAGATTTGGTTGCCTTAAAGTAAAGTATTTAATAGATCAATAAAATAAGGGATAGCTTGATTTAAGGATGTTCTACTTGCCTACAGAAAACTAAAACCCACAATGTCTAATCACCAAAACCAAACCACCCTTCCTCCCAGAGCCCAAAGGGAAATTCAGGGAAAATAACAGGGAAGTAATATGGAGAGGATCAGGGAAAGGTCCAGAGAGATCAGCTAGGTTCAAATTGTCCAGAGACAAAAGCACAGGCCAAGGCAAAGGTGAGAGCCAAAAGCAGAGCCTCAGTTGGAACATCAGCTTTTTTCAAGCCTCAGGTTCCAACTGACTCTTTGTGAAGATTTTAAGACTTAACTGCCAGGGCTTTTTACAGTTGACTCTTTTTTTTTTTTTAAACCCTTGTACTTCGGTGTATTGTCTCATAGGTGGAAGATTGGTAAGGGCGGGCAATGGGGGTCAAGTGACTTGCCCAGGGTCACACAGCTGGGAAGTGGCTGAGGCCGGGTTTGAACTTAGGACCTCCCATCTCTAGGCCTGACTCTCACTCCACTGAGCTACCCAGCTGCCCCTTACAGTTGACTCTTGCCAGAGCAAAAGCCTCTGTTGCATCCTTGCATTACACAATGCAATGATCCAGGACAATCCCAAGGGGCTTATGAGAAAGAATGCTATCCACATGGAGAAAAAGAACTGTGTGAGTAGAAACAGAGGAGAAAAACATACGACATAGTACGTGTTTATATGGGTACATAATTTTGGCTTTTGTTTTCAAAAGATTGTTATACTGCAAAAATGAATAATATGGAAATAGGTATTGAGTGATAACATTTGTATAACCCAGTGGAATTGTTTGTTGACTTTGAGAAGGGAGAAAGAAGAGAGTAGGGAAAGAAAATGTATCATGTAAACATGAAAAAATATTTAAAAATAAAAAAAATAATTTCATTTCTTATTTGGTCATATATCCTTGCTTATCCATAACTCTGACAGATAAACCTTTCAGTGTTCCCCAAATTTATTTATACCATCCTCTTTTATTTATAGGTATCCATTTTGATATTATCCTAGATTTTGGATTAAGTTTTTGGTCATTGCCTAGTTTCTGCCATATTTTTTCCCCAAAGGCTGGATATTTGGGCTCATTGAACACTAAATTGCTATAGACATTAGCTACAGTGCATGGATTCTCATTTTTCTTTCTTTCTTTCTTTCTTTCTTTCTTTCTTTCTTTCTTTCTTTTTTTTTGTTTTGGTTCAGTTGTTTAAGTATTCTATTTCCTCTTTTGTTAATCTTGGTAGTTTATTGTTTTGTAAGTATTCATCTATTTCACTTAGATTACCTGATTTATTGGCATATAATTTTACAAAATAGCTTCCCATAATTGTTTTAATGTCTCATTCATTTGTTGTTATTTCACCTTTTTCATTTTTGATACTAGTAATTTGGTTACTGGATCAATGGTTTTCTTACTTTCAATTTTGTTAATATCTCCCTTGATTTGATGTTTAATGGAGGGTTTTTGATTTTTTTGTATTTTTAATACCTACTGCATTGATCCACTCTCTATTTTATTGACCTAAGCATTTATAGATATGAATTTTCCTCTATGTAACTCCTTGGCAGCATCCTATCAAATTTTGCTCTCTCTTTTTCTGTCTCTGTGTCTCTGTGTCTCTCTTTCACGGCCTCTCTTCTTTTAGCTTTTCTCTATTCACAAATGTTTTTTTTTTATTTTATAATTTTTTTTTAATTTTTAACCCTTGTACTTTGGTGTATTGTCTCATAGGTGGAAGATTGGTAAGGGTGGGCAATGGGGGTCAAGTGACTTGCCCAGGGTCACACAGCTGTGAAATGGCTGAGGCCAGGTTTGAACCTAGGACCTCCTATCTCTAGGCCTGACTCTCACTCCACTGAGCTACCCAGCTGCCCCAAATGTTTTGTTTTTGACAATCACCTCCCCCCAGTTAACCCCCTTTTTTTGTCTCTCTTCCCCCTTCCCTTATTCTCTCTACCCTCCTACTTCCCTATAGGGTAAATTAGGTTTCAATTGCTGACTGGCTCTGGATGTTTTTCCCACTTTGAACTAATTTCAATGAGAATAAGTTGCAAGCATATTCTACCCCTCCCTTATCTATCTTATCCTTCAGAGTATTGCTTATTATGAACCTCTTCATGAAAGGTAGTTTAACTCCTTCTATCTCTCCTTTTCTCTTATCCACATGTACTCCTCTCTCCAACCCCTGATATTTTTTGGGGAGGTGTGGCGAGGGGATACCAGCACATCTTATTTGGCTTTGTTTTTTCTTCTTCCCTTTATATACTATTTTTAATTACTCTAATAGTAATAAAGTTCATAGATATATTAACTTCTTTAGATATTTTGCATTATTTAAGTACATTAAGTATCTGAGATATTCTAGATATCTTAATTATTTCAATGATCACTTTCCCAGTTATGAATGTATTCAATTCACCCTAACTGGAAACCTTAAGTTTTCATTTACCTCTTTATTCTTCTCTTATTTGTTAAATTTGCTCATCACATTTTCTTTTCAGCCTTTTTTGTTTTGTTTTTCCTTTTCTTTAATGTATTTTTCTTTAATCTTTCTTTACTTTTAACCTATCCTAGTTAGTTCAGAGTTTATTTATTTAGTAATTTTTCCCAGTTGTTGAATTTTGAAACTTAGAGCATATTTTTTCAATGTTGGGTTTTTATCATTATCATTATCATTATCATCATTTTTTATAACTCTAGTTGTACATAGCAACTATAATTCACATTAGAAATCTCTACAAAATCCACTACTTTATTCAGAAAACAACATTAATTTGTATACATGCAAACATATATAATATTTATATATATATGGAATGCATATATATAAGCACATGCATATGAAAATACATTTGTTTACATAGAATATATCTTTGATGGCATAAGAGGCTTAAATCTATTTGCAACTAATAAGAAATGCATTATATTTAAAGAGTGAAACCTGAAAAGTCCTTCAGGTGTCAGTGAGCACAACTACAATATAGTAAAAAAAATATCTACTCCAGAACCTCAGCTACTTCTCCAATAAAGGACTCCATTTTATGTGAACTTTGTCAATGCTCTCTATTAAAGAAGAACTATATTTTTATTTTGACACGATTGCAATTTCCCTGGTTTTTCATTCTGCATTGACTTTCCACAGAATAATGTTACCTTTGATTTGGAAAATCCCATGAGTATGTAAAGAATGAGTCTGGCATTTTCTCTGGGTTCATCAAGCAGAAGAGGCGTCAAACAAAAATAGTTTCACAGCGATTATTTTGGAGATTGCTGTTCCATGGGAGGCAGACTGCAGACCTAGAAAATATAGTGAAATACCAAATTATTTGGTCCTATAGTTACAGCACCCGCTTATGTAACATAAGTATACTGAAAGAAGCCTAGTTTTTAACAGGATATACACAGCGATAGCAAAAGCTGGAAGGGGTATCCCTTTCCTAAGCCTGACCATCAGCTCTTAGACACAAAGGCTGCATATGGATTCAATCTCCTTAAACCCTTAGAAATTTCCCCCACCTGAAGAGAAGCTTACACAGAGGTTCCTGATGATAAAGAATGTGGCAGCTCATCTATTGAAAAGTGAGTTACAGACAAGTCACAAGTATGCCCTCTCACAGGCTGGCTGCCAAGTCTACTTTTGATCCATTTCAAAGTCTCATCTTCCATTTTAATGCCCTAGAAATCAAAAGAAATCTAGCTTACACTTTTTTAACTATTTCTCCCTTCTTAGACATTTCACTGAACTATGTTTATTTTATAGAAGATGTCAGAAAAAATGTTAGGGGAAATGGGAAACAAAAAGATTACCGTTTTTGCATTATATGTTACATTACATTACATTGCCTTGCATTGCATTATATGTTATATTATATTATATTATATTATATTATATTATATTATATTATATTATATTATATTATATTATATTATATTATATTATATTATAATCATATTACACATAAAAATAATGATACCTTAAGGAGAGACTTGGACTACATGTCTTGCATCTCACAAAGAAGAATTACTCTCTCCATGCCCTGCATTACATAAAAAAGAATACACCTCATTTTAAGGGCTAAAGTTGTAAAGAAGACCAAATATAAAGGAAGAGGGTGAGAAACAAGGATAGATAAGACAGAATAAAGGTATATATCCTAAGATTTTATTTCTAACAAAGTCTCTTTTGTAAAAGATGATTATTCAAAAATAATTGTTGTTAGCTAAAATATACAGTTAATCATTTCAGGAAAAAAATCTATAGTGACTCTAATCCTTGGAGGCAATTCATGATTATGTGAAAAATGAACTTTTAAGTGTAAATATTATTATTTTAAACAGTTTTTATCTTTTTTAATACAGATGTACATTCAAATGATATAAATTTAGATAAATGTTTACTAGCCAATTCATCTATCATGTTAGATCATTTGATATTTAATGTTTAAAACACGTGATTGTATCCCCTAAAATTCTATATATTTATCTTAAGTTCTAATTTTCAGAACTTTTTGTGCTTTCATTTCCTTACTCCACAATTCAGATTCCATTTCATAACCTTTTGTTCTTCCCTCCATTTCTCTGATTAACTTACTTTTTATCACAACTCATTAAACTGTCTGCTAATTCATGGATGTCTTTTCATCTATGCTGGTAGAGGAAGCAACATTGTTGACAGCTCTTAGAAGATCTTTTTTCTATGGCTAATCCTTCTACTTGTGTTCTTGATTTCACTATTTCATATTTCTTTCAGTAGCACGATGATGACTTTTTTTGGCCATTTTTCTCATCTTCTTATCTACTGACTCCTAAATTATAACCAAGTCTTATTCATCGTTAAAAAAAATACCTTATTTGCTATTCTATACCACCTTAGGAAGTCATCTTAAATATCTTCTCCTTTCATTACCAACTTTGTCTGTATAGCTATCTCTATACCTTGCTTTCATTTCTTAATCTACCACTCATTTTTCAAACCCTTGCAATTTGACTTTGAAACCAATGACAAGACCAGAATTGCTCTCTCTGAAGCTGACATCATTTTCTTTATTTGCTAAATTCAATGGTATTTTGTCAGTAATTATTGTAATTGACTTTTCTGTAGATTTAACACTATTGTCCATGCCTTTTTCATGGACATTATTTTCTCCTTTGATTTTCATAACATTTTCCTCTAATTCCTCTTCTCTAATATATTAATTTCTTCTTGATTTCCTTTGCTAGACCATATTTCCTTACTCATTTACTAAATATCTATAATGTGCCTCTTTTCTTCTTTTTCTATACTTTCTTTTTTAATGAATTCATCAGTTAACATAACTTAAATTACAATTTCTATTCAGCAGAATCTGAAATCTATGTATGTTACTTTTCTCGCTCATGAGCTCCATTTCTCAATGAACAAATGCCTTCTGTTTGTCAATTCTGGCATATCAATTGCAAACTATCAGAAATAATCATTAAACATTTACCACTCTAAACATTTCCCTCATCCAAATTTCCTCATTTCTCTACATGACATCTTCATCTTTTTTCAATTTAATTTAATTTTTCTCTAATTACATGTGAAAACAGATTTCAACATTTTAAAATGAATTCTGAATCTGGAATTCTCTCCTTCCCTTTCTCTTTCACCCTGCTGATATGGCAAACAATCTCATCTAGATGTTGCATGTGCAATCATGTAGAACATTTTCCCACATTTTCCTTTTGTGGACAGAAACTTGAACAAAAACATTAAGAATTGAAAAAGTTTGATTTGCTCTGGATTCTGATTCCATCAGTCCTTTCTGTGGAAGCAGAAGGCAGATAATGCCTTCTGCTTCCAGAATATATATATATATATTTTCCAGAATATACATATGCATATATATATTTATTATTATGAACCCTTTGAGATTGTTTTGGAATATTCTATTGCTGATAACATCTAAGTTATTCACAGTTTTTTATTGTATGGTATTATCCTCACAGTGTACAATATTCACTTGGTTCTCTATATTTTACTCTCCTTCAGTTTAATTTAAGTCTTTACAGGTATTTTTTCTGAATTCCTCCCACTCTTCATTTGTAGCAGTAGTATTTTATTGTAAATATATGTATATATATATTTATATATATATATATTTACATATATATATATATATATTTATATCTTTGGGATACCAGTCTAGGAATGGTATTACTGGTCAAGGGTATGTATTATTTTATAGTCCTTTGGGCAAAGTTCAAATTGCCCTCCAGAATGGTTGTATCAATAAACTCCTCCAACAATGTGTTAGTTCCTCAGTTTTCCCATATCCCCTCTAGATTTTGTCATTTTCATTTTCTGTCATAATAGTCAATCTGATAGATATGTGGTGGTATCTCAGATTTATTTTAATTTGCTTCTCTAATTAAGAGTTGTGTAGAGCATTTTTGCATGATGATAGGGAACTTTCATTACTTTGAGAATGACCTGTTTATATCCTTTAACCATTTATCAATTGGGGAATGGCTTGTATTCTTATGCATTCAGCTATTTGTCTATGTATTTGAGAAATCAGAACTTTATTAGACCAACTTGTAAAATGATTGTGTCATTATAATTACTGTATATTACTTCCTATTTTATTTCCCTGTTTAGATTCTGAGTACCACAACACCCAATTTGTACTCTTTTCTATCTCAAATTCCTTCTCTTATCCTCTTCCACTTTTACATTCCTGTAAGGTATGGTAGATTCCTATACTCAATTG
>NC_058133.1:351025635-351038396 GCF_016433145.1 Gracilinanus agilis
TTTTTTTTTTTTTTGTCATGAACTCCTTGTAGTTGTTTTAAGCTGCCTCTGAAAAGTTTTAGCTACTATTTAAGTCTCACTGGAACTCCAAGCCCACTCCCCAACACACATGTACACACACATATACACAGACATACACACAGACACAGACACATTAGGAGTCTATCGTCCTCTTATAACTCAGGTTTTAAAATCAGCAGTCAGCTTTTATTTTGTCTTCTTCCTTTCTTCTCACATCTCACAAATCACCAAAGCATCGTAATACTTGGATCACAATGCACAATTACCTGGTGCTTTCATTCAGACTCATATTCATCAAAATGTCAAGGCTAAGCCTAAATCTTGCCTCTTTCATGAAACCTTCCTCTTACCTCAAAATGAGCTCAATCTTCTCTGACAACTGTGACTTCTGAACTCTAATAGCACCTAGAATCTTTATCACACTTTTAGCACTTAGCATCTACTCAGCTGAGTCTTTCAGTTTTATTTGTGTGCCAATTGCCCCATCTCCTAATTTTCCCATGTGAATCAAGTTATTTCAACATGTTGTTACAATTTATTTCTAAGACTTACATATGCATTGGTATTACCTAGCAAAATTGTATATGTGTGTTATATATGTATAGGCACATATAGACATATATGTACATTTATACACATGCATGCATATAAAATTATCTATCTATACACACATTTAGTGATACCAACTGGAGAGTAGGCTGTCTCACTTACTGTGTCTTTATCCCTATTACAAGCTCTTAAATGTTTGTTATTGATTAATATGGAATAGGACAGGGGCTATATATATACCATCTGGCTTCCTGTGTCCATAGGGCTTAGCAAATTAAACAATAGGTACTTGGTAAATATCATAAGCGACAATAATAAATCCATTATTTTTATCCATTTAAAATAAATTTTATGGGAAAAACATTACAACTCATATTTTATAGCTTGGGAAAATGGGATGAAGAAATAAACTGATTTATTTAGGAATATATAATCTATTACAGATATAAGACTGCTTGATTCACATTTAAGATCTTTATTCAATAGCATTCTCTACTTTTCTTAGCTTTGAATAAATCTGAATGTATTCATTACTTGGTATCTTAGGATAAATATCTGTTAACATAAGTTTGCATACCTAAGAGGTATCTGTTGTTTAAAATATTTTAGAAAAGTGTAAATATATGCAAATTTTATATATATATATATATATATATATATATTATACATATCTATGTATTCAAATATGTGCGGGTGATTCTGTAATCCATAGAACATTTAGTACTATTGCTACGTATAAATAGTGGATATCTTAATCAACATATGTGTGCTCTTCAAATGATGATACAACTATGTTGATACTTATGTCTGCTTCTCTTTGATTTCCGTAACCCTACTTATTTAAATGTCTCTTCTTGATGTCAGACAACCACTGTGAGCATCCACAAACTTCAGCTGAATTATAAAGATATCAGTCTGTTTCCAGATATTGTGCATGTGTATTAAATTCAAAAGACTTCTCTAACATATTTAAAGTACATTCATTGGTCCCATCTCTCCTCTCTCAATTATCCATGGATACTTACACAGTTTCTATTTCTATTAATCTCACAATGAATAAAACTTATAAAGTCAGGAAAATGAACAGAGAAAAATGTGGGAAAGAGATAGTTTAGTTTCTCCAATTGTTAAACACAAACTCATATTAACTTCAGCCTCTCAGTACCAAGGGATTTTAGTGTAGAATGTATGAGCAGAGTGAAACTATTTCTGGAAAGAATAAATCTGTTAACTCATGGAGTTCAAACATTGACATTAATAGCCAAAATTCTAACAGAAGATCAATAAGTACCATTATAGTATACCAGTCATTGGAGTTTGGCCCACCTGAGGGAAAACAATGACCAAGGCAGGGAAAAGTTTTTGATGAATGCTAGTACACATAGGAGGAAAGTAATTATAAAATGTAGAAAGAGAAAAAAGTAGATCAATTTCAGGCATTAACATCATTTTAATTCTTTTGGGAACCACATGAAATGAAGAGAGATGTGTAGTAATAAGGCAACTTAAAAATATTACAAATGAATTATATCATTCAACAACTGATAAATGATCAAAGGATGCCAAAAGATAATTTTCAGACAAAGAAATTGAACTATCTGTGGTCATATGAAAAAATGTTATAAATTTATTTCGATTAGAGAAATACAAATTTAAAAAACTATGAGGCACTACCTCACACCAGTCAGATTTATGTCTGTGACAGAGAAGTAAAATGAAAAATGTTGAGGGGAGATGTTGCAAAACAGGACATTAATGCACTGTTGGTGAAGTTCTAAATTGATTCAACCATTCTGAAAAGGAATTCTGAACTATGCCCAAAAGGCTTTAACATTTTAATTACTCTTTGCTCCAGTAATACCTTTACTACATCTGTAACCCAAAGAGATCCACAAAAAAGGGAACTATTCATACCAAAATAGAGAAATTTTTTTTGTGGTAACAAAACATCTGAAATCGAGAAGATATCCATCAATTAGAGAATGGCTGAAAATATTGTGGTATGTGTTTGTAATAGAATACTATTGTGTTATAAGAAATGACAAGCAAAATGATTTTAGAAAGACCTGAAAAGACTCATGAACTGATGCAGAGTGAAGCAAGCATAACCAGAAGAACATGAACATAGCAAAAGCAATATTGTTTTGTCAACAATTGTGAATGACCTAGGTATTTTCAGCAGAACTTTGATCTTAAAAATTCAAGACTCATGAAGAAAAGTATCGTCTACTTCCAGAAAAAGGATTATGGAGTATGTCTGAAAATCAAAACATGCTATATTTTACTTTCTTTTGTCTCCTTTCTTTGTTTTGAGTTCTCTTCCACAAAATAATTAATATGGAAAAAATTCTTGATTGCCCATGTACAATCTCTATGAAATTACTTACTGTCTCATAGAAAAGGTAGAAGAGGGAAATGGAAAGAATCTGGAACTCAGAATTTAAAAAAAAGTTAAATTGTTTTTATATTTAATGGGGATAATAAAATTTAAAAAAAGAAATATACTATATACTCATACATGCTCTATTGTAAGCTTTTATTTTCTAGTTTAAAATAATTTTAAAATGAAGTAAAGTCAATTTTTTCAACTCAGAAGTTAATGATGAGGTATGATTTATTTTAATCCTTTATAGCCACTTATAATTTAATTAATCTATCCACCTTTGCATTCATTTAGCCTACATTATTTATTCATCAATTAAAAAGCAATTAGTATAATGTCTACAACATGCTAAGTACTGCGCTAAAATTGTGCATACATATAGAAAAATGCAACATTAATCCAATCAATATAATCTTCTCAAGTATATTATATTGTACTGTCAAAACTAGTAAATGATGCCTAGATTCCTGTTTACTTGGTTGTTTTTCCGTGTTGGAGTCATAACTGTATTATTGTTACTTCTTTCTCACCATTTTTCTCTTTCAGTATCTCATTTGAGTCTCAAGATAATTGGTTTAGGACAGATGCATCAAGTATTTCCATTTTAGAGATATGGCAATTGATGCAGGTTTAATGAATTGCAGAAGATTATATCATGTTCCAGGCACCTATAACAGCTATGCTTATGCTAGCATGGAAATGAAAAATTTCTTACTGTCCTTCAATATCTATTCTATCAAAATCCAGCCACCATCTCCAGCTCTTATAATTCCATTCCAGCTATGCTAAACCTATGCTAAAAAGACAGGACCATCCTGTCTTTTTGAACTCACTTTCCAGCTAAATATATCTGTCTTCATTCCTGGGAAACTCCAAGCTAAAACTCTATGGTCAATAATCACCAACCTGAACTCCTACTTAAATTATTAACATATTTCAATTTTGGCATACTCTCCCTATTCCAGTGATTCTCAACTCCTGGCTACTATTCTTCAAATTCTATTTTCTATTTCCCATTTAACTAACCTCTTTTTTTCCCTTCCCAATTCCTTCTTTCAGAGTTAGAGACATAAATATAATTACTGATACTCCTTCAAACAACAACACACCAACTCATCAATTTATTTCCCAGGAGCTACCCCCCCACAACACACACACACACACACACACACACACACACTCCTCACCTCAAATACATACAAGGTGGTCACACCTTTTATCTTGCCATATATCATAAGTTCTACTTCTACTTTCATGAATTCTGAATTTTTTAAATATGTATATCTGTCATAATTCCACCTCTTTTTCTCCCTTAATACTTTAAACATTTATCATCATTCTCACCACGATCTTCAGTTCTTCCACCCTTCAGAATTTTTCTAGGTTATTACCTCTTTCTTCTTATATTCTTTTATCTATTTGTCATTTCTTATGGCAGAGTAATATTCCATTATAACTATGTACTCGAACTCATTGAACCATTCCCCAAGTATTGGTCAATCTCTCTATTTTTAATTCTTTCCCACTACGAAAAAAGAGCTTCTAAAAAGAGTTTGATAGAAGAAGATAATTTTTTCAATATTTCTGATGTGTTTGGGATAGAGACCCAGTAGTGTTATTTCCTGGTTAAAAGGTCTGCATAATTTTATGGCAAATTTAACTTGATTCCATATTTTCCTCTATAATGATTATTCACATTTCTACCAACAGTACATTAGTGTCCTAATTTTCTCACATCCCCCTCAACATTTATAATTTTCCTTTTTGGTCATGTTAGCCAAATTGATAGGTGTCACAGTTGTTTTAATTCTTATTTCTTTAATCAATAGTGATTTAAAGCATTTTTTGATGACTGTGGAGAGTTTTATTTTTTCCCTCTGAGAACTCACTCTTCATTTCCTTTGATTATTTTTAAAATTTGGGAACACTTAGTATTTTTATATATTTGACTCAGTTATCTGTATGAGAAATGAGACCTTTGTCAGAGACACTTGCTATAAAGTTTTTTTTCTTTCTCCAAATTTGTTTTCCTTTTGTTCTTGGTTGCATTGATTTCATTTATATAAAAACTTTAATATAATCAAAATATTCATAATTTTATAATGTTCACTTTCCTGTTGGATTTAAAATTTCTCCCTTATCCATAAGTCTGACAGGAAAACTTGTCAGTGTTTCCTTGATTACTTTATGGTGTCACTCTTTATTTCTAGATTAAATTCCTATTTTGACTTTATTGTAGTATATTGTATGAGATGTTGGTCTTTGTCTATTTTCTGGCATGTTTTACAGACTTCCTGATAGTTTTTTGTCAAATAATTATTTCTTTGCCCCAAAGCTTTTACCCTTAGGTTTGTGAAACACTAAATTACTATAGATATTTATTAAAATGTGTTAATTACCTAACCCATTCCATTGATCCACTACTCCATTTCTTAGTCAATACCAGATTATTTTGATCATTAACTCCATAAGTATAGTTTAAAAATGGTATGGGTAGGCCTTCTTCATTCATATTTTTATTCATCCAGATTCATTTTATTAATATTTTTCTAGTTATATGAAATAATTTTGAAGTAATTTGATTGGTATGACACTGAATAGGTAAATTAATTGATATCTCTTTGGAGTACAAACCCAGCAATGGTATAGCTGGATAAAAGGCTAGGCATTCTTTTAAAGACCTTTGGGCATAGTTCCAAATTGCCCTCTAGAATGGTTGGACCAATTCACAAATCCACCAGCAGTATATTAGTGTCTCAATTTTGCCACAACCCCTTCAGCACTTACCACTTTCCTTTGCTGCCATATTGGCCAATCTGCTAGGTATAAGGTGGTACCTCAGAGTTGTTTTAATTTGCATTTCTTTAATCAGGAGGGATTTAGAACACTTTTTCATGTGATTATACATAGTTTTGATTTCATCATGTAAAAACTGCTCATTCTTATCCCTTGACTATTTGTTGATTGGGGAATGGTTTAATTTTTTTAATAAATTTGACGTAGTTCTTTATATATTTGGGAAATTAAACTTTGTCAGAGAGTTTTGTTAAAAAATGTTCTCCCAGTTTGTTGTTTTCCTTTTAATTTTGGTTTGTACAAAACCTTTTTAATTTGATATAATCAAAGTAATTCATTTAACATTTTACAATGTTCTCTATCACTTGCTTGGTCTTAAATTCCTTCCTTTTCCATAGATCTGACAGGTATACTATTCTATGTTCAGAAATTTTTTTTATGATTTCACTTTTTATATTTAACTCATTTATCCAGCTTGAATTTATCTTGTTGTAGGGTATAAGATGTCTAAATCCAATTTCTCCCATACTGTTTTCCATTTTTTCCAATAGTTTTTGTCAAATAGTGAGTTCTTGATCCAAAATCTGGTATCTTTGGGTTTATTGAGCACTAACTTGTGGAGGTGATTTATTCCTGGTCTATTCCACTGATCCATCCTTCTCTCTCTTAGCCAGTACCATACTGCTTTGATGACCACTACTTTATAGTACAGTTTAAGATCAGCTACTGTTAGGCTCACATCCTTCACATTTTTAAAATTTATTTCCCTTGATATTCTTGATCTCTTGTTCTTCTAGATATACTTTCTTATAATTTTTTCCAATTCTATAAAAAAGTTTTTTGGTGGGGCAGCTGGGTAGCTCAGGGGAGTGAGAATCAGGCCTAGAGACGGGAGGTCCTAGGTTCAAACCCGGCCTCAGCCACTTCCCAGCTGTGTGACCCTGGGCAGGTCACTTGACCCCCATTGCCCACCCTTACCACTCTTCCACCTATGATACAATACACCGAAGTTAAGGGTCTAAAAAAAAGTTTTTTGGTACTTTGATAAGTTTGGCACTGAATAAGTAGATTAATTGGAGTAGGATGGTCATTTTTATTATATTAGGTTGTACTACGCATGAACAATTAATGTTTTTTCAGTTATTTAGATTTAGTTTTAATTTTATGAAGTGTTTCATAGTTGTGTTCATATAACTCCTGTGTTTATCTTGAAACATAAATTCATAAATATTTTATAATGCCTAGAGTAGTTTTAAATGGAGTTTCTCTTTCTAACACTTGCTGCTGAATTTTGTTGGAAAATAAAGAAATGCTAATGATTTATGTAGGTTTATCTTATACCCTGCAACTTTGCTAAAATTGTTATTTCCACTAGCCTTTTAGGTGATTTTCTAAGATTCTTTAAGTATGCGATTATATCATCTGCAAAGAGTGATAGTTTATTTCTCTTATTGCTTACTTTAATGCCTCCAGTTTCTTTTTTTTCTCTAATTTCTACTGCTTGAGTTTCTAATATAATATTGAATGAAAGAGGTGATAGTAGTCCTCTTAGAAAAAGATGATAGTAGAAACAAGGTGACATCCTTGTTTCACTCCTTGTCAATTCTCTTTAATGAAGTCTCTAATTATTTCTGTGACTTCTTTGACCTACCAGTTTTGAAGAATTAGATTATTTAGTTTCCACTTAATTTTAAATTTGTCTTTCCACAGACCCTTGTTGATTATAATTTTTACCATATTATGATCTGGAAAAGTGGCATTTATTATTTCTGCTTTTCTGCCTTTGTTTGCAATATTTCTATGCCGTAGTACATGATCAGTCTTTGTATATGTACCTTGTACTGCTGAGAAGAAGGTATTTTTTATTCCTATTCAGTTTTCTTCAGATATCTATTAACTCTTAATTTTTCTAGCATTTCCTTCACTTCCTTTACTTCTTTTTTTTTGTTTGATTCATTTAGGTCTGAAAGGGGAAGTTTGAGATTCCCCAGTAGAATGGTCTCACTATTTCCTCTTTGAGCTCCTTTAATTTTTCCATTAGAAATCTATATGCTATACAATTTGGCTCATAAATGTTTAATAATGATATTACTTCATTGTTTATAATACCCTTTAACAAAATGTGATTTCCTTCCTTTTCTCTTTTAATCAGATCAATTTCTACTTTAGTTTACTCTGTTATTATGATTGCTACTCCTGCTTTTTTTCTCTTTAGATGACACATAATAAATTATGCTCCAATCTTTTACCTTGAATCTCTGTGTATCACTCTGCCTCAAATGTGTTTCTTGTAAACAATATATATGGTTCTGATTTTTAATCCGCTTTTGCTTTCTTCTTCCATTTAATGGGCAAGTTCATCCCATATGCATTCAGTTTCATGATTACTAATTGTGTTAGTAATTACTTCTATTATACTAGAACAGAAAAAACTGTTCCAATTTGCAGAGTACTCTTCTCTGATACTTAGTGTAGTCTCATTTACTTTCATTTCCCCTGGTGTGTCTGTTGAGGGGGGAACTCTGTCAGCTTGCTCTTGGGAGGCTTGTAGCCATTTTGTCCAGCTAGATTCACCACTCTATGTTTCTGGTTCCTCTGTTGTTTTGTGGGTTGGGCTGGTTCCTGATCTACTGCTTCCTTGTCCCTTCCAAGTATTTTCAGCTGGTTACTTCCCTTGCTTTGGGCTCTGCTACCTCTGACACTGCACTTCATTTAGATCACATGGAAAAATTTTGTTCTACTGCCTGTTCTACCTTTGGTACCTCCTTAGAGTGGATTAGTCTGGGCTAATCCCCTACTCTTCCACTTTGCTGCCTCAGGTGCTCTGGTTCCACATGGGAATGTACCAGTTCCTGCCCTCCCTGCCTTCATTGCCTATGTCAAGTGGCTTAGGATGCGCTGGTATCACATCCTGACCTCTCTGCCTTCAAAACATGTGTCCAGTTATCCAGAGTGAGCTTTTTTCTGTTCTGTAGCTTCATTGCACCTGACAGTGTTGTAGCATGTTGAGCTAGTCCAAGTTCTGCTGGCTGCCACAGATGTGCTTCCAGGGCTAATTTTTTCTTCTTACTTCAATAAGAAGAGATCCCACTGCTTTCTTTTGTTTCAAGGCAATATATCTTAATTCTCTCTCTCTCTCTCTCTCTCTCTCTCTCTCTCTCTCTCTCTCTCTCTCTCTGTAGGGTTGGAGGGAATGGAGAATTCTTTACTCCACAATCCCACCATTTCAGCTTTCAGCATTCAACTCTGAGATTTTAAAAAATGTTTTAAAATAATGCAAATTTGTATGAGATTTTTAGACTCCAATCTAGGTACTATGGTCTTTATATATTAAGTATGTGACACAAGCTCATCTGACTATACTCTTTTTCCCCTTTTTGTAACCATAGAAACTCAGGAGGTACAGTTAGCCCCATAATTAACATAGAGGTATAATTATTTTGTCAGAACTTCTTGGGAAATATACATTATTTGCATTGAGATTTCCTCTATTTACATAAAACTTTCTTTATAAGAGTATGATACCTTAACTATTTATCTACATCAATAAACACAGAAAGGTAATTAATTAGTAAATTATCACTTGTAAGATATAGGAGAGCAGTTATTTATCTAAGGCAAGTAGACATTTATTAATGCAGGTAAGGAAGAAAAGAGAATTTGTCCATTTAAAGGGATCTCACTGTATCTTTCTTCTCAAGTCACAGCAAATAATATTACCTTTTGAAATGAAAAGAATATCAATCAACTGTAATGCAGTGGGTAAAAGGAAAAGGAAACTATAGTAATTTTGGTTGAAGGTGAAAGAACAGTTAAGGGCAATGAAGACTGCCATTAGTATTGAGTTAAATTGTATGACAATACCAATGTAAATAACCCGAGGTCAAAAAGAATTCCTTTATCCCAGTTCCACAGAGATCCTTTTCAATTTTTCTTAGTAAAGTCAACAGGATAATATAAAAAGGACCCAGGTTAGTGCCCCAGATATATGATAGGACTAAAAGGAATTTGTGGACAAGAGTTTAAAATGAAACTGACTAAATATGTGAAATAAAATAGAAGAATAACAACTGGTTTAAACTGAATGTCTTTTACTAGCTTTTATGAGCTGGTTGGCTATGTCTGGCTGCTACAGCCTTAGATTGTTAAAGTTGTGCTTCTCTGGATGAAAGGAAGGCAAGCAGAGAACAACAGAAGAAGGTAGTGCAGATAAGCTGCAAAACTGTCATGTAGACAGTTGTTCATCTGTCAAGCAATTTGTCCAGAACATATCCATAGCTATGAACTATTAGAAGCTTGATTTGCTGCTGCCATTTTAATTTTTAGCCACAAATTTTTCCTACGTTTGTATTTTTTCATACACATTTCCTGATCATGTGTGCTCTTTACATATATACTCCTCACAATAATCTTCTTTGGTCTCATATTGTTGTCAATATTGGAATTTAATGAAAGGATAAACTGATGCAAATATCTGTAAAAAATAACATTTAATAGCAGGGCCATACTGCATGCCAATAAATGGGTCTATTGCTAATTGTTTAATCTAGGCTCAATCTAGCAGCCCAAACTTTTGGGAAGCAAAGGAGATATCCTTACAGGACAGCTTGTTTATATAAAGACAAGAGGCCATATTCTCTTGCATTTCACATATTCCCAAAGGCAAGAAATAGATCAGCCATTAGCAAGAGAGCTAGAGACAAAGCAATAACTTATGCAGTTACAGTTAATTATTATGCAATAATTAAGCTGTTATAAGACAAAATTCATTAAAGTATAAAACAATTTTTATTCATAGGACTAATAAGAATGATAAAAGATCAATCAATATTTTCTACTCCTTTCACTACTAGTGGTATGGTAACGTTTCAAGGAATTAAAAACTTTTTATATGGTGGATCTCTCTTTTTACTGATCTTGCTATATTGTTTGATTAATTGTATTTTGCTATAATTAATGTGCATTTGCTTAAATTAATGTAGACATAAGTAAGCTTTCAAGAACTATGTATTAGAACTGATGCCAAACTACAAAGCAAAGGAAGCTTTCTAAGGAACAAAATGTTAGGATGCTAGGACAAGGTGAAATTAAATTGGTTCTCATGGACTGATTTCTGAATACTTGTAGATGAGAAAATATTTCACTGTATTTTTCATTTTAAAAAAATTCTAAGCTCTTAATATACATTGCTCTTTAACAGTAGATGAAAAAAATACTCTTTTTCACTCTCTTTATATATTCATGGATTATTGCCCAATATGTAGACATATATATTACTTTGGTTCATGTATATTTACATATAAGTGTATTACTTGTGTATATAATATATATTATATATAAGATTTAGGCAATAATTTGTGTCTGTACATATATGAAAGGGCAATAATTTCTATTATGTATAATGATTCATTACCATTTAATAATGACATTTTCCTTTATAGATTAATTTGATTTGATTTTAGTCTGTTTCCTAATTCAAAAATACTATTTACAAAATAATGGAGCTTTTGTTTGAAATAATATTCAAATTAGTAATTTCAGCAATACAGCTATGATTTGATTTATCTGAATTTTCAAAGCCATTCTCCTCATTTTGTTCCCTTTCTATTGAACAGCAATAATATCCCAAAGGAATTTCAAAAATGTTAAGAGGATAAATGCCATTGTGTTTCTTAAACCATGTTAGTTTTAATAAGATGTTTTCTATATGTTCAAAAATCTGTTTTGATAAAACAAGCTTCTTACTTATTCTGTAACCAAAGGGAAACATATCCATAAATGGCTAGGCTATCCTAAGGCCTCTGCTAAAAACAGTAATAGAATCATGCTATTTTCCAATCTTAAGGGATTGCTCCTGAGGGACAGAGCCTGTGGAGATGCTTCATGAAGTTTAGTGAATTGCTTTCAGTCTCAGGAGTGCTCAGATATATTTTGTTTCTGGTTCTTATGTTTTAATCTACCTTAAAATTGTCCATTTCAGTGATTTAGTCTATGAACCATGCAGAAATTTCAGTTCAGTCTTAAAATTTGAAGGAAAGAAGTAGAAATTGTAGCTAGCTATCAGTGGGAGTTCAGAAAAAGTAATAAATATTGCATCGTGTCTACAATTTTATAGTTTTTATTAAAGAAAGAGGTACATTGTCTCCTGATGAGTTTTCATATATGCATTATTTATTTTATAATTTTATATTAAAAGATTATGTACTTATGCATGCATGTTAAAACATATATATGTAATGATATGTGTAAACAAATAAACATATTGGTACATAGTTACAAATATGAACAAGAGACTGATTTTGAAACATGATAGGCATATTTAACAAATTACTTGTGGCATGAAATACCTAAATATTCCTCCATTATCTCAAAATAATATGAAAATAGTCCTAGATTTTTAAAAGCCATCCAAGTTGGTTTAACAGGTGCTATCAAACTAAAAATATATACAGTATTCCAGCTGTCTGACCCTGGGCAAGTCACTTGACCCCCATTGCCTACCCTTACCACTCTTCCACCTATAAGCCAATACACAGAAGTTAAGGGTTTAAAATAAAAAAAAAATAAAAAAATATATACAGTATTTACATGGTGCTAACTGTTCTCATTGAAGTAAGTTTGGAAAAGCTCATTATCATAAGAATTACAGAATCATACATATATGGTCCTCAGAGGTCTTTAAATAGAAGCCCAAGATTGCTGATGAAGGGAAGCACCAGACTGAAAAGTAGAAAGTTTCCTTACATTTCCAAATACTTATAGCATTCCTTTTCATCTTGGCAAAGAATTGCAATTAAGATATTCATTTATTGCAGAATAACAAAAAATGTTATATATGAATATTATTCAAGTAGTTAATAAGTATTAGGAGGCTCTTACCTCATACTAGGCACATCGCTAAGATTTGAGGATAAATAAATATATAAAGAAGCAAACATACAATAGCTTCCTTCCTTCCTTCCTTCCTTCCTTCCTTCCTTCCTTCCTTCCTTCCTTCCCTGTCTCTTATACA
>NC_058133.1:351038734-351054341 GCF_016433145.1 Gracilinanus agilis
TTCTTTCCTTCTTTCTTTTTCTTTCCTTCTTTTTCTTTCTTTCCTTCTTATGTTCTTTCTCTCTTTCCTTCTTTTATTTTTTCCTTCTTTTTCTTTATTTCCTTCTTTCTTTCTTTTCCTTTCTTTCCTTCTTTTGTTCTTTCTTTACTTCTTTCTTTCCTTCTCTTGTTTTTTTCTTTCTTTCTTTCCTTCTTTCTTTCTTTTCCTCTCTCTCTTTCTTTCTTTCCTTATTTTGTTCTTTCTTTTTCTTTCTTTCCTTCTTTCTTTTCCTTTCTTTCTTTCCTTTTTCCTTCTTTTTCTTTCTTTCTCTCCTTTCTTTTTCTTTCTTTCCTTCTTTTTCTTTCCTTCTTATGTTCTTTCTTTCTCTGTATATTTTTCCAAGGTAAAAGAATGGTAAGGACCTGGCAATAAGTGTTAAATGACTTGCTCAGATTCACACTAGAATGTATCTGAGTTCAGATTTGAACCTAAGACTTCCCATTTTTAAGCCTGGCTTTTAATCCCCTGAGCCACCTAGTGCCCTCAGATCCATTTCTTTTTTTTTTTCTTTTATTTTTTAAACCCTTACCTTCTGTCTTACTTTGTATTGGTTCTAAGGCAGAAGAGTGATAAGGGCTAGGCAATGAGGATGAAGTGACTCACCCAGAATCACATAGCTAGGAAATGTCTGAGGCTAGATTGGAACTCAGGACTTCCCATCTCTAGGCCTGGCTCTCAATCCACTGAGCTACCCAGCTGCCACACTCAGATCCACTTCTAAGGGAGTTTATAGTGTAATGGAGACAATAGACAAACAAATATGCAAAAATAAACTATATTCAAATAAAAAAATTGGATATAATTAAAAGAAGGAAACAATGGAAATAATTTTAAAAAGTATTATTGTAAAAGAAAATATCTGAGGAAGGAAGCCAGCAAAGCCACTAGGGAAACATAAAGAGAGGAACACATTTGAGACACGAAGGACAGTCAAATAAAAGGACATAAGCCAAGAAATGCAATGTTTTGCCAGTGTCATTGGATTGAAGAGTATTTGGTGAGGAGTAAGATATAAGAAAATTAGAATGCTTAGAGAAGGAAACTATGTGTAAAGGCCTTTAAAAGCTAAACAGAGGATTTTGTATTTCATCTTAGAGTGGTCATGGCAAACATATGACATGTGTGTCAACACTGACATGTGTAGTCATTTTCGATGACACGCAGCCTCATGAAACCTCATACAAAAAAGTATGGGGCTACAGACCGAGGATGAAACATTTGCTGTAGTGTGGTGTAGACACTCTGTGCACTATAGATGACAATTCTACCTATATTAATTTATCTATTTTGGTTTATTAAATACAGTTATACATTACAATTGTACATTTTTGTTATTTAAATTTTAAATATCGTGAAATTATGTTTCTTTTTCCTCAAAGTGACACACCACCCAAGTTATGCTTGTTTTTTTGGCAAATTTTGACACATCACGCTCAAAATGTTGCCCATCACTGTCTTAGACGCTATAAAGAGCCATTAGAAGGAACGTAATTGAATATTTGAGGAAGAATAAGGTTTTTGAAGAGCTGATGTAGAGAGTGAGATAGTGAGTTGATAAGAAAGATGGAGTAGGATTAGTTAGTTGCAACACAGACTCAAATTTAGTCATATAAGACATGTAGTGAACTTAATCATCCTAGTTATGTGATATTTTTATCTACTTTAGCTCAGTAGTTTATGTGCTCTGAAAGTAGAGCATAGTGAACATCTACATGAAAGACTTAATAAGGAGCAATTCTTAATTCCATAAAAGGACCAAAGACTCAAGAGAAGAGAATAGTGTAATACTGAAGTAGTTCACTAAAATATCAAGCTGGAGAAAAGATAAAATGGCTAGTACAGGGTAGATGGCCTGGAAGAGAAATTAGAGGTTAATGAATTGGAGGTCAAAGTATTGTTAAAGGGTAGAATTTGTTAAATGAAAGAAGAGGGTTGAAGTGGGAAATCACTAGATTATGGTCAAATAAGTGGATTTTGGAGTTCTTGAACATGAAGGTTGTGAATTTATGGGTAATCACAAGATGAAGGATATTATCAATTTTGTAGATGACTCAGGATGAATAGGTTGAAGAAATAAGTGGTTATGGTTTTAAATGATAGTCATTATTGTGATATTGGAAATTTTGAGGTCTCTGATCTAAACTTCCTGTGGACATTTAGACTCTTAAAAACTACATTTCCCATGATTCCTCTTGCATACTACAGGTGGGCAGGAAGTGTACAAATGTATAAAGACTCAGGACAGGATTGGTACTTCCTCTTTCCTGCTGAAGAAGCCAGGTGGGAAGGTATGGCGCGGCATTTAAACTATCTCTTATCAGTCATGAGGCTTTAATTATTAATATGGCTTTCAATAAAACCCTAATATTTTCATATATATCCATTTTATTTCTTACATTGTGTATGTTTGAATACTATAGAATGAGGGTAGTAGTTAAGGAGGAGGGACAAATTGTAAGTGAAGTACAGAATTCACTGAGGAATAAGATGAAAAGCTTGGATACCTGTAGACAACAGCTTTCAGGATTTGGTTTGGATACTAGATATGTATAGCATGAAATTCAGAGGAAGAGATGTTATAGAATGATGGAGGTAGGGGGAGAAAATAGACCTGGAAGTTGAGAATTAAAAAACATCCCAACTCTCACCAAGACTAGTGATCAGAGGGGAATAAATGAAGGCCTAACAATACTGGGAAGTTTGGCCAAGATGACTGTATCATCAGAGGTGAGCTAAGAGGCAGGGTTTATTGATGGGGAAAAGATAGAAGTGGGAGAGAAAAATATTTAGTATGAAGGGAAGATTGTTGTGTATGGAGCAAGAATTCAAGATGTCAAAGTGTAAAGAGTGTCATTAAAGGAAAGTCACTTAAAACTATTTCCTCATTAATAATGACTGCTATTGAGACAATATCTGCCCTGGCCTTCACTGACTAAGTGTCAGATATGTTAAATTTCACCCATCTGCTACTGTTCTTGATTACACCCAATGAGGTTTAGAATATCTAATCTCTCTATTATTGCCTTGAGCCCTCATTGATGGTACACCCTTAATTTAGGGGTTCACACTACCCTAATTTCATATAACCAGTCAATAAATACCAATTAAAGTCAGAGATAGGAGAAATATACAAATATTCCTCCCAAGGGTAGGAAGAATAATTCTACCTCTTCTCCCTTCTTTGACAGTATTTGGAAGAAGGAAAATTGGGCTCATAGTTCACATATAGTATCAATACCACCAATTTACAAATTCAAAGTCCAATAAGCTTATATCATAGCATTCTGATTTCTTAGGGTTCCCTTACTGGGCTACTGGAAACATCCAGCCCAGAATCTTATGTTCAAGATCACCATGCCTCAGGTTCTAAGGCCTGGAGACTTTAGTATCTATGCTATGTGTAAAAAGGACCTTTGTTCCCAGGATGCTACTGGAATGAGAAAGACTATGCCAGAAAGGCTATTTTTAAAAAGCAGCCTGCTGAGAGGTGGAGCCAAGATGGCAGGGTAGTAGCAGGAACCTTCTGAATCTCCTTCCAAGCAATCATTGCAAAGTATCTTAAAAGGACAGAAATAAAAACTGGACCATGAAAGGGGCTCTCCCACTGCAAGCTGCCTTAAAGATAGGCAGTGTTTGGAGATTCCCACACTAAAAGGGAGTGAAACTGCACTAATCAAAGCACAAGCTTATCAGCTCTCTCCCACACTACCTACCACACCAGAGTCAGAGCAAGGCCCGGGGAATCTCTAAATTCCTTTACTCTTCAGTTCTCTGCAGATATCTGTCATATTTAATTTATTTAAGATTCTATTCATCTCCTTGACTTTTTAAAATTTGTTTTTTTGTTTATAGTTACCTAGTTCTGAGAAAGGAAAAGTTGAAATCCCCCATTATCATTGTTTCATTGTCTATTTCAATGTGTAACTTATTTAACTTTTCCTTTAAAAATTACATGCTATAGCATTTGATGAATATATATTTAATATTGATAGTGCTTCATTATCTTTGGTACCTTTTAAAATAATATAGTTCCTCTGTTTTACTAGTTTGATTATATTTATTTTAACATGAACTTTGTCAGAGATCACAATGCTACCACTGTTTCTTTTTCCTCCATCAGCAATGACATAGTATATCCTACTCCAGCCCTTAATTTTTACTCTGTATGTTTCTTTCATTCTTAACTATCTAGTTTTGTTTTTTTTTTGATCCATTCTGTTATATTTCCACTTTACAGGTGAATTCATCCCATTCACATTCAAAGTTATAACTACTAGTGAAGTATTTCCTTCTATTCCATTTTCCCATTGTTTTTCCTAACCTTCCTTTCCTTCTGCCATATCTTTCCTCAGTTCTTCACTTTATTTTGTCCACTAACTTTTCAATTTTTACACCTTATCATTGACCCTCCCTTAGCTTCTGCATTTTCCCTGTTAGTATTAAATCGACCCATCCTTGTGAGGGTACTTCCCTTCTCTCTTCCCCCTTACACCCTAGTTCTTTTTCTATCTTCCCTTCCAAAAGTCTTCCCCTTATCTTCCCACCATGCTCTTTTATTTCTTGATATGAATGTCCTTCTGAAAACCCATTCTTTCTCTTGTCCTGGTAGAACATCCCTTATCTACTCACCATGACTCATATCTTGATATATATATTCCCTTCAAGGAATCCTCTCTTTTCTTATACTATTGTCCTTTTTTCTTTTAATCTACATTCCCTTCTTTTACCTCTTAATCCCATAAGGAGACTTAAAAGTCCCTCTCTTATCCTATCCCCTCATTCTTTTATTTCTCTGTACATTAATATTTTTAAACTTCTAGTGGTATAAGTTGTTTCCTTATTAACTCATATCCAATGAGGAGAGGGTTCTAGTACTATTAGCCTTCTATTCTTCTCCCCTTCTCTGAAAGTTCTATTAATTCCCTTTTTATATGAGATAGTTGTTCCATTTTACCTCTTCCTACTCTAGTTTATTGTTATTTTTAGTTCTTTACATTATATTCAACTTGACTTCAAATCTTCATTTGATATATTTTCTTTCAAACTACTCAAATAACGTCATTCTTAAGGAATATATATAGCCTTTTCCTGTATAAGAAGTAAACAATTTGACCTTTTTTTGTCCCTTGTAATTGACTTTAATGTTTGCCTTCCTATAATTCTTGAAGAATTTTTTAAAAAATAATTTCCATATTTCCCTCTGAAGTAGCTGAAATTACTTTAATTTGTTAAATATCCATTTTTTCTCCTTGTATAATTATGCTCAACTTGCTAAATATGTTACTCTTGGTTGTAATCCAAGCTCTTTTGCTTTTTGAAATATTGTGTTCTAGGCCCTTTGCTTTTTTAATATTAAAGCATGCCTAATTTATTATTCTGCATTTTCTCTATATTATTGATGTAAAAATTTAGAGATACACATTTTTCCCTGAGTACTGCTTTGGCTGTATCCTATAAACTTTGATATGTTGTCTCCTCATTGTCGTTCTTATTAATAAAATTATGGATTGCTTCTATAATTTGTTCTTTGACTTACCCCCTTTTTAGCATTAAATGATTTAGTTTCCTATTTATTTTTGATTTGTGTTTCCATGGAACTTTATGGATTGTAATTGTTATTGTGTTATAATTTGAAAAGGATACATTTATTATTTCTGCTTTTCTGCATTTGGTTTTGATGTTTTTTTTGTTTTTTTTGTTTTTTTGCCCCAGTCATGGTCAATTTTTGTGTAGAAATCTTGTACTACTGAAAAGAAGGTATATTCCTTTTTATTCCCATTTAATTATCTCAAGAGACCTATTAGTTATAATTTTCCTAATATTTCATTTACTTCCTTTACTACTTTTTTATTTTTTGGTTTGAGAGGGAAAGTTGAGATTCCCCACTAATTTAATTTTATGTCTTTTCCTCTTGAAGTTCATTTAATTTCTCCTTTAAGAATTTAGAGTCTTTACAATTTGGTCCATATGTATTTAGTATTGATATTACTTCATTGTTTATAGTATCTTTTAGCAATTTATAATTTCCTTCCTTATCTCTTTTAATGAGATATATTTTTTCTTTACCTTTTTCTGATATCATGATTGCTATACAGATGATGCACAATAAATTCTGTTCCATACCCTTACCTTTACTCTGTGTGTGTCACTCTGCCTCAAATGCATTTCTTGTAAACTACATATAATAATATTCTGGTTTTTAATGCACTTTTATCTACTTCCATTTTATTGGCAAGTTCATCCAATTCACATTCACTGTTATGATTACCAACTGTTAATTCCCAACCTGCATCTTATTTTCGACTTTTTATCCTACTCTTTTCCTTTCACTCTCTCTCTTCTCTTTTATTACTCCACAACAGCTTGAAGAACATGATTCAGAACTAAAGGTTAGGGGTCCAGATCAAGAGAAAGGATGAAGGTGTGAGGTGAGTCACGCCCAAGCTCTCTAATACCTTGGAGGCAGTGGGGAAGGACCATGACTGAGAGAGACAGCCATATGGAGAAACATGTGGTCAGAGTTAGGTTAGATTAATTAGGTTTACATCTTATATATCTTCTTTCTCTATTTCAAGTTATTAACAAACTCTATGGAAAATAAGAACCTGAAGTTATTAATTTCAATCTAACACCTGGATCATTTGCCTCCTGGAATATCATATTCCATGCCTTCTAATCCTTTAATGTGAAGGCTGCTAAGTCCTCTGTAATCCTGACTCTAGTTCCATGTTACTTGAAGAGTTTCTTCCTGGCTACTTACAATATTTTCTCTGTGGCTTGGGGGCTTTTGAATTTAGACATGATATTCCTGGGAGTTGTTATTTGAGGATTATTTTCTGGATATGATCTATGTATTCTTTCAATTTCTTTTTTTGCTCTCTTGTTCAAGAATATCAGGGCAGTTTTATTTGATATTTTCTTGTCTTATGATGCCCAGACCTGTTTTTTCTTTATTTTTTTGGATCATGGCTTTCAGGTAGACCAATAATTCTTAAATTGTCTTTTTCTTTGATGAGATTTTTCATATTTTCTTCTGTTTTTTTCTTCTTTTTTGATTTTTTTTTCTTGATGTCTCATGAAGTCATTAGCTTCTCATTGTCCAATTCTAATTTTTAAGAAATTTTAATCTGTGAGTTTTTCAGCCTCTTTCTTCATTTAGACCATTTCTTCTTGTGTTGCTTCTATTTCTCTTCCCCACTTTTCCTTTATCTCTCAATTTTTTAAATCCTTTTTGAGCACTTCCAGAATCTGAGTCCAATTCATATTTTTCTTTAGAGCTTTTCATGTTTGCTTTGCTTTCACTGTCCCCTTCTGTGTCTGTGCCTTGATCTTTGTCTACATAAAATTTTTCTATGATTAGTTTTTAATATTTGCTCATATTCTGAACTTTTTTGATTCCCACTTTTACTTTAAAGGTAGGTTCTGTTCTCAGAGAGAATAGGGTACTCACTTAACCTTGAGTTCTTCCTTGATGAAACCCTAAGCCTTCTTTCTAGGTTTCTACAAGTTTCAGTTCTTCCAAGGTGATATAATGGCCTGTGGGCTGGGCCTCTGAAGGCCACCTCCTGCTGCTGATTCAATTACCTCTTGAAACTGCTGATGGCTCAATATCTAGCCTCAGGGTTGGGCAGGGGCTTTTGGTCTTTCTCAGGGCTTGATCAGGTCAGGTACCCTGTGGACTGACTTGCCTGGGGTTACGCCTTAAGAATTGGTAAGGGCTAGGTGGGTTTGGGTTCCCATATAGTAGATCCCTGGGGAGTGTCTTTGCTAGGGATCTGGGTGCCTAGGTCTGTGTTTACCTTGATCCAGGGTGCCCCTAACTAGGATTCAGGTTCTCAGTACATACTGTGTCTGGGGCTTCTTTCCTTGCTCTGGGCTTATACAGATCAGACTCATAGCATATACTGCCTTGTGCTGAGAATCTTGACCTTACTGCAGTTTCATTTGGAAATTTATGAGGTGTGTATTGGGTTGTACTGCTGCTGCCTTAGGCAGGGTCTCAGTGTCTGGACTGTGACATAGGCCCAGATTCAGAACCTGGAACAGTATATGTAGGGTTGGGGTCTTACTGTTGGTTTGCTCCTTACTTCTTGTGGTAGCCTCCTCCTGGCTGTGCTCCCTTCTAACCTCAGTAAACCAAATGCTCTCTGCTTATCTTTCAAGTTATTCTCTGCATGAAAGTTGCTTTACTCTACTTCCTTGTTGATTCTTTCACTCCACCATTCATTTTATGGTGTTCCTTTAAGATTGGTTAGAGATGATTCTCATGGTCATTTTAAGCTTTCCTTCCTTCTACTCAGTCATTTTGGCTCTGTTTCCTGTCACTGGAATTTTCTAAATATTTATTGAGATACTTGAGATATGTAAGGAGAAAGAAGATATAGAAGGCATAATTTCAGTCATTTTGTGCTTCTGGCATATGTATTAAACTCTTTATACAGATTAAAGTCATCTATTTCACAATCAAATCAAATCACTTCCTTAATCTTGCCATTGTTGGAATCCTAAAAAGATAGCTGCCAACCATCATGTGGCATATGGGATTACTATGCAAATCCATATGCTTTGAAATAGTTGGTGTACAAATGGGACTAGGCACCAAAATTTAATTACCAACAGCTTCAAAAGACTGCAGACTTTCATTTGAAGGGTTGTATCCCTCTTTCCCTTCTTTATCTTGATTTTCAGGAACTCACTTGCTGTATATAAACATCTCAAAAGCTGTATATAAATACCTCAAAAAACACCCAAAAGAAACAAGGCCCCTAATTTATGCTGCTAGTATGTTTTTAGTCACCTTTATTCTTCAGGATAGTGTGTATGTGATACAAACAATGATGAATATTGAGAAATTACCCTTAAAAAAGTTAAAGAAAAACAAAAAAATATTTATAATACATTTTGAAATGTTTCCATTATCTTCACCATACTCCCTTAAAATAATAATAAATACTGGTAGAAATCTGGAACTTCTAAATCCTACAGTGATGTTTATAGCTATTCTAGTCACTATACTATGCATTCCAATATGTAATGTTGCTTCTGAATCTCTAATCCTGAGGAAGAAGCAACTGTACATTAAGAAAAATTTCTTTAACATCCTAACTGGTCTCCCCAATACTAGTCTCTGCCCTCTCCATTATATCTTCCTCATCACCACCAAATGTATATCTCTTAGATCTGAAAAAGAATACATAAAAAATTATCAAACATCTATATACCAAGCACAATGCTAAGTTTTATGTTTATAGATAGAAAATAAAAGCTCTGCTCTGCTCCCTATAAACTCATATTCTAATGAAAATGGAAGTTAGCTATTTGATATTTAAGACCTTGCATAGTCTATTGTTTCTCTACCTTTCTAGAATAAACACAAGCTACTGCCCATCACATGTACTAGACTGCTGTCAAACTGAATTTGCCTCCGTCCCTTATACATGTTCAAGGTCTCCTACTTCCATACTTTTGTTCTTGTCATTTATGCTTGGCATATTCACTCCTAGCACTATCCCTCCACCCCATTCCCACTTTTTATAATACTACAAAATGTTTAAGATCTAATTAAAATTCTCTTTTACAGGAAGTCTTCCTTGATTTCTAAAATCAATCAATTGTACATTTCATGAAAAGAGGTTGTATTAGGGGAAAGGAAGAAGGGATGCTGTGAGGAAAGAGCACCAGGGCTCAATTATCATAAACTCTTACATCCTCACCATCTTTTCTATCTCTCTTCCACCTGAACTTGAGTTCTTCCCTCTAACTTTCCCATTTTCATTCCCAGAAATAACGCACCACATCACTTATCATTCGTTTCCCAGAATATACTCACCGTTTCTAGCCCCTCTTTATATACTATCTTCCTCCAGAAAAATATACGTTCCTTGGGAGAAGGCCTGCTTTGTTTGTTTGTATATTTATTTCTAGACATTAGCACTGTACCTGGTGCATTTAACAGACTTAAATGCTCATACATTATTTTTGATAAGACCAAGTTCAAAGTAGAGAAAAATTCTCCCAACCTTGAAATAGGTGTAAAAAATAGAAAAAGGCTTATTCCCAAATAAAGATATTTTGGATAGAACTTTCTCAAATAGAGAAGTCAATAGTCCTTAACCTTATTTTAAGTGTTTCCAACTTTATATTTTGCAGACCAATGACAGCAGGAATTGTGGCCTATGGACATGTAAATATTTCCACCTGTCACTTTTGAGTAAGCCTGAAGCAGATTTCAGGCTAGATGACAGTACTAGGCAGCTGCAGTTGTTGATAGGTTTCTGACAGGAATAAAACATGGCAATGTACATATTTTCTCTGTGTAGGCTCTTTCAAAAGTCCAGTGTGTCAACTTGCTATGGAAAGATGAAACAGATTTGTATCAGCTCACTACTAGAGGCCTGAGGTTGCATGAATATATTTTCACAAGCAACACTGAATGTGAAATAACAAAGCATGTACTAATTTTCTTCTGGTTAATTTTAGAATACAGCATGATGATATGTGAGCCATGTGTAATTGAGTGTTATGTTCCTCTCTGGAGATAGGGTATCCTAAAAAGACTAATTATAGTAATTTGCTTAAAGTACAATGTTTCAGTCTCAACAACACCGTTTTATTTTTTTACATTCTGACTGAATTCTGACATTTGATTCACAAACATATAATATTCAAATTCACTCCAACAGTTTTCTGATTTTTATCATGCTGTCAGGAACAAAAAGAAAAGAAATTTGCAGTTCTGGAAACCCTAATCTATAAGGTACAAAAGCCACTCTATGGACTTAATCATTTACTTTATCTCTTCTATGAAGGGTCATGCTGTTACTATACATGAAATTACTTGAAAAACACCCATCTCCCCAAAATATTCATCTCCTACAAAAAGCAAATGTTCTTATAAAATATGTTATGCTGTACACTTTTTGATAAAAAGTTTTTCCCTTGCAAGATATAGATTTACATGATTTTTTTTTGGTATTTTACTATCTGCCTTCTAGGAAGTATAGAGTGTTAAATTAATATTTCTTTAGCATTGAACAACTCCAGGGACAGATTTTTGTTTCTGAACTCATTGACCATCTCATGATCTTGGGAGTCACTTATTTTCCTTAGTCTATTTCTTCATCTATGAAATGGGAATAATAATAGATGGATCAAATAATACATGACTACCATGTTATATAATTATCAAATGCTTCATTCTTATGAGCTAATAGTGGTAAAAATAGCAATAGTAGGAAGAGGAGGAGGGGTATTTTACTGGAATAATACTTGTATTTCTAGTGCCAGAACTAGAATACAGCCTTTTTGACCCTGATTAAGTTTGTTTGCTTTTTACGAAAAGATCAGACTCCTTAATTGTTTGGTTTAGCAGCTGTAAAACTTTAGAAAATCAGGAGGCACATATTTAACTATGAACACTAAAAAGAGTTATAAAAAATGTTAATATTATAAATTAGTCATTAAAATATAATAAAGTTGGATAAGACAGTAAAGAATAACCTAGAATGGTGGTACAAGTATACAGAAATATAGGGGCTTTTGAGAAAAATATGAAGGAGACTTCAAGGCACCCTTGATGAATGTTGACTTCAAAGTACTTGAGTCCTGAGAAATTTTTCTGTGATAAATGGACAAGATGAGCTGCAATAAACAAAGTTTAAAATGATTGCATGTGTATGTGTAATAAAGTAATTCACCTGAGATAGGATTATCCAACAGTTATCCATGAAAGAAGGAAAAGAAAAAAAATGGGAGAACATGGTACATGCATGATCCATTTGATGGGAGAAGAAAGGAGTTGGCAGGAAAAGTTGTACTGAGTTAGAGAATTCTCAAAGATACTGGGGGATGTGTAATCCTGGAGTGATTTTTATATTAGATCAGCATTTTCTGGAGAAAGGAGTTAAATCAAAAGAGATAGATAGAATAAATAAGAGCTATTTAAAGGTATGTAGTCTCAAATCAGGGAACACATATGTATTGAAAAGATTTATCACAAGAACATTATTTCATCATATCTAAAAGCTAAAAATGAATCCTAATTTGTAATTAACACAGGAAGCTGAATCTATTCATAGGAAAGAGGAATTCTAATTAGTCTTGTTTCATTAAAGTATTAGAAATGATTAGCTATCCACTTAGTCAAGATCAGATTTTTTTTAAAAAAATGTTTTTACTTGTCTCACTAGAGAAAAGCAAAAGATCTGTGAAACCAGATAAATGATTTTGATGTTCTAATACTTCTGTTGTCATCTTACTTCAAGATTTCAAATAGATTCATTTAAAACATTTAATAACTACACCTCACTTCCCATAGAAAAACTGAATGGAGTAAAGCAGAAAATTTCCTGATTTTTCCCCTCTTCTGTGTGCAAGTGTTAGAGAGGACGAATTGGAATGATGCTAATCTTGTCCCACTGTATTTTGACAAATCCCTAACATTTAAAAACAAATTGTAGTGAGAATGCATTTCTTTTTAAAAATTCTTTGATGTGTCTTAAGCTAGTTGATTTTCTGATATCTTCTACCCTTATCTAACCACTTAAGTTCTAACACTGTAACTCTGATTTGTGATACAATTTCCACTTTCCAAGATTTGCCCCATGCTTTGGCATCCCTTGCCTCTGTATTCTGATACATTATCATCCTTGAAATAAAGGCAGTCCTTCCAAGATAATCAAAAAGCAAGGCCATTGGACAGCTATTTCACTATGCTACACATGGAAATAAGGTCTGACATTGCCCAGATGCTTAGATGCTTACAGTTTGTATGCACCTGCCATTACTGCCTTACTTCTCTCCTGGATCTGGATCTCAAGAATCCTTGTCTTCAGTACCTAGGACTTTGGAGTTCCCATCTAAGAGGCCAGCCCAATTGATTAAGGAGGAAGAAATTCAAAGTATAGTAATCCATTTTCATGACTACACCTATTAGTTGGTTGAATCTTGGAAAAATCAAATAAAAAACAATATGTTTATCTCCACAATGCATCTAGATATCTGCCCTCCCTGTAAGAGAAGTTGTGATTTTTCTGCCTGCCTGAATTTTACCCTTTATTCCCTTACTGCCCTTAAAGCATAGTAATAAAATCAATGGAATGATCATTTCTTTAAAAGATATACTAATTGGTTGTAATAAACATCCATTATCATTTTCATGAGTCCTCCAACCAAAATTCCATTTTCTATGTATGTGCTCCTATATTTGGTTTGTCTTTCAAAAGAATGAAGAACTTTAAGATAGTGCCTTTCTGCTTTAATATGTGTTCCTATTACTTAGCAGATCAGTTGGAGCAGAGCATGCACATAATAATTTATTTTGATTCAATAACTTTTTCCCACAATTATCATATAATTAGACTTTATATCTTAGTACTAAAAGCTCAATATGACTAGTAACCTAACAATTCAATATTCTGCAATATTTTATGAGTTGTATCTATTACTTTCTTTGATAATTCCCATTGAGGATTATGGGAATAGTCTATACAGAAAACAAAACAAAGAAAAAACCCTCTTAGATTAGTAAACATAACAGACACTGTGGCCTTAAACTAACATTAGACATTTGGTCAGAAGCAAAACTCTTTGAAGGAAGGTCAGAGTGAAAGGAGAAAGAAAAAAGGGTAGTTTGGGGTGGGGGAGGAACACAGTGGAGGGAATTCCATATTAATTATAAATTTTCACATGAGTAGGATGACATAACTATTAAAATGGATAGCAGAGTGGATTAAAGCCCAGAATCCATAATCCACATATATATGCAAATATATATATATATATATACATATATATATATATGAAATACACTTGAAGCAGAAAGAAAAAACATAATTAAAAAGGTGCTGAGCAGAGTCTAGTTTGCTTCAGCTAAAGGAAAAAAAGCAACAGGAGTAACAATCAAGATCTTAGACAAGTAAAAACAAAATTAAATCTAATTAAGAGATAAATAGGGAAAGTACATTTTGTTGAAAGATACAATAGATAATAAAGGAATTTCAGACTAAACATATATACATCAAATGGCATAACATGCAAAATATGAAAGGAGAAATATTACAGGAAGAAATGGTAAAACTATTCTACTGGGGGAAACTCAATTTCTCCCTCTCAGAATTCAATAAATCTAACAAAAAAATAAACAAGAAAGAAATGAAGGGAAAAAATAAGTTTTTAGGAAAGTTAGTTGTAATAGACCCCCAGAGAAAGTTGAATAAAAATAGAAAAGAGTACATGACACCTTCAGAAAACCTGACCATCTATTAGGGATAAAAACCTTACAACCAAATGCAGAAAAGGAGAAATATTAGATGCATCTTTTTCATATCATAAAGCAATTGAAATAAATTAAGGACTAATGCATTGCCAATTAATATTAAATTAAATCAAGTATTAGGAACTATTATGCTCATTTATATGCCAAATAACTCTAATAATGTAAGAGAAATGTATCAATATTTACAAAAATATAAATTGCCCTAACAGAAGAGGAAATAGAGTCCTTAAGTAACTCAGTCAAAGAAAAAAAAAAGGCATGAAGAAAAAAATCCCAGTACTAGATGAATTTACAAGTGGAGAAAAATTACTCCCCATACTGTATAAACTCTTTGGAAAAATAGACAATGGTACCTACTAAATTTCTTTTATAACAAAACTATGGTACTGCCACTTGATTATGAAGACCAAAACAAAGAAAAATAAAACCCACTATGGCCCAATTTTGTTTATAAATATTGATGCATAAAATTAAAGTGCTAGCAAGGAGATATAGCAATATGTCAGAAAGATCATACACTATGACTATGTGTTGAATATTATGAAAGTATTAGCATAACTGACCATATCAAAAACAAAATTAACAAAAATGATATGATTATTTCTATAGACTCAGGAAAAGCTTTAAACAAAACACAACATTCATTTCTTGTCAAAAATCCCATGACAGATACTATGTGCTACATAAATAAAAATGTATCATTTGGTTTGAACAAAAAATACAAAATAGAATGGATAGGAATAAATCAAACTTTTCTTAAAATAACAAGTAGTATTTATCTAAACAAGTAGTATTTATCTAAAATCAATAGAAAGCTTTTTCTGTGCTTGTGATAAGTTAAAAAGTTCCCAATAAGATTAGGGGTGAAGCAAAGATCCACACTATTACTAGTATTATTTAAATTATATTAGGAATGCTAACTAAAACAAAAAGCTAAGAAAAAGAAATTGAAATGATTAGACTGCTAACGAGGCCACTAAACTGTCGCTCTTTGTAGATGATATGATGGTATAAATGGAGAATTCTAGAGAATCAAATAAAAAATTAGTTGAAATAATCAAAACCTTTGGCAAACCAAACAATAAAACATAAATCTGCGAAAATCGTCAGCACTTTAATTTATTACCAATAAAATCCAGCAGTAATAGAATAGCAGAGAAATTCCTTCTCAAACATCTATTTTATATATAGATATAAATATTTGTATTTATATATATATATATATATATATATATATACAATAGCAAAGAAATTCCTTCTCAAATATCTATTATATATATATATATAATAAAT
>NC_058133.1:351054652-351073016 GCF_016433145.1 Gracilinanus agilis
TATATATATATATATATATATATATAATAGATATTTGAGAAGGAATTTCTCTGCTATATATATAGTTAGTAGTCTGGCAAAGCAAAACAAGGAAGACAATTAAAAATCACTTCACACAAAATCACATCTAAACAAGAGCTAAAAATAATGAGTAAGCCAAGTCAATGTGACAAAATGACAATATTACCTAAATTTATTTATTCAGTATCTTACAAATAAAATATTAAAAATTATTTTCCAGATCTAGAGAAATAATAAAATTTATCTCGAAGAAGAGAAATTCAAGAATATCAAATAAATTACTGGAAAAATGTGAAGGAAATTGGTTTAGCCATACCATTTCTCAACCTGAATTACAAAGTGGTAATGATGAAAAACAATCTGATACTAAGAAACACAATGATAGATCAATGGAATAGATTATTTATACCAAACATAGTGGTAAATTACCAGAGTATATGGTGCATGTTAAACCTAAATATCCAACCTTTTGGGACAGAAACTCACTATTTGACAAAAAAAAATTCTGGGAAAACTAGAAAATATTTGTCAGAAATTAGGTATAGAGCAACGTCTAATACTATATGCCAGTGATGGCAAACCTTTTAGAGATGGAGTGATGGGCCCTACCCCCACCCTGTTGCCTAGACCAAGTGCCTTGCCCCCCCCACCCAGAGACCAAGTGCCATGCTCTTCACCCACACCAAGTGCCATGTGGGCACCCACACACACACTTTACCCCATATAGGCAAGAAAGAAAAATCTCCCATTGAGCTGCTAGGCAAAAGGGCAGGTGATGTGAAAAAATGTCAGAAGTGATGGAGGAGAAGGGAGCAGCTGCACCAAATCTCTCTGCCTTTCTAGTAACAAACTCTGGAGAGAAGTGGGGACATCAGCCATATGCCCAAAGAGAGTGCTTTACATGTCATAAGTTCACCATTACTCCTATATACCAAGATAAGATCACGAGTGCATTTGGTTTAGACATATAGGGTGATACCATAAGCAAATTAGGGGGATATGGAATACTTTAACTCTCAAATCTATGAAAAAGGCAAGAATTTATAATCAAATAAAAGACAGAGAGCATTATGTAAATCACAATGAATGTCCTACTAATAAAACTACTAAAATTGAGAACTAGAAAAATAATAATATTTATTTTGAAGAACAGATTTAGTTTAATGATTACATTAAATCAAACCATTTTTACACACACACACACACACACACACACACACCAAACAACAACAACAAAATGCAGCCAAGATTATAATGAAAAAAAAAAAACCAACAAAACAACTGAGGAGCAGGGGGGATTTCATCAAGTTTGTCTGGAAAAGACATAATTTCTCAAATATCTAAAGAACTCAGCCAAATTTATAAGAATAAAAGTTATTCTGAAAATTAATGGATGGTCTTCAAAGGATCTGAAATGGTAGTTGTCAAATGAAGAAATCAAAGCTATCTATGAAAAATGCTCTAAATCACTATGGATTAGAGAAATGCAAATTAAAATGATTCTGAAATATTATTTCACATCTATCACATTGGATAATGTGACAGAAGAAGAAAACAACAAATGTTGGAGAGAACATGAGAAAATTGGGACACTTTTGTATCCACACTATTGGTGGATTGTGATAATCATTCTGACATCAGTTTACAACAATGCCCCAAAGGCTATAAAGCTATGAACTCCCTTTAACCTAGCAATAACACTACTAGGTCTGTATCTCAAAGAGATGAAAAAAAAATAACTTATATGCACAAAAAAATTAGCAGTTTTTTTTTGTTGTAGCAAACAATTGAAAATTGTGGGGATGTCTAACACCTGGGGAATGGCAGAACAAGCTGTATTTGCTCATGGTGGGGTACTATTGTGTTATACAAATTGATGAGCAGGATGCTTTCAGAAAAATCTGAAAAGATTTACATGAAATGACAAAAGTGATTTGAGAAGAAACAGAAAAATATTATAGCGTGGCAATAATATTATATGATGATCAACAGTGAATTAATTACCTATTATCATAAATGCAATGATTCAAAACAATTCCAAAAGGCTCATAATGAAAAATTTTATCCACCTGCAGAGAAAAAAATGATGGTGTATGAATGGAAAAAGAAGCATCCTTTTTTTTTCCACTTTCTTTATGGGGGGCAGGTACACTTTTTATTTTGATTTGTATTTTCTCTCACAATGTATCTAATTTTGGAAATATGTTTTGCATGACTATACTCCACTAACCTATATCAAATTGCTTATCTTCACAAGGAAGAGAGAGTGGAAAAGAGGGATATAATTTGGAAATCAAGATTTAAAAAATAAATTGTAAAACTTTTTACATGTATTTGGAAAAATATTTAAAAATATGAGGATCTGTTCCATTTATTGTGCTATTATTGGTAGAATCCAATTCTACACTCATTTATTTAGTGTCTACCTCAGGTAAGGTGTCCTCTCAGGCACTTGATAAAGATCTCACTGATCTGTTGCCAGCAATCACAGTTAGAATAGTTCTCAGAATCCTTCTGTCACTAAGTGCATAGATAGAGCCATCAATTGAGTTAGATGCTCACTGATATCTATTTTAAAATATACTTGTATTTCATTCCAGTTTTTTTTCTGTTCAATATCTTTGGGTGCAATGCTTTGTGCCCTTCTAAAAACAGTCTTGTCAAAAATCCCATGACAGGTATTGTGTGCTATATAAATAAATACATATCAGTTGGTTTGAACAAAATGTTGTCATATATATATATATATATATATATATATATATATAAACATACTTATGTTTTCAGTATATATTCTAAAATATTATAGTTTTGCCTTTTGCCCTTGGAGATGATTATTTTAGTGCAAATTCAGTTTTTCATTTTAAATATTATAAGCTACGCTAAAGGAAAATTAATTTGGATCAGATTGATTGACATATGTATTCATGTTTTCTTAATTTTTTACCAAATCTTAATCTTAATAATTTTGACCAAAATAGATTTTTGTCAATTTTATACATTGAAAAAAATGAATTTTTATAAAAACAAGAGAATTTCATGTAAATTTTAACAGAAATAAATTTAAAGTAAAAATGCTACTAAATGATATAAAAAGCTGAACTCCTGATACATATTCATACATAATATTACTATTAACCAAACAATATTTACTAGTAAAGCCTAGATATTAACCAGTGCAACCAGTGTCAGAAAAATAATTGTTATATCACAAAAAAGTCTCACTACTAGTATAGGATGAAGAGAGACAAAAGTTGGTCAATCAAGAGAAATAAAAATATGGTATCGTGGAACGTATGACAGAAGTATAAAAATTTTCCACTAACTGACAACATTTGTGCTTTTTTTCTGCCATCATTGATTCCTATTACAGAAATTATAGCATGAGCAGATTGTTATTTTCCCATGATGTCAGAATAGCTTATTCTTTTTTTTAACTGTTCACTGTGTGACAATTCCAATACCAACCAAAAGAAATAATAATTTAGAAAAAAAGAGAAATGTCAGAAAACAATTATTGAAAATTGTAGAAGGGAGCTGGGTAGCTCAGCGATTGAGAGCCAGGCCTATAGCCAGGAGATCCTGGGTTCCAATCTGGCCAGAGACACTTCCTAGCTATGTGACCCTGGGCAAGTCATTTAAATCCCATTGCCTAGCCCATACCACTTTCCTGCCTTAGAACCAAAATATAGTAGTGATTCTAAGACAGAAGGTAAGGATTTAAAAAAAGGGAAAAAAGAAAATTATATCAACATGTAGTCTGGAATAAAATATAAAATAAAAAAGGAATGAGGAAAAGCAGGGAAGAAGGAGCTAGAAAATTTCAATTTATGATTTCAAGGATGTTATTATACAAGTTAGAATTAACTACTGTTTTCAGGGTTCTCAATTAGGAATATATAGCCTCATTATTTTCTCAAGTAATTTTTTTCAAGAAACACAGGTGCTAACAAAAATAACCCTTTATGTTATTCCAACCAAAGTCACTGGTTATCAACAGGGTGTCCATGAATGCCAAACTGACAACAGTCATTATAGCCAGAAGATAAACTGAGTCCTTGATCTCAAAAACATAAAAAACATTATAACAGTATAGTTCTCTGTCTAGACAAATGCATTTGGATATGAAAAAAGCAATAATAACAATTCATTAACTCACGTAAGAGTTCTTAAATATATAGAAAGATCATTCCCATCATTTTTTTCTTTTCTACTTAAACAGGACCAAAATGACATCACAATGTTGAGGTCAAGGTAGGGTGTATTCAAATGTAGCTGATCAGACTGATGTGAGTTTGGATGGATGTACCACAATTCTGCTTTGCTCCTAGAGTACAGCACCTTCTTCAATGTAGGTACAATATGCTGGATGGTCCCATGCCAATGTCTCCCATGTGTCACAATCGAATACCAGAGTTCTCCAGAGAGACTTTGAGACTCTTTATCACTTCTGACATCCCTGTAAGTGCTTGCCTCGTGTGAGTTCTTTATAAAATAGTCTTTTAGGTAAACTTGCATTTAGTATTCCAAAAATGTGGCCAATCCATTGGAGTTGCCTTCTCTGCAATAAAGTTTGAATACTCAGCAGTTTGGCTTAAAAAAGGACCTCAGTGTCTAGTACCTAATTTTGTCAGGTAATCTTCAGAAACTTTTTAAGAATTAAAATCAAAGAGATTCAATTTTCTGGCAAGGCACTGGTAGACTGTTCAGGTCTCATAGATATTCAACAATTGGACGTCACTCAATGGCTCTGAAAAACTTCAGGTTGGCAGGAAGCCTAATAATTCTTTTCTCCCACATTTCCCTTGATATCTTCTCAAACACTGAGTTAGCTCTGAAAATGTGTGCTGCAACGCCATTATCTCTGTGTGTATCCCTGGAAAGTAAGCTGCTGAGGAAAGTAAACATGTATCCACAGAATTTAAAATTTCTCCATTTGCTATGACACATGGTTTCACATGTAGATGGGGCTGAATTGGCTTATTTTTGTTTGTTTGTTTTATTTGTCAGGACAAAATTAGCAACTGCACTAAAGAGTGGATCCACACTCTTGTATCTCAGCCCCGCAGGGTGCTCTAAGTGCAAAATCATCTGTGAATGTAAAGTTGCATACCAACTCTCCCTCCACTTCAGTACTGACTTACAGTTTTTACAAGTTAAATCATTTAACTTCAGTGTGGTAACTGACTTCGATGCCATTTTTATCCTTATTTAGGCATCTGACAACATGGAAGCAAGCACAAAGTCCTGATTCACTCAGTTCGTAATTGGGATATATGGAGTATTCAGGGGGAACTATTACCTCCAGTTTGGGAGAAGCCAAATTATTTACACAGGTATTTACCCACATTTGGTCACCAAACGCTACCTAATTTTCTTTCCTTAAGTTTAATAGAGATATTTTATATTACCAATTACTTGTAATGATTTTCCACGTAAATGTTCTGAAGTTATATTTTCCAAATCATTTCCCTCCCTCCCATTCCCCTTCCAAATATTGTTAATTTTTGTAAGAGGATAATCATAGGTAACAAAAACCCCAAAATAAAAACCCAAATCAACTAAAGTGAAAAATAGTATTCTTTGATCTGCTTTCTAACTCCAACAGTTCTTTCTCTGGAGGTGGATAGCATTCTTTGTCATACATACGTCTTTCAAAATTGTCCTGGATCATTGTTTTGCTGAGATCTTTGCTTTTGCTAAATCTATCACAATTGATCATTTCACAATATTGCTCTTAATGTATACAATGCTCTCCTAGTTCTATTTATTTAATCTGCATCGATCAATTCATTAAGATCTTTCCAGGTCTTTCTGAAATAATCTTGTTCATCATTACTTACACCAAAATAGTCTTCCATCATCAACATGTACCACTTGTTCAGCTGTTCCCCAACTGATGGACATCCCTTTAATTTCTAGTTCTTTGTTACCACAAAGAAAGGCTGCCATGAGTATTTTCAAACAAGTAGCTCTTTTACCCTTTTTTGATATCTTTGGGATTGCCACCTAATTTCGACTGTGGGTCTAAGAATCAATAGTGTGTGAAGAGGCAACACTTTATTAAATCCATCTTGGCTGAGGGCTAAATCAGGTCTAAGGTAACTGACAATCTTCAAATCCAAAGGCGAATTTCCATGGGGCATGAAGGTAGAGCTTGATCAAACATAAAAGACACCAAAGTCATAAAGAATATAGGCAAAGGGTCAAATATGAAACTCTAAATAAAAATACAGGAAGAACTGGCAGGTATGGTTATTGATATATTATGATGATTTAAAAAGAAATCATAATGTCCCAATTATGCCACAAGGGAAGAGAGCATAGCCTTCAAATTATATCCCAATGAATTTGAATTTTATTGTTGGAAAAAACTTGAAAAGTATTATTAAAGGAAATAATTTGCAGGGTTGCAAAGCTGTGTTTGGTGTGGGCTGATCTTTTCTTGTTCAAGGATGGTGGATTCAACTTCCAAGAAGATCTTAAGAGGTTCGAGCATTAGACTCAATTCAACATGGTGAAAACAAATGATAATAAGATGATATTATGTTACTCTTGGATTCTTGCAACCACCTTCATAAAGACAAGAAAGGAGAGAAATAGATATTGGGTAAAAATTAATCTAGTGCTGTGATGTCTAACTTAAAAAGAAATGGGAATCACTGAAGTGGTTAAGGATCTCTGTAGGTCAGTATTAGAAACACAGTTATTGACCCTATCTATTTTATATTTATTTATTTTGTTAAAAAACCTCTCAATTCAATTTTAATCTGGTTTAGGTTTCACTTGAGGAATTGAAGCCTTTAACCAAAGTTCTGACATTTCTGATCTAGGGACTGTACTCTCAACCTGAGTAAGCAATGTGTCATCAAAGCTAGAAATAAGGAATAAGGGTATTATAGTTCTTTTGTACTCCTCCTTGGTCAGAACATATTAGGGATACTATGATCTGTTATGAACACCAAAATCTGAACACCACCAGTGAAGTGCCTTCAGACCATAGCATATGGGAATGGGTTGAAAGAAATAGTATTTTTAGCCTGGACCAAAAAAAACAAAAAAAAACCCAAAACAAACAAACAAAAAACCTCAAAGGGTACATGATAACTACGTTTAAATGCTATAAAGAATGTCCCATGGAAAGGAGATTAGACTTGCTCTGTCTGGCCCTAAAGGGAAGAACAAATAATAATTATTGAGAGTTGCAAGAAAGTATATGTTTTCTCAGATAAAACAAATAAACAACATTTCCTAAGTATTAGAGTTGTCTAAAAGTGGAATTGTCTCCCTCGAAGTAGAACTGGATGGCTACACATATGGAAACTCATTTTGGACATGATTTAGACTTCATAGCCACTGGGGTTCCATCCAATGTAAACTATAAGATTCTTACAGTATAATGTGTTTAGTGGTCATTGACTAGTTTTATAAAACAGTGAGGTTATATCATGATCCCAGGGCATTTCTGATAAAATACTTAAAAAACCCCCAACTAAATCCCTACACTATTTGTTTTTTCATAATTGACCTTTTTTCACAAAAGACAAAAGTAGAAAAATAAAAAAATATAGTTGATTGGGATTATTTTACTAACCTTTGCTTTTTTCTTTTTCTTTCATTTAATGACAAAGAGAAATAGCAACATTTATGTCCCTTTTTTCATATGCCTCCTCCACATGAGTAACATCATTTCTCTCTACCAAGAAAATGGTGATAGAAATAATTCTGATTTAAAAGGATTATTTTGAGAATAAAGCAAGATAATTCATGCAAAGCACTCTGAAAACCTCAAAGCATGAATATTAGTTGTTATTGTTGTCACTAGTAAAAATAAAGCCTAATAAGTCTTATCTAAGAAAAAATCCTCTTTAATATAAAATTTGCCTTCATTGTACAATTACTGCCTTACCGCCTGAGACAATATCTCTGTATTATCAATGGATCTCAGTGGAATTTTTGCCCCATGTTCTACTGAAACTAAAATACATTGTATTGATTCTAAGATATAAGGCAAGTTTTTAAAAGTATATTAATGGGGAGAAAATGATATTGCAGACTCAATACAGATCAGTTTATCCCAAAGAATTTGCCCATATTATATACTAAGAAGCTTTTAATGATTCCCAGAAACTAATCTATTAGAGGCATTTCACTCCAGAACTCTATTACTGAATATCTAGAACAAGCTGGCATGGACTAATACTAACTCTTATCCTACACCATTCTTTTCTCCCCACTAATATACTGTATTTTGGTTCCAAGGCAGAAGAGTAATAAGGGATAGGCAGTAGGGGTTAAGTAACTTGCCCAAGGTTTACACAGCTAGAAAATGATTGAGGCTAGATTTGAATCTAGGACTTCTCATTTGCCAATTGGCAGCCTCCTTTTGGAGAAGGCTCATTAAGTCCTTTGGAATTCTACCAGAGAATCTTTATATTAACCCAGCAGCCCTTGTCCGGGTCAGGCAGCTTGATGCAGTATCTCACCTGTGAATTAAGTCAAGATAATCTATACTTTTAAGTTAATTGAAGCAAATTCAACTATATCACAGATCCATAATTTTCTAGAACTAAACAAAAACTCCAAAATCTTTCTTTTTCTAATCATGAAAATTTTTTAAAGATGCATCTAGTAATAAGCACAAGGCATTTCCCAAGTGAAAAATGGTCAAAGGACACAAACAGGAAATTCTCAGATGAAGAAATTAAAGCTATTGTTAATCATATGAAAAATACCCCCAATCACTACTTTATAGGTGCAAATTTAAAAAATATGATACATCACCTCACACCTGTCAGACTGGTTAATCTAAAAAAAAAGGAGAATGATAAATGTTGGAAAGGATGTGCAAAAAAGGGATACTAATAAACTGTTGGTGGAGTTGTGAACTGATGCAACTGTTCTGGAGAGTAATTTGGAACCATGTCCAATGGGCCATCAAACTGCATATCTTTTGACCCAGCAATACCTAAATCTACTACTAAATCTATATCCCAAAGAGACCAAAGACAGGGAAAAGGTCATATTTGTAAAAATATACTTATAGCATATTTTTGTGGAGGCAATGAACTAAAAACTGAAAAGATGCCCATCAATTTGGGAATGGCTGAACAAATTGTGGTATATGATTGTATTGAAATACTATTGCACCATAAGAAATAAACCTGGAAAGATTTATATTGAAGAGACTTGAAGTGAAAGAACTGGAAAAATATTGTGCAGAGTAACAGCAATAAAGTACAGTGATCAACTACAAGTGACTTAACTGTTATCAGCAATGCAAGGATCCAGGATGGTTCTAAGAGACTCATGACAAAAATGAATATCCACCACCAAAGAAGGAGCTGATGGAATCTGAATGCAGATTGAAGCCTGCCTTTTTTTTAAACCCTTACCTTCTGTCTTAGAATCAATACTGTATATTTGTTCTAAGGCAGAAGAGTGGTAAGGGGTAGGCAATGGGGGTCAAGTGACTTGCCAAGGGTCACACAGCTAGGAAGTATCTGAGGCTAGATTTGAACCCAGGACCTCAAGTTTCTGGGCCTGGCTCTCAATCTACTGAGCCACCCAGCTGCCCCAAAGACTGCCTTTCTTCACTTTATTTTCTCCATAATGTTTTCTCTTCTGTAAGTGATATGTGTCTTTTTTCATATGATGAATATGGAAATATATATTGTATGATTACACCTGCACAAGCTGTATTATATCACCTGGCACCTTAAAGAAGGAGAAGAGGAAGAGAACACAAATCACAACATGTAACGATAATGATAATTCTTAAAATTGTTCTTTAAATTGTTCTTAAAAATTGTTCTGTTCTTAAAAAAATGTATTGACATTTTGTAGCTAGTCTGAAAGGAAACATGTCTTTGGTAGCCTACTTAAGGTGTATGTATTGAATCTTCTGAGATATCTGTACAATGTACTTGAAATTCTATTTTAACTTTTATTCTTTAACTACATAATTGAGTTCTAAATCAGTTGTATCAGTGCTGTCATGCAATGCATATGTCCATATCTCCTATGTTGTGAAAAAAGGCCTCATGAAATAAAGTGAAAAGTTGTATTCTTTGATCTTCATTCAGATTCCAACAATTCCTTTTATTTATTTATGTGGAAAGCATTTTTCATTGTGAGTCTCCTGGTTTTGCCATGGATCCTTGTATTACTAATAATAGTTTAATACTTTACAGATTATTATTGTACAATGTTTCTGTTACCATATACATTATTCCTCTGTTTCTGCTCACTTTACTCAGCATATGTTCATATAAGTCTTTCCAAGTTTTTTTTTTTTTGGATATAGTCCTATTTGATATTTCATATGTGGCGAAAATGTATTTCATTACAGCCATATACTATAACTGTTCATTCATTCCCCAAATGGCATACATATCTGAACATCTTTCTGATCAGTGGGATTGGGAGTTGGGATAATAATAAGACTGAATATTTATGTAACACTTAGTATATGCTATGCACTGTGGTAAGTACTTTAATTTTTTTATAGAATTTGATCCTCACAGCCACTCTGAGAGAGAGGTGCTATTACTATCCCCATTTTACAGATAAAGGAACTGAGTTAAGCAGTTAAGTGACTTTTCTAGGGTAACAAAGCTAGTAAGTTTCCGAGATTGGATTTGAATTTAGGTTTTCTTGACTCTGGGCCTGATGATTTATCCATTGCACCACCTAAGAATACCTCTGAATTTTAATGGCTACATTTGTCTAAACAGTGATTTAAACTTAGAGGATTCACTTTTAAAACATAGTATTTGAAGATGATTGTGAGGTTCTACCATTCTTTTCCTCATGTGTAACTTTAAAAAGTTCAGCCAGAGAATAATTAGAGATGGAGGTTAATTTGGCCAGAAACTAGCCAAGAAGCCAAGAAAGGATGGCACCCTTATGTCTTTCTCTGGAAGAGCTAAATGTCTAGTTCATGCCATAAACATAAAAATAATACTTTTATGAGATTCCATAATATTAGATGGAAAGCTGACCTCAGAGATAGGAAAACACGGTTTTAGATTATGTTTTTGATGTCATTCTGAGTAAGAGCTGTCTCAGTTTCAGCATAAAACAAAATGAGACCCTGATTCCATTCCAATATAAAACAAAATGATACCCTGACAATTTATTTACCATTCACTCAACAAAACATATTTATTGGCTACAGCAGAGAAGGATATTCAACAAAGATAGGCATTGAGGATGCTTTAAGTTAATTCAGCTGAGTGAAGTTAATTTGTCTCAGTTTATCATTATGATCCAACAGGCAATTTTAGAACCCCCTATAAATACTCTTGGTTGTTTTTTAACTCAGTTGGTACTGAGCCCTTAGTCATCTAATATTAATAATTGACATTTATATAGTGCTTAACATCTTTCAAGCACTGTGATAAATATTTTACAATTTTCATATGATTTGATCTAAACAACTATGTTGGGAGATAAGAACTATTATAATCATCCTGATTTTACAGATGATGAAACCCATTCAACGAGAGGTCAAATAACATGCCCAGGACCACAGCAGCTAGTAAGTATCTGAGGTTGTATTTGTACTCGGTTTTCTAGGTTGCGAGCCCAATGCTTCACCCACTGTGCCATCCAGATGTCAGTGCTAAAGACATATCTCAATACTTTTTAAGGGAAAAAACATAGCCTAATTTGCATGGGAGTAGTGTTAGAATAATTCTCCTCTAATAGATGTATAAACACTGTGTGATTCTGAGCAAGTCGCTTAACCTCTCAGCTTCAGTGACTACTAAGACTGAAAATTTCATAACCATTGCAAACATGCATTTACAAGAACTTTCATCATCAGGAATTTCCTATAACAAATAAATTTCAGGACAAGATAAAATTACAACAACAATAACAGAAGTCAATCAGAAGTCCAAAGTCCCGAGAGGGAAAATCTAAGAGATATTTTACCCACATTAATTCTTTAACATTTATATGACATCTGGAGTTTTGCATTCAGTTGTGGAAACCACATTTTAGAAAGGAATTTGATAAGCTTCTTAGTAGCCAGACCAGTCAGTTGGTCCGTCAAAAATAATTTAAGTGGTTTCTATGGTTCAGTTACTGCTCACCTCTGGGAATAAAAATACAAGCAGAAAGTCTCTGCCTCCAAGGAGCTGTTCTAAAGAAGACAAACAATATAAAAAAGAAGTTGAAAGAGGAGAGAGGGGTGAAAGTACAAAGCAAAGACTTGAGTGAGTCTGGGATAGTCAAAAGTATAGCCTAGAGAGGAATGAAGATGTAATTGGCCCTATGTGCCCTCCTTAATATAGAGGCTCATGCAAGAGCTAGCCAGGCAAAGGGAGAGGTTACAGGAGTGGAGAATAAATATTTCTGTAAATTCTGGGACTGGAGTGAATTTCTAAAATAAAGAATTTCCCAGAGCATGACCCAGAAAATCTAGGGAAGTCAATAATGTTGAAAGAGATGGCTACCTCCAAATTCAAGTCATATGATAATCTGCTGAAGGAATTCAAAATGATTTCTCTGGAAAAAAGATTTAGGAGGAACATGAAAGCTACTATTAAGTATTTCAGAATTTGCTGTTTTAGGCTAAGTGCAAGGTGGTACAAATATGAATCCATTATCTTAAGGGATTGAATCAAGCAAAAAAACAAGAACCTTTCTCTTTATTAAAAGAAGAGGAAAAACATTCAGTAGTCCATATATGGAAGCAGCTAGGTAGTATTATTGTACACCACAATAGAGTTCATTAAAACCCCAAATCCTAAAAGCTACTATGCCCTCTTCTTGACATTTGTGATGTACGATTTTCCTAAACCCAGGCCTTGGTACATCTAGTCTATTCTCCTTAATATTCTTCATGATTAAATGTTAAACAGACTTCAATAACTAAGTATCATGCTTAGAATCCAAGGACTGGACAGAATGAATAATAACTAAGAGGTCTGCCTTGTGGAGATGGGACCAAACTTGTTCTCTTTGGTTCTAGATGGTAAAATAAGAACATGCATAGCGAATACTAAATGTGGAAACAAAGAGTTATTGCAAAGGAAACTCAATTATACAATAACTTTCTTTAAGTCGAATAGATTTCTTTGTGAAGTTACAAAAGAGTTATATGACTACTTGTTAGACATTTCTTAAAAGTATTTCAACTTTTACAATTGTAAAGTGGTGATATTAATATTTTTGTAGCACCTTCTGCATAGGTAGTTGTGGTGATCAAGTGAATTAAAATCAATAAAGTGCATTGCAAACTTCTAAGTTCTTTCTCTGATTCAATAACTAGCATGTTATATATATATATATATATGTAAATTCACACACACAATATTTATACACAAAGTGTTAGCTGTTACTATTTTTTCAACTTTTTTTAGTTAATTGGTTTCTGAGATTTGGCAGTTCTTATATTCTGCTAGCAACCTAGACCCATAACAGACCTTAGCTAATAGGAATTTAAATGAATGCCATGAGCCCATTCCCTAAGCATACCAGGTTTTACTCTTTGCAATGTGGAAGATGTTTTAAAACTTCACCTCTCCCTCAAATCCCAAGCATGGCTGCTGTTCTTCTAGGACACAATTCATTTTCCTAGGATAAAGTACTCTGAAGTGATCACATTATAGAAGCTTTATGAAAACCTGTTAAAATAATCAATTGTTCATCATAATAAAATAGTTGCCAAAAAACCCTATTACTACACAGTCAACTTTTGATAATCCTTGATAATGGGAAAGGTAGAAGGCCTGAGCAAATTTAATTTGCAAGGAATTCAAAAACCTCATTTTAGGCAATAGCATCAACATCCTCTTCTTTTATTACAGCCCCTGGCAGGTAGGAAATTGCCTGACTTCATCTTGATCTCCTTTTCTTTTCCCCTTTCCCTGCTGTGGAAGAAGTGCCAAGCAGCATTAAAAGGCCCCAACAGTTAGTCAAGCAGGAAAAGGAAAAACTAAAGGATCAAGTATAGATTTTGTTGTTGTTGTTTTTGTTTTTTTACACCATATTACTCTATGTATTTATTTCAACATTTCCCCTGCCTTTTCATGAAAAGTCTGAAAAGAAATAGGAAAAAAATTAGAGTCTATCAAAAGCACAAATTCATTGACTATGTTTGATAGCATATGGTACTCATTGTCTCCCATCACTACAATGAAAAGTGCATTTTCTCAACTTTTCTTTGAGGTCAGACTTCAACATAATTACAAAATCTTCATTTTCATTTTGTATTTCTTTCCACTTATTGTTGCAGTCTAAGAAAGATAAAACACTTCCTTGTATTTACGTATACACATATGTATACACATATGGTTATGTATGTATGCATATATGTATGAATGCATGTGTTTTGTCTACATACAGATGGTTCTGTTTACATCACTCTGCATCAGTAACCAAAAGCTGTTTCATGTTTCTCTTATCTTTTTATACACTGTTTGCACATTTAATAGGTCACCACATTTTTTTTATCACAATCTGTCCAGCCTTTGCCAAATTGATGAACATTTATTATTCTTCTATTTCTTTGTCACTATAGAAAAGTATTTCTGGATTAACAGGTATGGATATTTTTAGCATGGACTATATACTACCAATACCACAGGGAACAATACTATCATATTAAAAAACATTTCACTTAATTCAAATGGAAGAATGATCAGATATTAGGAAACAATTAATAGACATTTTCTCACTCATAATTTGGAACATAAGGGCTAAGAAAGGAGATTGTGGTATGAAACTTTCATGATTAGGTACTGATAAAAAATAGTAGTATGGCAATTATTGTTAATGGTAAAATTAAGGATAGAACTCTTATTCTTCCCTCAAACTGACTTAGTTTCTAACTAGCTAGAAATGAGGGAAAAGGGGTGATTGGAAAAATGACGGTGCAATCTTATTGTGATATTGTCTACGTGCAACCTTTTTAGTGTAAAAATACTTGAACACTACAAAAAATGAATTTATTTTGACAGTTTTAGTGGAAAGAGAATTATGATTTATTTTGCTTTATGAAAATTTAAGGATTCATTACTAAACACTTCCCCCAAAATTGCTTCAAAAGGCTACCATCTAGTTTTGTATAATGGTTCTGAACTTCTATAAACACATTTAAAGACATTCCTTTTCAAAGGGGTCAGCACAGAGATGTTGCTATGAACCCAGAATCATTCTGGATCTTGTATGACACAAGGAATCCAATTGACTTCAGAAAATTAGAACTTGCAGATCTAGTGAGATATAGAAAATATACACAAATAATTTCAATTTGATATAGGATATTGAAACATGAGAAAGACATCAATGATCCTGATATTTCAGAGGAAAGGCCTTCTGACTAGTCAGGTTGTAGAAGGTGTCAGGAAATAGGGTAACAGCTGAAATGGGTTGAGAAAGATATATTTAAATTGTCTAGAAAGAGAGGGCAGAGGACATGTTAAAAGGAGACAATGACAATAGCTTTAGTTAAAGAACAATGGTGGGAATTCAAGAGAGTGACACATTCAAAAAAGTGGTGAATGGATATTTATATTATAGTTTAGTTTCCTTCTTTGTAGGTAAAGCAAGATGGCCACTGAGATCCCTTCTAACTCTCAAATTCTTTGAATTAAAAATATGAATTCTTTGGTTCTTTATTGGTGTTTGGTAAGAAAGTGATGATTAATAGTCCTTGAAAAAAGTAGTTTTAATACAGAATGTTAGGAAGGAAATTGTTTCATGGAAAGTAGAGGCAGTGATAAGATAGAAGTCTTCCCAATTAGATCACGATTAAAACAAGGATGACCATTAGCATTACTACTATATAATATTGTACTAGAATAGCTAGCTACAACAGTAAGAGTAGAAGGAATTAAAGGAATTAGAATAGGCAACGAGGAAATAAAGCTGTCACTCTTTGCAAATTATATGATGGTATAACGAGGATATCTTAAAGAACCAACCAAACAATTAATAGAAACAATTAGCAACTTAGCAAAATTGAGGAATAGAAAATAATCCACAGTTTTAAAAGAATATATAAATATATAATTAATCTTTGAGAAACCAGTAGGTGGTTTGGGCAACTACCACTCACTGATTAAACTCACAAAGAAGGATAGGGCATCAGGGGCTGAGTAAATCTGATAACCCTTCATTAAAGGAATGACAGTTAGAATTACTGGTCTCTGTCACAAACCAGAGAATAACACAAACATGTACTATTCACACACTATGGGTTCTTTGAGGTGAAAAGAAACAAACAGGAAGGAAAACAAAATAGTTTCAATGTATAAAAGGGGGAAGGAGAGTGGGAGAAGTATTTCCATATTAGCTAACTGACAAGAAATGGAGTCCTAAGAGAGAGTTTCTATGACAACTAAACTTCAGTCAGACTGACAGCCTTGACTAAGGAGTAGAGGGAGAGAGCTGGGTATTGGGATTTCTCATAAATGGTCCAGGTTGCTTCCTTGATGGCTTCAAGATACCAGGAACCAACTCCTTGCATAGCAAATAATACAATTGATACCAGGTAGGGGAAAATGCCTGCAACTGTCCAAAAGAAAACCAGTCACTATTCACTACTAATGGTTATCTTGAGAGGTGTTGTCTTCAAGTTTCTCTAATCCCAAAGATCCCAAGCTCATGGAGTCACTGCTGGCTGGACCTCTGCTCTGAACCCCTCTCCCACCAGCAAAAATGACAGTTTCCCACTCTCTCCCAGCTGCATTCTAATCCAGAATGTTCAAAGCTGACAGCCAAGCTCCTTCCCTAGGTATTTCTTACTCATCATAAATTTCTATTCTATTCCCTAAATTACTTTATTACAACAAAATCATCAGAATTTCCCTATACTACCAATAAAGCCCAGTAGCAAGAGATAGAAAGATGAATCTCATTTAAAATAACTATAGACAATATAAAATATCTATCTGTCAAAACAAACCCGGGCACTATATGAACATAATTACAAAACATTTTTCACACAAATAAAGTCTGATCAAAACAAGGGGGAAAACATTAATTGTTCATTGGTATGTCAAGTCAAAATAATAAAAATCATAATTCTTTCTTTTCACTTATTCATTACCATACTTATCAAAATAATGAAAAATTATCTCATAGAGTTAGAAAAAATATCAACAAAAGGTTCCAGGTTAAGATGGCGGCAGAGTAAGAAGCAGCTCTTAACCTCTCCTGACCGAAACACACAAAACTCCTCAAGGGGACATAAAAAGAAGTCCAGACGAACGGAGGAACCCCACAACAGGGCACAGCGTGGAAGGTACGTGGAATCGAGGCATTTCCATGCTATAAAGGGGTTAAACAGCCCTCACGAAATCGCGGGCTGAGCAACCACCCCACCCCCACCACCTCCACACACATCTATAGCTCCGAAGCCAGCTAAAAAGAAATAGAGCAAGTTTGGGGCACCCATCGAGTCATTGGCAGCTGCGGGGTCTGTTCCTGAGAGCAGCAAGACTTAGGACCTCATTAAGCCAAAAAACGCAGGCAAAATCTGAGCGCGGGAGCAGGACTCAGGGCGCAGAGCGCAGGCTGAGCAGAGCTCAGGCTGAGAGAGCAGGCACTGCGGAGGCGTGGGTGGAGGCAGACACAGCCAGGAACTAAAGCCTAAGTGGGGAACCAGTGTGGACGGGTATACGACTGTGGAAGCAGCGCCCTGAGACTTGTAAAGAAACCTCCGGCAGAGGATCAAGCAAGGGGGTCCACCAGGGGGCTTGACCTTGGAAAGAACCAGAACTCAGACCTCAGGAGCCAATAGATCTCGGACAGACACTGAGCGCGAGGATAAATCTGAGAAGCAGCTGGGGTAACAATGGCTACTCAGTCTCAGGAAGTTCAGAAGAGAAAGAATAACAACAAGAAAAAGAAGTCTTTAACACACGACAACTTTTACACAGAGAAAATCCAGACAACCGAGCAAACAGAGGAGGAGAACAAACAAGCATCCGGACCCTCCTCAAATAAGGAAAACTCCTCACAAGCTATGGAAGAGTTCAAACCTGAGATTTTTGAGGAAAATGGAAGAAATCTGGCAAGAAAATTTAAAAGGTAGAATCATGCAATTGGAAAGTGAGGCTCAGAAATTGAACACCAGAAATGACCAGATTGAAAAGGAATACCAGAAGATTATGGCCGAAAAACAGAAGATTATGGCCGAAAACCAGAAGATTATGGCCGAAAACCGAAAGATTATAGCCGAAAATCAATCCCTAAAGGCTAGAATTGAGCAAGTAGAAACTAATGATCTCTCAAGACAACAAGAACAAATAAAACAAAGCCAAAAGACTGAAAAAATAGAAGGAAACATGAAATATCTCAATGAGAGAGTGACAGACCAAGAAAA
>NC_058133.1:351078006-351179633 GCF_016433145.1 Gracilinanus agilis
AAAATCTTTATAACGAAAAACTCTGACAGGGGTCTAATCACTCAAATATACAAGGAGTTAAAGCAATTGTATAAAACATCAAGCCATTCCCCAATTGATAAATGGGCAAGAGACATGAATAGGCAATTTTCAGGTAAAGAAATCAAAAGTATCAATAAGCACATGAGAAAGTGTTCCAAATCTCTAATAATTAGAGAAATGCAAATCAAAACAACTCTGAGGTATCACCTCACACCTAGCAGATTGGCTAAAATGAAAGAAGGGGAGAGTAATGAATGCTGGAGGGGATGTGGCAAAATTGGGACATTAGTGCATTGCTGGTGGAGCTGTGAACTGATCCAGCCATTCTGGCTGGTGATTTGGAATCATGCTCAAAGGGCTATAAAAGAATGCCTTCCCTTTGATCCAGCCATACCATTGCTGGGTTTGTACCCCAAAGAAATCATAGATAAACAGACTTGTACAAAAATATTCATAGCTGTGCTTTTTGTGGTGGCAACAAATTGGAAAAGAAGGGGATGCCCTTCAATTGGGGAATGGCTGAACAAACTATGGTATATGCGGGTGATGGAATACTATTGTGCTAAAAGGAATAATAAACTGGAGAAGTTCCAGGCGAACTGGAGAGACCTCCGGGAACTGATGCAGAGCGAAAGGAGCAGAGCCAGAAGAACTCTATACACAGAGACTGATATACTGTGGTAAAATAGAATGTAATGGACTTCTGTACCAGCAACAATGCAATGACCCAGGACAGCTCTGAGGGATTTATGGTAAAGATGCTACCCACATTCAGAGGAAGGACTGCAGGAGAGGAAACATATAAGAAAAACAATTGCTTGAACGCATGGGTCGGGGTGGACATGATTGAGGGTGTGGACTCGAAACTACCACACCAATGCAACTACCAACAATTTGGAAATTGGTCTTGATCAAGGACACATGACAAAACTAGTGGAAATGCGCAGCGGCCATGGTTGGGGGGGGTGGCGGGGGGCGGGGTTGAAGGGGAAAGGAGGAGCATGAATCATGTAACCATGTTAAAAATGAATATTAATAAATGTTAAAAAAATATCAACAAAATTCATCTGAAAGAAGAAAAGACCTGGGAGACTTGGGATATCAAATAAATTAATGAAAAAAATATATAAGGGAAAGTGATTTAGCTATATTGGATATCAAACTATATTATAAGTAGCAACAATCAAACAATCTGGGACTGGCTAAAGAAATGGAGTGGAGGACCAGTGGAATATATTAGGTATGCAGCACACAATGGTAAATGATCATATTAATCTAGTGATTGACAAACACAAAGATTCAAACTTTTGGAGGAAGAACTTCCTGTATAACAAGAATTGCTTGGGAAAACTGGAAAAGAGTATAGCAGAAACTGGGCATTAAGCAATACCTCACACTAAATACAAAGATAAAAATCAAAATAGATACATGATTTAGAAATAAAAGGTGATCATGCAAACAAATTAGGTCAGCACAAAATAATTTACCTGTCAGATTTATAGAAGAGGCAAGAATTTAGGTCAAAATAAGACATAATAAGCTTTGAGATGTAAAATAGATAAATCTGAATGCACCTAAATGAAAAGTCTCTGCACAAACAAAGGCATTGCAACAAATATTAAAAGGCAAAAAACAAACTGTGAAAAATATTGCAAGTATCTCTGACAAAGTTTTAATTTCTCAAATATATAGAAAACTGATTCAGATTTAAAGGAATACAAAACATTTTCCAATTAACAAATGGTCAAATGAACAGGAAATTTTCAAATAAAGAAATTAAAATAATCTTTAGTTATATGAAAAGAACTAGATAGGATAATGACAGAAGAAAGAAGTATAAGTGAACATTATACACAGCTACATCTTATTTGAAAAATAAACTGTGATTGCTTTTACTTCCAGAGAATAAACTGAAAATTGGAAACATGAAAGACATAATTTATATATGCATATCTGTCTCCCTGATGATGTCTTCTAAGGTGTGGGGAGGGGAAGGAGAGACTGAGACATTTTTCTCTTATTTGTTTTTTTTTAGCTTTTTTTTTTTTAACCCTTAACTTCTGTATATTGGTTCCTTGGTGGAAGAGTGGTAAGGGTGGGCAATGGGGGTCAAGTGACTTGCCCAGGTTCACACAGCTGGGAAGTGTCTGAGGCTGGATTTGAACTTAGGACCTCCTGTCTCTAGGCTTAGCTCTCAGTCCACTGAGCTACCCGGCTGCCCCTGACTGAGACATTTTTAAATAAAATCTACTAATTAAAGGAAATTCCTTAGGTTCTATGAAGGAAAAGAACTAAAAATTTGAATTTATAACTATACCCTCAACTGCTGTTGTAAAATTTAGCATAGCCTTTAAGATGCTGAAAACTTATGAGATGATGTCCAGAAGCTGCAACTTAATTTGTTCTGTAATAAATCTTTGTTTATAATTTTCCATTTGCATAATTTAGATTCAACACATACTTAAATGCTAAAATGTATGAATATTTCACCTTGTCTCCTCTGTCCTTCAGAAGGACATTTTATTATTTTACATAATATTGGAAAAGTTCATGTCCAGTTTTCATCTACTTTTACTGTGATATTTTCTATCATTGAAAGATTTGACTGAAAAATTAAATAACTATTTCTTTGAACCAGAAAAGGGAGTAAAATCCTTGTTTATAATTTTAGCTACATTGCTTTTATCTTCTGTGATTTTTAAGTTTCCTGTGAATATAAATTACTATAACATGAATATTCTTCATCTCTTTATATACATGTGTGTTTGTTTAGGAGGGAAAAACAAATGTTTTTATAAAGTAATCTGGGAGAAGAAACAAGGCTTCAATTTGATTTTCATTTTCCATCAGGACCTCTGCTTAATTTTGACTCAAGGATTACCATTTTCTCACCCTTGGTATTACTTAACCTCTCCCTGTCCCAATTTTTAAAATTCCTTTTGTGTAATATCTTCCTCCTGTAGATTGTAAGTTTCTTGAAGGAAGGTGTTATCTTTCTTTTTCTTATTTGTATCCCAAGAGCTTATGACACATAGTAGAAATTTAATAAATGTTTTTAAATGAATTAACCTTTACAATACTATTAGTTTAAAGTATAATATTAATGTGTGTCTGAACACACACACACACACACACACACACACACACACACACACACATATATATTATGAATAGGTATCATTGAACATAAACATGGGGGGATAGATGAAATGAAAACGTGGCAATCATTATAATTAGATATTTTAAGGGGATATTTGTTTTATCCCTGTCTGTATCTGTATCTATATCCCTATCCCATCTGTATTTTTCTTTCTTTGTCTCTGATTCACTGTCTATTACTAGTCCTTTATCTCTCTGCCTCTATCTCTCTCATTCTGCTTGTGTCTATCGCTTTCTTTGTCTGTCTCCCTTTCCCTGACTTTCTGTCTTTATTTCTATCCCTTTTTTCTCATTCTCTTTCGCTGCATCCCTATTTTTGTGCCTGTATTTTTATGCCTGTCTCTCTATACTTTCATATCTGACTCTCTCTCTGTCTCTCTCTTTCTCTCTCCCCTCTTCCCCAATTTGGGCATTAATTGAATGTCAGTCATACTTTGTTTCCTAATTTCTTTAGCACTTATCAGAAAAAAGAAATGTTCCTTATTTCCCAATTTCAGGACTAACCACCTCTTCTCATCCATTTCACAGCAGTCCTTCATTCATTTATAAAGCCATTATTGTAGAAGTTCATTAGTTGGTCAGCTCTAGTTATCATTCACTCCCATTCTATGAATTTCTCCTAATGTAAATTTTAATATTTTCCTCCCATTTGCTAAATATTTTAATATTCTTCAAAAAGCTTTTCCTATTATTCACTCTGTCTCTCTTAGAGTTTTCTACAAAAATAGGTATTAACATATATACATATAGGCATACATACATACAGATAAATAGACTCAGTCAGAGAGACAGACAGGGAGACAGGGAGACAGATAGGGAGATAGATAGATAGATAGATAGATAGATAGATAGATAGATAGATAGAAATTTTTGTGTATATTTTCTAATCCCTAAGTAGAATATAAGCTATTTTCTTTCTACCTCCATATCCTTAGCATAGTGTCTTGGCTCTGATAAATACTTCATAGATACTATTTGGATTAGAGGAACAGGATTGGAATTTAAGTATTTTCACCAACTTCAGTGTTCAAAACAATAATACTTATGGACTACCTCATGTGCCAAAAGTCCTTTGCTAATGAAAATTCTATTTTGACTATATTTTAATGACTGTTTTATGTGTATCTGTAACTTTACTGTGTACCTTAACTATATGGCTTTCTGTAAGGAAGTCACTGTTGTGGTAGAATAGAAATTCCATAGGATTAGGTATTCTAAATAATCTGTTTCCTGAAGGCAGAATCTGTACCTGTTTTATTGTTTTATGTAGAACTTGGCACAATGCTAGATGAGTGAAGTAGTTTAAAATTAATTCAAGGTAAGGATGAATGATAGGAATTTTAAAAACAAAGAAATTTTGGATCATTCTTGGGTATTTGCACTTGACAGAATTAGATGGCATTGTCTTCTTTTTACAGATGGAAGAACAGATGAAAAAGGACAATAAATCTACAAGTGAATGAGTCATGAATTAAGACCTACATTATATTAGTAAGAAAGACATTAAAGGAATGTAAAGGAATGATTTTTATTAGAATTTCTATAAAATTTGAAAGCCTGAAGATTTTTGCCTTGTGCCTAGGACAGATAAAAGCATTTTTGTTGATTGAACAACTGTGTTGCCTGTAATGCCTTCATATAACTTTCCTCATATAAGGAAATATTTCACTAATCATAAATTTCACCATTTGGATGCCTCCTCAAATATATCTTTCAGATGATAATTCATAACACTTTATTTATATCCCATTAACTTTTATGAGCACAATTCCATACTAGGTAAAAGGAGCTCTGCATAATTCAGACATAAATACATCAGCTTTCAAAATAGGACTCTTGCTTTCCAATTGACCCTGAAAGTATCTTTACACACTCAGACTGATTGAACAGTTTTCTAGAAATCAAGCAGTCTGTTTGATGTTGCCTTCTTGATAAAAAGAAATCTTTTTTGGGTGGGAGGGTGTATTTATTTAGCTTATAATGTTTTTTTTAATTTTATCCATATAAAGACATGTTATGTGTCTATATTCACACATAAACACACAAATATACAATGTTCTAAAAATCTTTAAGTATTTGGGATGGCCTGAATATTTAGAGGCAGTAGATTGAGTGCTGAACTTTGCTGAAGTAAGAAAGGTTTGACTTAAAAATCCAAACTCAGATATTTACCAACTGTTTGATCCTGGACAAGTCACTTAACCTTGTCTATTTCAGATTTTTTATCTATAAAGTTAGGACAATAATAGTACCTACCAGTACCTACCTCCCCATGTTGTGAGGATTTAAATGATATCCATAAAGTATTTTACAAACCTTAGAACAGTGATGTCAAACCTTTTAGAGAGCAAATGCCCAAACTACCACCCTCACATCACATGTGAACCTCCCCAAACTTATCCCAGACAGGGGAGGGAGGATGTGCTCCCATTGGGCTGCTGAGCAGAGGGATGGTGATAGCAAAAACATCCTCAGGCATGGTGGAGAGGTGGAGGGGAGCAGCTCCTTCTGGCATGCGTGCCATAGGTTCGCTAACACAACCTTAGTGCATTGCATAAATGTGAGCAATCATGCATGTAAGATACATAATTTAGGATCATGTGTTTATACATACATAGTCACACACAAGTATAAATATGGACATATGTGTGCATCATCACACATGTATGTGTATGTATGTATATATGCACTGTTGTGAGGGATATTTATCAATTAATTTAGTATTAGTGTTGGACCTAGCAGGAAGGGCTGGAGAATTCCAAGATGGAATGAAGGAGCATGAAGTGGGACTTGTGCTCTGAGAGAGACTCCATAGTGGTTGGGGACATAACTGTTGCTAACCCTGGGAGCTCTCAGAGTTAGGAGAAATAGCATCCAGATTCCCTGGGATCCTGAGAGAGATGGAGGCTTTCAGCAGTGGACAACACACCTGCAGAACAGCCCCAAGTGGGAAGTAGTTTGTGATCTGGTGAACAGCATTGCAAACTCACTCTCCCTGCCTGGGTACCTTGGATCACCTGGTGGAGTTGGCTCCTGGCATCCTGTGACCATCCTTGGATTTACTGTGAGACCCCAATTGAAAGCCATCCTCAGGCCTTTTAGCTGAGCTGACCAAACCTGGCTGGAACCAGGTTTGGAAGAGCCTTCCCTGTGACTTCAGTACTGTTCCTTTGGGCCCTGCCTGGCTTAGGTCAATAGAATAGTGCAGTCAAGTCCTTCCCTGCCCCTGTGGTTTGCCCTTAGGTTGTAAGTATAGAATCCCTTATTCCCATCCTTCATTATTATTTCCCTGAATTAAACTGTTATAAACTTTTACCTCTTTGCCTGCTGGTCCCATAGCTTAGGAGGGCTGAGTGACCATTGGGCCTAACTGCCATTCCTGTGACCATTAACAGCTTGGCAGTAAACCCTGGTCTCCCTATCCTAGTTGATCCAGTTTGTCTGTCATTCCTGTCTCTCTCACCCCAGTGAGAACCCACAAAGAATAACAGTTAGCATCCCTGGTGCTCCACCATTACAGCACACACATATACACACATATATATCATCATATACCCAAAGACAATGTGTACAATATGCATACATATTTCAAGGTTAATCATATGTACATATGAATATATACATGTATGTATTTGGCATACATGTACACATAATTTATATGTAGATACATGCATAGATATAGATATAAAGAGAGGTAAGATTGACCCTGAATCTGTCTCTACACACTCAGATATAACCACTTTCTATGAATCAAACAGTACATTTCATGTCACCTTGTTGATAAAAGGAACTTTATCGTTTTGAATGGGGAATGCATTTGTATAGCTTTTAATGTTTGTAATACATTGTATGCCTATGCATATATGAATATGTTTATATTTTCACACACATAAACAAATATTCATTGCCTCAATAGTCTTTAAGCTTTAATAGATTAAACTGTACTAAGACACAGGAGCATGTGTGTTTTTGTGTGCTCATGTATATAAATAGATTTATATATACATACATTAATACACATACATATGCAAATCTATCTATCTATCTATCTATCTATCTATCTATCTATCTATCTATCTATCTATCTATCTATCTATCTGTCTGTCTGTCTGTCTCTTTATGTCTATCTATCTATGAAAGTATTACCACCAGCATGAATAGATAAATACACTCAGACTCTTGAAAGAAAGTAAAATGACTTACCCGAGATTACCCATAGAGAGAGAAATGCACCTGGTAAATCAGATAAACCCTTAATATTTTTTACTTCAGTTACAATGATCTTTTTAAAACCCTTGTTTAAATTATTCTTTTAAAAATATTTTAGTTTGTCCCAATTAAAGGCAAAATAATTTTTAATATTCATTTAAATTTGTTGAATTTCAAATCCCTCCCACCTCTTCCCCCTCACTGTGACAGTAAACAATCTGATATAGATTTTACATGTGCAATCATGTAAAACATTTTTCCATATTATTCATTTTATTGAACAGATATAAAAAAAGAAGAAAGTGAAATATACTATGTTTTGGTCTGCATTCAGACTCTAATGGTTCTTTCTCTGAAGGCAAATAGTATTTTTCAGCATAAATCTTTAGGACTTCCTTGCATCACTATTGTTAATCAAAAAAATCATTGGTTTCACTGTGTGCAAAGTTCTGATTTCACTCACTGCATTTTGAATCAGTACATGAATTAGTACAAGTATTCCTAAATTTTTCTGAAGTCATCTTGTCCATCATCATTTATGTCACATATGCCAACACAACCATTAACCATAATTTGTTCAGCTTATTCCCAATCGACAGACATACCTTTATTTTCCATTTTTTTTGCCACCATGAAAAGAGCTGCTATAAATATTTTGGTGCCAGTAGGTCCTTTTCCCCCATCTCCAATTTCTTTGAGATGCAGATTAAGTAACAGAATCGAAAGGTATGCATAGCTTTTGAGTCCTTTGGGAATAGTTCCAAAATGCTCTCTGGAATGTTTGAATCAGATCACAACTCCACCAACAGTGCCTTAATGCACCAATTTTTCCATATTCCTTTCAGTAGTTATCATTTTCTTTTTCTGTCATATGTGCCAATTAGATAGTTGTGAAGGGTTAGTTCATAATCATAATTTAATTTGTATTTTTCTTATCAAGTGATTGTGAATATTTTTATATAACTCTAGATGGCTTTAATTTCTTCATCTGAAAAATTCCTGTTTATATCATTTAACCTTTCATGAATTAGAAAGTGACACACATACACACACATACATATACATATTATTTTTTTAAAAATTGACTAAGTTCTCTACATTTGAAAAATGCCATCTTTTTGGAGGTACTTACTATAAAAACAATTTCCCAACTTTCTCCTTTTTTTTTCTAATCTTGGTTGAATTAATTTTGTTCATACAAAATATTTTTAACTTAATATAATCAAAATTATCCACTTTAAATCCTCTCTATGTTTTTGTTCAGTCATAAATTCTTCCCTTATCCATAGATCTAGCTGGCAAACTATTCCAAACTCCCTTAATTTGCTTATGATGTGACCTCTTTCTATCTAAATTACATATCCATGTTGGCCTTCTTTTATTATTTGGTGTGAGATATTGACCAATTCCCAGTCTCTACAATATCATATTCAAATTTTCCCGAAAGTTTTTTTTTTTGGTTACATAGTGAGTTTGTGTCCCCAAATCTTAGATTTTGTTGATTTATCAACTTTAAATTACTAAGGGTATTATGTTAGTAATCTAATTCACTAGTTTACCACTCTATTTCTTACCCAATATCATATTATTTTGATGATTATTACTTTTTAATCCAGTTTGAGATCTGATTTTCCTAGGCCCTCTTCCTTGACAAATTTTTTATTGATTACCTTGATATTCTATATCATTTAATCTTTCAAGTGAATTTTGCCATTGTTTTTTCTAGCTGTATAAAATAATTTTGGCCAATTGGATTGATATGACACTGAAGAAATAGGTTAATTTAGGTTAAATTGTCATTTTTAGTCTATTTTCTTGGCCTCCCTATGAGCAATTAATATTTTTCCCACTTGTTTAGAACTGATTCTATTTGTGTGAAAAGTATTTTATAATTGAGTTCATATAGTTTCTGGGTTTGTCTTGATAGATAGACTACCAATTATTTTATATGATCTAAAATTAATTTCAATGAAATTTCTTTCTTCTTTCGCTTTTAGGCCTTGTTAGTAATATATAGAAAAGCTGATATTTTATATGGGCTTATTTCACGTCCTGTAACTTTGTTAAGTTGGTAAATATTTGGACTATTTTTAGTTGATTTTCTAGGATTCTCTAAGTTTAGCATTATATCATTTGCAAAGAGAGTTTTATTTCTTTAATATGTATTCTAATTCCTTCAAATATTTTTCTCCTCATTGTTATATCTAACATTTCTAGCACAATATTGAATAATAGTGTTAATAATGGGCATCCTTGTTTCACCCCTGCTCTTACTTGGAAGTGTTCTAGTTTCCCCCTTTATAGACAATGCTTGCTGATGGTTTTAGATAGATACTACTTATGATCTTAAGGAAATCATGTATTACTATGTTTTTTAGTATTTTTTTTATTGGAAATGTGTATTGTATTTTGTCAAAAGCTTTTCTTTTATATTGGCACACTTGAATGATTTTGGTTAGTTTTGTTATTGATGTGGTCAAGAATACTGTCACTTTTCCTAATATTGAGTTATCCCTTCATTTATGATATAAATCCTACCTAGTCACAGTTAATGATTCTATACTCTATAATCATAATCTCCTTGCTAGTTTTTTATTTACATTTTTATATCAAATTTCATAAAATAGGTTGGTCTACAGGTTTCTTTCTCTTTTTTCCTCTTCCTGGTTTAGGTGTCAATGAAATATTTGTGTCAGGAGAATAAAAGGAATTTGGTAGGACTCCTCCTTTGTCTATTTTCCAAAGAGTTTATATAGTAGTGTGATTAATTGTTTTTTAAATGTTTTATAAAATAATCTTGTAACTACATAAGGCCCTGGGAGTTTTTTCTTGGGGAGTTAATTGATGTATTGCTCTTTCTATTTCTCCAAAACAGGTATATATAAGTATTCTATTTCCCCTTCTGTTAATATGAATAGTTTATATTTTTATAAATCTTCACCTATATCATTTAGAATATGAAAATTATTGCTATCTAATTAGATATAATAACTCCTAGTAATTTCTTTAATTCTTCTTCATGGGTGGTAAATTCACTACTTTCATGTTTCTCTGCTCATCATTTTAATTTTTTCCTCATTTTAGTAAAAAATTTATTTTATTCTTTACCCAATTACATATAAACACTGCTTTCAACATTTTAAAAATAATTTTGATTCTTGAATTAACTCCCTGCCTCCCTTCACCTGGTTGATATGGTAAGCAATTTGATATAGATTTTAAGTTTTCAACCACATAAAATATTTTTTCCATATTAATCATTTTATAGAAGGAAATTAGACTTGTTTTTGCTTTGTCTTTGAGGTAGTGATTACTAACTCTTTTTACTTCTAGTTGAAGCCTAATAAATTTTGTTTCTGCCTCCTCACCTTTATTGTTTGTGTTTCTCTTATTCAAAGTGTTTTTATAAAAAAAAGCATATTGTAGGATTCTTATTTTTGATTCACCCTGCTAACTGCATTTTATGGTTGAGTTCTTCCCATTCATATTTAATTTTGATGATTAACTATATATTTCCCTTCACCTTCCTATTACCCTATTTCGTCTTCTTTTTTTCTTCCCCTTTTACTCTGTCTTTTCTCATAAGTGGTTTACTTTTGAGCATCATCTCCCAAAATACATCTTTATTTCTATCAGTTTATTCCCTACCGTTCCTTTGTCTCTGTCCCATTTTACTTCACTATTTAGGAATACATAGGATTCTATGTCCAAGTCAGTGTATATATTATTTCCTCTTTGAGTCAATCTGATGAGAATAAGCTTCAAGCATTACCCACCACTTATTCCAACTTTCCCTCCATTATAATAGCTTTTCATTCCTCTTTTAATTGATATGTTTCTATGTTCACTTTTCTCCTACTGCAGTCCTCTGTCTCCTCTCTTATTTTGATTTCTTACATCATCCCATTGTACTTAATTAACATCTATATTCTCTGTCTCTTTATATTCCTTATAACCTAGTTTTGATGAAGTTGATAAGAATTATAAGTATTTTCTTCCCATGCAAGAACATGAACATTTCAGACTTATTGAATCCTTTTTGATTCCCCTTTCCTGTTTACTATTTCATGTTTTTCTTCAATATTATATTTGAATGACAAGTTATCTATGCAGTTCTCATATTTTCATTAGGGATATTTGAAAGTTCTCAATTTCATTAAATATAATTCCCTCCCCCCTAAAGAATTATGCTCATTTTCTCTAGCCAGGTTGTTCTTGGTTATAATCCTATCTCTTTGGTGTTTTGAAATTTATTTTCCCAAATTTCCCATACCATTCTTATTTGATTATCTCTGCTATTTATTTTTAATTTTGGTATCTCAAAGATTTTATTTATTTCTTCTTGGAATTCTTAGAGGGCTTGAGTCACATCTGCATTTATCTTTGAGCATTTGCTTTTATATGTTTTCAAGTTATTATTTTTCTTTCTGTTTTCATGTCTTGCACTTTTCTAACATCATAACTTTGAACTTTATGTTTTTGATAGACTCTCTTCTTCTTTGTGACCAACAGTTAACCTGAGTTTCAGTAACTCAATATGGCATTCTGGAGGTTTTTACTGTTTTTTTAAATTTTTTAAACATTTATTAATATTTATTTTTAACATGGTCACATGATTCATGCTCCTACTTTCCCCTTCACCCCCCCCACTCTCCGCCTACCCATGGCCGATGCACATTTCCACTGGTTTTTAATATGTGTCATTGATCAAGACCTATTTCCAAATTGTTGATAGTTGCATAGGTGTGGTAGTTTTGAGTCTACATCCCCAATCATGTCCACCTCATCCCATGCATTCAAGCAGTTGTTTTTCTTATGTATTCCTTCTCCTGAAGTTCTTCCTCTGAATGTGGGTAGCGTTCTTTACCATAAATCCCTCAGAACTCTACTGTATCATTGCATTGTTGCTGGTACAGAAGTCCATTACATTCAATTTTACCATAGTATATCAGTCTCTGTGTACAATGTTCTTCTGGCTCTGCTCCTTTCACTCTGCATCAGTTCCTGGAGGTCTTTCCAGTTCACTGGAACTCCTCCAGTTTATTATTCCTTTTAGCGCAGTAGTATTCCATCACCAGCATATATCACAGTTTGTTCAGCCATTCCCCAATTGAGGGACATACTCTCCTTTTCCAGTTCTTTACCACCATAAAAAAACGCAGCTATAAATATTTTCGTACAAGTCTGTTTATCTATGATCTCTTTGGGGTACAAACCCAACAATGGTATGGCTGGATCAAAGGGCAGGCAATCTTTTATAGCCCTTTGAGCATAGTTCCAAATTGCCAGCCAGAATGGTTGGATCAGTTCACAACTCCACCAGCAATGCATTAATGTCCCAATTTTGCCACATCCCCTCCAGCATTCATTACTCTCCCCTTCTTTCATTTTAGCCAATCTCCTAGGTGGGAGGTGATACCTCAGAGTTGTTTGGATTTGCATTTCTCTAATTATTAGAGATTTAAGACACTTTCTCATGTGATTATTGATACTTTTGATTTCTTTGCCTCAAAATTACCTATTCATGTCTCTTGCCCATTTATCAACTGGGGAATGGCTTGATTTTTTATACAATTGATTTAACTCCTTGTATATTTGAGTAATTAGACCCCTGTCAGAGTTTTTTCCCAATTTGTTGTTTTCCCTTCTGATTTTGACTACATTGTTTTTGTTTGTACAAAAGCTTTTTAGCTTAATATAATCAAAACCATTTAATTTACATTTTGTCTCTAACTCTTGCTTGGTTTTAAAATCTTTCCTTTCCCAGAGATCTGACAGGTATACTATTTTGTGTTCACTTAACTTATTTATAGTTTCCCTCTTTATGTTCAGGTCATTCACTCATTCTGAATTTATCTTGGGGTAGGGTGTGAGATGTTGATCTAAACCTAATCTCTCCCATATTGTTTTCCAAATTTCCCAACAGTTTTTGTCAAATAGTGGATTCATGTCCCAAAAGTGGGGCTCTTTGGGTTTATCATACACTGTCTTGCTGATGTCATTAATCCCAAGTCTATTCCACTGATCCTCCTCTCTGTCTCTTAGTAGGTACCATATTGTTTTGATGACTGCTGTTTTATAGTATAGTTTAATATCTGGTACTGCTAGGCCCCCTTCCTTCACATTTTTTTCATTATTTCCCTTGATATTCTTGATCTTTTGTTATTCCAAATGAAATTTGTTATAATTTTTTCTAATTCAGTAAAGAAGTTTTTTGGTAGTTTGATAGGTATGGCGCTAAATAGGTATATTAATTTGGGTAGAATGGTCATTTTTATTATGTTAGCTTGTCCTACCCATGAGCAATCAATGGCTTTCCAATTGTTCAGATCCAGTTTTATTTGTTTGGAAAGTGTTTTGTAGTTGTTTTCGTATAATTGCTGTGTTTGTTTTGGTAGATAGGTTCCCAAGTATTTTATATTGTCTAGGGTGATTTTAAATGGTGTTTCTCTTTCTACCTCTTGCTGCTGTAATGTGTTGGAAATGTATAGAAATGCTGATGATTTATGTGCACTTATTGTGTATCCTGCAACTTTGCTAAAGTTGTTGATTATTTCTACAAGCTTCTTAGTTGATTCTCTAGGATTTTTTAAGTAGACCATCATATCATCTGCAAAGAGTGATAGCTTAGTCTCCTCCTTGCCTATTTTGATACCTTCAATTTCTTTTTCTTCTCTAATTGCTACTGCTAGTGTTTCTAGTACTTTGTTGAATAGTAGAGGTGATAATGGGCATCCTTGTTTCATTCCTGATCTTATTGGGAAGGCTTCTAATTTATCCCCATTGCATATGATGTTTGTTGATGGTTTTAGGTATATACTGTTTATTATTTTAGGAAAGGTCCTTCTATTCCTATACTTTTCAGTGTTTTAATAGGAATGGATGCTGTATTTTGTCAAAGGCTTTTTCAGCATCTATTGAGATGATCATGTGATTTTTGTTTCTTAGACTGTTGATATGGTCAATTATGTGGATGGTTTTCCTAATGTTGAACCATCCTTGCATTCCTGGTATAAATCCCACCTGATCATGGTGGATGATCTTCTTAATTACTTGCTGGAGACTCTTTGCTAGTATTCTATTTAAAATTTTTGGATGTTCATTAGGGAGATTGGTCTGTAGTTTTCTTTCTCTGTTTTTGATCTCCCTATCTTTGGAATCAGTACCATATTTGTGTCATAAAAGGAATTTGGTAGGATTCCTTCTTTGCTGATCATATCAAATAATTTTTATAGTATTGGGATTAGGTGCTCTTTGAATGTCTAATAGAATTCACTTGTGAATTCATTAGGCCCTGGCGATTTTTTCTTAGGGAGTTCTTTGATGGCTTGTTCAATTTCTTTTTCTGATATGGGATTATTTAGGTATTCTATTTCTTCTGCTGTTAATCTAGGCAATTTATATTTTTGTAAATATTCATCCATATCTCCTAAATTGTTATATTTATTGCCATATAGTTGGGCAAAATAGTTTTTAATGATTGCCTTAATTTCCCCTTCATTAGAGACGAGGTCTCCCTTTTCATCTATAATATTGTCAATTTGGTTTTCTTCTTTCCTTTTTTTATTAGATTGACCAGTACCTTGTCTATTTTATCGGTTTTTTCAAAATACTAGCTTCTAGTCTTATTATTAATTCAATAGTTCTTTTACTTTCGATTTTATTAATTTCTCCCTTGATTTTTACTATTTCTAATTTAGTTTTCATCTGGGAATTTTTAATTTGCTCACTTTCTAATTTTTTGAGTTGCATGCCCAATTCATTAATCTCTGCCCTCCTTAATTTGTTAATATATGCACTCAAGGATATAAATTTCCCCTGAGTACTGCCTTGATTGCATCCCACAGAGTTTGGTAGGATGTCTCATCATTGTCATTCTCTTCAATGAAATTGTTGATTGTTTCTATGATTTCTTCTTTGACTAATTGGTTTTGGAGAATCATATTATTTAATTTCCAATTAGTTTTTGATTTGCCTGTCCAGGTGCCCTTACTAATTATTATTTTTATTGCATTATCATCTGAGAAGGTTACATTTATTATTTCTGCTCTTTTGCATTTGTTTGCAGTGTTTCTATGCCCTATTACATGGTCAATCTTTGTGAATGTACCATGTGCAGCTGAAAAGAAGGTGTATTCCTTTTTGTCCCTATTTATTTTTCTCCACATATCAATTAAATCTAATTTTTCTAGGACTTCCTTCACCTCTCTTACCTCTCTCTTATTTATTTTTTGGTTTGATTTATCTAGATCTGAAAGAGGAATATTTAGATCTCCCACTATTATGGTGTTACTATCTATTTCCTTCTTGAGCTCTGCCAGTTTCTACTTTATGAATTTGGATGCTATGCCACTTGGTGCAGACGTATTGAGCAGTATTATTTCCTCATTGTTTATATTGCCTTTAATCAGGATGTAATGACCTTCCCTGTCTTTTTTAATCATATCTATTTTTACTTTGGCTTTGTCAGAAATCACAATTCCCACTCCTCTCTTCTTTTTCTCATTTGACACCAAAAAGGTTTTGCTCAAGCCCTTAACCTTAAACCTTTGTATGTCCACCCTCCTCATCTGTGTTTCTTGTAGACAACATATGGTAGGATTTTGGTTTCAAATCCATTCTGCTATTTGCTTCCGTTTTATGAGTGAGTTCATCCCATTCACATTCAGAGTAATAATTATTAGTTGTGCATCCGATGACATTTTTGTATCCTCCCCTGGTCCTACCTCTTCTTCTTACACTATTTCCTTTTAAACTAGTGGTTTGCTTTAAGCTGGTATCCCTTATCCCCTCCCTTGATTAACTTCCCTTTCTACCCCCCTCCTTATTCCCCTCTTTTTATTTTAAAGGCCTAATGAATTCCCTCCCCCTTCTTCTCCCCTCTGTTTTTTGACCTCCCCACTCCCCTGCTCCCCTTGGTTTATCCCTTCTGACTTTCTCAGTAGGGTTAGATAGAGTTTTTTATCCCAATGGATAATATAGCTACTCTTCCCTCTCCGGGTTGATTACACTGAGAGTAAGGTTTAAAAATTACCTCTTAATGCTCTCTTCCTCTCCTTCTTATACTAGTATTTGTCCCCTCCCCTTCTCATGCCCTCTTTGTGTGTAATAAAATATCCTATATTTCTTATTCAATCTAGTTTCTCTTGGTGTCCCCTACTATTCACCCCCCTCTTTCCCACCCCCATATCATCTTAGACCATTTAGTATTCTATCCTCTCCCTAAGAAATATTCTTTTGATCACTATAATAGTGAATACAATAATAGTGAATAGAGTTCACTACAGAGAATTATACATAGCATTTCTCCACATTGGAATACAGATAATTAGATCTTATTGAAGCCCTTAAATAGTCAAATTTTAAAAATTATGAGTTTTCTTTCTTTCCCCTCAGTTTCTTATTTACCTTTTCATGTTTCTCTTGATTTTTGTGGTGGGATATCAAATTTTCCATTTAGTCCTGGTCTTTTCTGTGCAAATACTTGGAAATCTTCAATTTTGTTGAATGCCTATACTTTCCCCTAGAAATATATAGTCAGTTTTGATGGGTAGGTGATCCATGGTTGAAGTCCCAGCTCTCTTGCCTTTCTGAATATCATATTCCAAGCCTTGTAGTCTTTTAGCGTGGAGGCTGCCAGATCCTGTGTGATCCTGATTGGTGCTCCTTGATATTTGAATTGTCTCTTTCTGGCTTCTTGTAAGATTTTTTCTTTTACTTGGAAGCTCTTGAATTTGGCTATTATATTCCTGGGCATTTTCTTTTCTGGGTCTGGTGTAGATGGTGATCTATGGATCCTTTCAATGTCTATATTGCCCTCTTGTTGTAGAACTTCAGGGCAATTTTGCTGAATAATTTCTTTTAGTATGAAGTCCAAATTTCTATTAATTTCTGCTTTTTCAGGGAGACCAATGATTTTCAAGTTGTCTCTTCTAGATCGGTTTTCTTGGTCTGTCACTTTCTCATTGAGATATTTCATGTTTCCTTCTATTTTTTCAGTCTTTTGACTTTGTTTTATTTGTTCTTACTGTGTTGAGAGATCATTAGCTTCTAATTGCTCAATTCTAGCCTTTAGGGACTGGTTTTCCTTTTTAACCTGGTCATTTCTGGTCTTCAGTTGACTTGCTTCACTTTCCAATTGTGAAATTCTGCCTTTTAAACTGTTATTTTCTTGCCTGATTTCCTTTTGAGCTATTTCCAATTTTTCTAGCCAAATATTTTCCAACTTTCTTGTCATCTCAGATTTGAACTCTTCAAGAGCTTGTGACCAATTTTCATTATTTTGGTAGGGTCCAGATGTGATTGCTTGTCTTTTCTCCTCTTCTGTTTGCTCGGTATTCTGGATTTTCTCTGTGTAAAAGTTGTTGAATGTTAAAGATTGCTTCTTCTTGTTAATCTTTCTCTTTTGGTCTTCCTGATTCTGGGTTGCCATTGTTAGCCTTCTCAGCTTTATCCTCACGCTCAGGGTCTGTCTGCTCTCAGGATCTGTATGTGCCCTTTTGGCTCCTGAGGTCTCAGGTCTGTTTGTTTTCAAGGTTAAGCCCCCTGGTGGACCCCCTTGCTTGATCTTCTGCCAGAGGTTCCTTTACAGGTCTCAGGATGCTGCTTCCACAGTTGTATACCCATCTGCCCTGGTTCCCCACTCAGGGTTTCAGAGCCTTCTCTCACTCCTGTGTCTGCTTCCTCCCGCGCCTACGCACCATGTCTGTGCTCACAGTCCATGTGCGTTCTTTAGCCTTTTGGGGTCCTAAGTCTTGCTGCTCTCAGGAACAGGCCCTGGAGCTGCCAATGACTCAATGGGTGCCCCAAACTTGCTCTATTTCTTTTGAGCTGGCTTTGGTGTTGTAGGTGGTGTGTGCGTGGGGGGGGGGGTTTGCTCTGCCTGTGATTTTGAGAGCTGTTTCACCCCTTTATAGCATGGAAATGCCCCAATTCCATGTATCTTCCACACTGAGCCCTGTTGTGGGGTCCCTCCGTTCTTCTGGATTTGTTTTTATGTCCCCTTGAGGAGTCCTATATGTTTTGTTTAGGAGAGGGTAAGCGCTGCTTTTTACTCTGCCACCATTTTAACCTGGAAGCCCTGGATCTATTATTTTTGAGGAGAAATTGGGTGTAGGTGAAGTTGTGAGGGTTGAACGTCATGGAGGTTATTTTGACAGCTGAATGGAAGATGGAATAGAGTGGAGAGAAACTCATCACAGGAAATCCAATCAATAGGCTATTGAAATCTTAAAGGCATGAAGTCATAAGAGCTTGACTAGAGAGAAAGGATCACATAGAAGAGAGAGTTATGAAGGTAAAATCTAAAGGCAACATGGAAAGTGATTGTATATACAAGGTAAGAAAGGATGAGTCATCAAGGATGATGCCTAAATTGAAATCCTGAATGCTAGCAGGATAAGTGGTATATTTATCATTAAAAATAAAATTATTTTTTATTTTAGTAGAGAAGCAGATTGGGGAGAAAATAATGAGTTTGGTTGGGGAGATGTGTAGATTAAGATGCTTATGGGACCATAGCTTGATATGTCCAATAGGGCATCTGGAGGTCACAAGGGCTGAATTCTGGAGAAGTACATTTGAGAATCATTAGCATAGATATGTAAACTGAATTAATGAGAGTTGACAACATCCCTGAGTGATATTTCTTGGGGGTATTTTAGTCATATCTGATTATGTAACGCCATCTCTTTTGGCAGAGAGACTAAAATTGTTTACCTTTTCCTTCTCCAGCTCATTTGATAGATGCGGAACTGAGGCAAACAAGGTTAAGTTACTTGCACAGGTTCACACATCCAGTAAGTGTCTGAAGCTAGATATGAAGTCAGGAAGATCAGTCTTCCTGACTAGATCCAGCATTCTATTTACTAAACCTCCTAGTTGCCTAAATAAGTGAAATAGTAGAAGAAAAAGAGAAAGGGGATCAGGGGAGAGTTATATGGCAAAGATCCTGGAATGGTTTAATATCTCCTTTTCAAGTGGATTAAGATAAAGAGAAATTAAATAACTTGCCTAGGGTCACACAGCTAGTATCTGAGGTTCCACTTGAACTCAGGTTTTCTTGACTCCAGGACTAATGCTCTATCCACTGAGCTACCTACTTATCTAAATAAATTAAATAATATGGAAGACTAAGAGAAAAAGGATCAAGACACAGAGATATTCTCAAGTTAAAAAAATCAATCCACTCTCAATCACTCTCAATCCACTGATTGATACCAGCCTGAAAATCTAGCAGAGGAGGATGAGAAGTAGTAAGGCAGATAGGAGTGGAACTGGGAGAAAAGAGTGACACAAAATTAAAAGATAAAAAAAAATAAGATTTGAGATTATCAAGTAAATGAAAAAGTAGAGTCAATGAGGAGCAAAGAAGTCAAGTAGAATAAGAGTTGATATAAGATCATTAGATATGGCTACAGAGAAATCATTAATAATTTTGGAGGGTACAGGATCAATTGAATTATTACCCCTGAAGCCAGAAGGCAAAAGGTTAAGAATGGTGTATTTCTGCTGGGAGATTAACCACAAAAGGGAGGACAGGTATGGAGCAGTCACCATAAGAGATGGATGTATCAATTTCCGATGATGGAGAAGTCGAGGGAAAAAAAAACCCAAAAAACAAAAACAACAGTATTTTTTTAGATATCTATTGATTCAAGATTTGTCATTGGACATGAATGTGAAAAAGAAAATCAAAGCTGAGAATCAGATTATGCTAATGTTGTTGTTCTTTTTAATTGTAGTCTCACACTGATGCAGATCTTAAACTTTGGTAATATCCCCAACCCACAGACTTTTTTATGTAGATCTATCTATATCTCATAATCCTAGACTTTTGCCATTTTTTCTGGAAATTTAACATGTTCTAACTGTCTTTATATTTCATTTCATATGCTGAATTGGTAAGTATACCTACTGCATCAGAATTACTGGTAAAATTTAAAATAATCAAAAATCAATGATATTTTTCTTATGTTAATCAGTTAGTGGCTTTGTTTCATATTTTTTTAATTTTTAATCAGTATTTTTTGGCTTTGGTCATTGTCTGCAGTAGTTCCCTCATCTAGAAATCGAATTAATTCTCAACAAAGGAAATTGGGTTACTGTGGCATGACATTTTTCATGAAGTTAACTTAATAAATAAAACTTCTCTCTCTCTCTCTACCTTTCTCTCTCTCTCTCTCTCTCTCTCTCTCTCTCTCTCTCTCTCTCTCTCTCTCTCTCTCTTTCTCTCTCTCATTCTTTAGTAATGAATGCATCCTGGAAATTTTCCAAGATTCAGGAAAGTTTCAAAGAATTTATTTTTAATACAATCTGAATTATTCCTTAGATTAAATTAGAGGCTGTAGNCTGAATTGGTAAGTATACCTACTGCATCAGAATTACTGGTAAAATTTAAAATAATCAAAAATCAATGATATTTTTCTTATGTTAATCAGTTAGTGGCTTTGTTTCATATTTTTTTAATTTTTAATCAGTATTTTTTGGCTTTGGTCATTGTCTGCAGTAGTTCCCTCATCTAGAAATCGAATTAATTCTCAACAAAGGAAATTGGGTTACTGTGGCATGACATTTTTCATGAAGTTAACTTAATAAATAAAACTTCTCTCTCTCTCTCTACCTTTCTCTCTCTCTCTCTCTCTCTCTCTCTCTCTCTCTCTCTCTCTCTCTCTCTCTCTCTCTCTTTCTCTCTCTCATTCTTTAGTAATGAATGCATCCTGGAAATTTTCCAAGATTCAGGAAAGTTTCAAAGAATTTATTTTTAATACAATCTGAATTATTCCTTAGATTAAATTAGAGGCTGTAGTCAGACCATAAGGAGAAGGGTGACCAAAAAGCCAGGGATGAATTCAGTCTTTAAAAATTAGAATCCAGCAACTAGAAGCAAAGAACTTCACAAGGCAGTAAGAATCTATAAAACAAAATCAAAAGAATGAAAAAATTGAGGAAAATATGAAAACCTGCTTGATAAAATAATAGATCTGGAAAATAGATGCAGGAGAGATAATTTAAGAATTATTGGACTACTGGAAGATCATGACAAAAGGAAAAACCTCGATATCATTCTACAGGAAATTATCCAACAAAACTGCCCTGACATTCTAGAACAAGAGGGAAAAGCAGAGGTTGAAAGAATCACCTCCTGCATTTAATTCCCAATTGACAACATCCAGGAATGGATTCAGGATTCTACCAGACCAAGGAAAAGACACTATGAGCTGTGAAGAAAAAGTTTTTCAGATATTATGGAACCACAGTTAGGATAACACAGGACCTGGTTGTATCCATACTAAAGAAGCAGAAGGCATGGAATATGATATTCCAGAAAGCTAGGGAACTAGGTCTATAACCAAGAACAAATTAACCAGCAAAACTGACTGTATTCTTGCAGGGGAAAGTATGGTCATTTAATAAAATAGAAGACTTCCAAGCATTCATAAAGAAAAGACTGTAATTAAATGGAAAATTTGATCCCCAAACATGGAACTCAAGAAAATCACCAAAAGGTAATTAAGAAAGGAGAAAACAATTAAAAAAAGATAACTTTTTTAAGGGACCCAATAAGTTCAAATGATTTGTATTCTTATAAGAAACAGTGATATGGGTAACTCTTAAAATTATTCTTTTCATCATGGTAGCTAGAAGAGGGAACAGTGACAAACTGTATAGGATGAAATGTCAAATATATATATATATATATATATAATTGCAGTAGCAATTAGAGAACAAAAAGAAATTGAAGGTATTAAAATAGTCAAGGAGGAGACTAAGCTATCACTCTTTGCAGATGATATGATGGATATGATGGTCTACTTCAAAAGTCCTGGAGAATCAACTAAAAAGCTAGTAGAAATAATCAACAATTTTAGCAAAGTTGCAGGATACAAAATAAACCCACACAAATCATCAGCATTTCTATATATTTCCATCACAGCTTAGCCACAAGAGTTAGAAAGAGAAATTCCATTTAAAATCACCCTAGACAATATAAAATATTTAAGAATCAATTTACCATGACAAACAGAAAAATTATATGATAACTACAAAACACTTTCCACACAATTAAAACTAGATCTAAATAATTGGAAAAAAACTTTAATTGCTCATGGGTACGATGAGGTAATATAATAAAAATGACAATTCTACCCAATTTAATTTACTTATTCAGTGCCATACCTAACAAACTACCAAGAAACTTTTTTTTTATTGAATTAGAACAATTTTTAAAAAAAGTTAATTTGGAAGAACAAAAGATCAAAAATATCAAAAGAACTAAAAAGAAATGTGAAGGATGGGGGCCTAGCAGTACTAACTGCACTATAAAGCAGTGGTCATCAAAACAAGATGGTACTAACTAAGAGACAGAAAGGAGGATCAGTGGAATAGACTTAGGGTAAATGACCTCAGCAAGACAGTCTATGATAAACCCAAAGATACCAGCTTTGGGGACAAAAATCCACTATTGATAAAAACTGCTGGAAAAATTGGAAGACAGTATGGGAGAGATTAGGTTTAGATCAACATATCATACCCTACACCAAGATAAATTCAGAATGGGTGAATGACTTAAATATAAAAAAGGAAAGTATAAGTAAATTAGGTGAACAAAGAATAGTATACCTGTCAAATCTATGGGAAAGGAAATAATTTAAGACCAAGAAAAAGATAGAGAATATTGCAAAACACAAAGTGAATAATTTTGATTACATTAAATTAAAAAGGTTTTGTACAAACAAAACCAATGCAACCAAAATTAAAAGGGAAGCCACCAATTGGGAAAAAAGTCTTTAGAACAAAAACCTGTGAGAAAGGTCTAATTACTCAACTTTATAAGGAGGTAAATCAATTGTGCAAAAATCATGCCATTCTCCAATTGACAGATGAGCAAGGGGCATGAATGGGCAATTTTCAATGAAGAAATCAAAACTATCAATAAGTACATGAAAAAGAGTTCTAAATCTCTAATAATCAGAGAAATGCAAATCAAAATAACTCTGAGGTATGTTATGAGGAAGATTAGATAGTAATTAACTAAGAATTAAGGTTCATCTAGCAGGCTGGAGCTGGAGAATTCTAAGATGGAATGAAGGAACAGGAAGGAGTGCCTTGTGCCCTGAGAGAGAGAGACTCCATTAGTGGTGGGCAAACTGTTGCCAGCCCAGGAAGATCTCAGATCCTGCTTCCTGATTTCCTTGGCATCCTGAGTGGAGGTGGATTTCCAGCAAGAGGAGAAGACCTACAGAGCAGAACCAAGCAGAGGAGGAATTTGAGACCTGGTGGACAGCACCAAAAGTTCACTCACATTTTTTGGTATCTTGGACCACCTAGGATTTTGGCATCCTGGTGACCTCTTTGGAAAACTGGAAGAACCCTCAAATCCACCCCCTCTGATCCATAGCTGTGCTGTTCAAGCCTGGCTGGTTCCAGGCTTGAATCAGTTTCCCAGAGACTGCTCTGCTCCTTGGGCCCTGCCTGCTGGATCACTTAGATTAGAGTAGAATAAGTCTTCCCTTTGCCATATGGTTTTGCCCTTTAGATTTTAAGTATAGAAATCCTTTTCCCACCTTTTAGTTAAACATAATTAAAGGTGTGTAAGCCTTTACCTAGTCTGTTGGTTTCCAAAGGCTCTGGCCTAGTGGTGAGCTGCTGACAGTTGGCCAGCAGCCATTTTTGTCAGTTAGGAGCAGCTCAGCTGTGACCCCTGGTCTCTCCTGGTCCATCTCTCCTACAACCCAGTGTGTGTACCCACAACTATTTAGATTATATTTTAACATGCCTGGTGCCCTCCATTACCTATATTTTCCATAGGTACCACCTCACACCTAGCAGATTGGCTAACATGACAACAAAGTAAAGTAATAAATGTTGGAAGGAATGTGGCAAAATTGGGACACTAATGCATTGCTGGTGGAATTGTGAATTGATTCAACCACTCTGGAAGGCAATCAGGAATTATGCCCAAAGGGCTTTAAATGACTGCCTGCCCTTTGATCCAGCCATACCACTACTGGGTTGGTACCCCAAAGAGATAATAGGGAAAAAGGCTTTTACAAAAGTATTTATAGCTGCACTCTTTGTGGTGGCAAAAGAACTTTAAAATGAGTGGGTGTCCATTAATTGAGGAATATCTGAACAAATTTTAATATCTGTTGGTGATGGAATACTATTGTGCTAAAAAAGAATAATGAACTGGAGGAATTCCATGTGAACTGGAATGTCCTACAGGAATTGATGCAGAGTGAAAGGAGCAGAACCAGGAGCACTTTATACACAGAGATGGATACACTGTGGTACAAATGAATGTAATGGACATCTCTTCTAGCAGCAATGCAATGATCCAGGACATTTCTGAGGGACTTAGGAGAAAGAAAGCTATCCAAATTCAGAGAAAGAACTATGGGAGAAGAAACATAGGAAAAAAACAACTACTCAATCACATCGTTAAATGGAGATAGGATTGGGGATGTAGGCTCTAAAAGATCACTCTATTGCAAGTATTAATTATATGGAAATAGGTCTTGATCAATGATACATGTAAAACCTAAGGAACTGCTTGTTGGCTATGGGAGAGGGTTGGGAGGAAGGAGTGGGTAAAGAACCTGAATCATGTAACCATGGAAAAATACTCCAAATTAATTAAATAAACTTAATAAAGAAAGAAAAATAAAATAACTTTGAACAATACTTAAAAGAAAAACAAAAAGTAAATAATTATGATGTATGCAGAATTGTCTTTCTGTAATTTGAAATATTTTGTTTCTTTTGTCCCTTCTTCCATCTAACTCTTTGGAGTATTGCTGGAAACAAAAAAATCCCCTCTAAAATGACACCTGCATATTTCCTTTGTATCAGACTATTATTTTCTGTCTTTGTTTTTTCATGGCAGCTACATTTCATTTGATGACAGGTGCAAGTTGCGTAAATGTTTCTTTCTGCCCACCTCCACCCAAAAGCTCTCTAGCTTTGAAATGTTAAGTTAATATTGCAGGGAAAGAAGAAATGTTTTAATTACTTTATTGAGGGAAAACAAACAAGTTCTGCTAATTGAAATTTGATGTTTGTAAAAACAAAATTATGGAAAACAACATGGTGCAATATCTCTTTCCTAATGCAGTTTTATCAGAATCTAAATAAATATATATATTACATTATTTCCTATTTATTCAAAGTTGTATTAGTCAGATTTAATGCTAGGATCTACCATTCACCAGGGTGAGAAACCACATTCAGTAAAGTTGAAGCTAGTCATTCGTCAGTTAAGGTAAGTCTCCCAGAGCTTCAAGAACTTTAAAGACATAATTATTTTCTGAGGTGGTAGTTTCTAAGGCAAAAAAACTAAAAAATCAAGTCATAAGTGATATTTAAAACCTATGGATTATATTGAGGGAGGACTGTATATTTATGTTCAGGAGAAAGTATTCAGAGTCACATAAATTAATTTGTTTCATGAACAAGATGTCTGGACTATAGTATTGGAGTTTTGGTGCTAGTCCCAACTATGATGTCCTGAGAAGTCAGAACATATATACCATAGCATCCAAGATATGATCCACTATATGACATTGAACACACAACATGCCCCTATAGCAAGGTAACATTATAAGGGAAAGATGTGGTTTCATTATCATACAGAGTTATAGGCAAGAGCCAAAGTAGGACTATTATTTTGCATACTAGTGTATATAGGCAAATAATGGAACAAGTTATATTTGGATCCTGATTTATAAGAAACTAGCAACTGTCAGGATTCAAGAATAATCTTGAAATCAGGAATAAGGTAATTAAGAATATCCTGAGAAACCAGCCAATTTTGCTAAAAGTAACATTTTTGAAGCATGAACACTATATGCGATATATTGTAGCATGCACAAAAGAATCAGACAATTTCTTTTTTCAGTGAATTTAAAGTCTAGTATTGTATGTAAATGATACCTTAGGTAGCATCTTTTGATTTGACTGTGCAATGGGCATCATAGAAAGCAGTTAAATATAAGTGAGGTTTATGAGGAAAGGCATAATAGGATAGCTATGTGAGAGTCTGTAACTATGTCTAGCTTTCTCATCATCTTAAAAAAAATAACAAACTCATAGAATAAATATTAACAACAACAAAAGAAATGAAAGGAGATAAATCTTTGCAAAGAAAATCCTATACTCATACAAAGAGACTCAATAAATTAGAAAACAAATTAGCAAATGTATTTAGGAATAAATTCTTTTCTATAAAAGAATGGGAACAATTTCTCTAGAGGAAAAGAGGAATAATGCTTCAGTAACTAAACTACAATTCCAATAAATGAAATTAAACAATAAGAACCTAATCACACACTTATTGAGAAAATTTAATAGAATAAAGTCATTGTAAGGAGTGAAATTAGAATTTCTAAAGAAGTACTGAAGAAGAAAATCAATGACAGTACAGAAATGGCAAAGTTGTTAAAATAAATGACATTTTTTAAAAATCATTGAAAATATTATTTTAAATTAGATGTTACAAATAGTGAAGGAAATTCAAATTTTTGTTAAAGGTTTAAAAATGCAAAATCTCAACAAAACAACTATTCTTGAAGGCAAAGCTAATTGTCTAAAAAATTATTGGTTTCTCAATGAAATATGAGAAAAATAAACCAGGATTTGGGGAAATCAAAGTACAAACCTGTTTGGAAATTTGGAATTAGAGAACAAATTGAAAATACTATATGAAATATTAAAAAGTGAGAAAAAGGAAACTAAGTTTTGACACATCTACAGATATGCCTGCAAGCTGGTGATCTTGACAATTAATTTTCATTTTTTCCCTAAAATATTCAAGTATGCAAGAAGAGAGGACTCATTTACCAATGGCTACCAGTGATCATCAATCAGGGTGACACTGTAAAAATGAAAATTAAAGAGAAGTATATAATCTGACATAATGAAATGGAAAGAACAGTAGATGGCTCACCAACTTTCTCATTCTCTAAATCTGAGAACACTTAGAAAGTAAAAAGATGTATTATTGCTGAAAATAGACATTTCCCTTGATTCCTGAAAATAACTTTAAAAGTAACTTTAAAAGTTTTTATTTTCCTTTCAAACAGCCTGAAAGGTTGGGTGATGTCTTAATTTATCTAGGCTAAAATTAAGACACAACACTATTTTATACATATATATTAATATATAATATAGTAAATGGGCTATATTGTATATTAATATATTTAATATTTACTACATTTCATATATATGTATGTGTACACATACATATACATTACACACACACACACACACACACACACACATATATAAACATAAACTTACCTTTCATCTTAGAATCAATACTGTGTATTAGTTCCATGGCAGAAGAGTGTTAAGGGCTAGGCCATGGTGGGTAAGTGATTTGCCCAGGTTCTCATAGCACGTAATTATCTGAGGTTAGATTTGAACTCGGGACCATCTGTCTTCAGCCCTGTACCAATTAACCACCTAGCTGCCCTCATAAATAGACTATTTTAAATACCACCTAGACACCTAGGAGGCTCCATGGATAAATTGCTAGGCTTAGAGTCAGAAGGAACTGAGTTCAAATCCAGTCTCAGACACACAGTCATTGGGTGACCCTGGGCAAGTTACTTATATCATTTTGCCTCAGTTTTCTTATCTAGAAAATGAGTTGGAGAAGGAAATGACAACCATTTTAGTATCTTTAACAAGAATACTACAGATAGGGTTCCACTAGTTAAGGACAATTAAAAAAAAAAGATGTCATAGGTGGAATGGCTCATTCTTATCTGGTCTTCACTTTATAAAGATCTAGTCTGATAATCTAAATGTAGATATAAGTTGAAATACATACATCTATATCTATATAAACACAAATTTAGATATGAACACATATATCTGTACACACATACATACATATATATTTAGAATAAGTTATTAACCTGTAGATATTCAAGAATCAATAGATAAATTAGTTGAGTCAAATATTAGATGGATAAAGTGTCAGAATTTCGAATTCAGGAATTACTTTGGCATGCAAATAGTCCACTTTTTTTACCAGAAGAGGACTGATATACCTGTCAATTGCTCATATAAACTTTTTCTGAAAGCCCTTTAAGAGAAGATGATCTTCTAATTGCTCATTTCATTTTCTAATAGCTTTACTTTTTATGAAGTTTTTGATTAATGTTAATATGATCTACTTCTCCACAACATACATGCTATCTGTGCCTTTTGAAGCTAAGCAAAATTTGATTAAAATTCCACATGGTAGTTCTCAATTATTTCAAGATAGTGTGTTAATCAAAAATAAAGAAACAGTAGAGAAAATAAAGAGAAAAAAATTTTAATAAAGAAAAAATAACCTTTGATCAGGACAAAAGCCCTGCTCTCCCTCGGCTCTGCAGGTTCCTGGCTCTGAGTCCCATTCAAAGATCTCTTCAAAGTTCCCTCCCTAGTGCGGGATTGGTCCTTTTATACATATGGACCAATCCCATGCCAGGAAGTAGTTGAGAGGGGTCCCTCCCTCGTGTGGGATTGGTCCATTCATAGACCAGTCCTACGCCAGGAACTAGGGGAGGAAACCCTGGGGCATTCTGGGGAATGTAGTTCTTGCATGTAATCTTTTTTCTTTACAAAATCCCAAACTGTTATTATATACTATGGTGTAGCAAGGTGGCAGGATTGAAAAGAATGTGGAGCCTGGAACCAGGAGTCCCTAACAGGTTTAAATATGTCCTCAGAAACTTACTAGCTGGGTGACATGAGCAAGTCACTTAACCTTGTTGCCTCTCTTTCCTTATCTCTGAAATGATCTGAATAAGGAAATGGCAAGCTACTTCAGTACTTTTGCCAAGAAAACCCTTAAAAGTATTCACAAAAAGTCAGACATGACTGAAAATTACTCAATAGCAACAACAAAATCATATTCCATATAATCCAGCACTTCTCTGGGCTAAACATTCCTTGATCCTTGCATGGTTTATCGAATGACATGAAATTGAAAACAATATCCTGTCCCTTTCCTTTGGACAATATTAATTTTATCCATTTTTAAACTAAAATATGGCTCCTAGAACTGAATGCAAAGCTTTATGACCAAGGAAGAGGGGAGTGATGGAAGAGTCATTACCTTTTTATTCTTGGGTTCTATGTCTGTCCATGAAGACAGCTTTAAGATTTTTTTCCTACCCAACTATATCATTTAATTGATTGAAATTCAACAAAAATTCCACTTAAAATTGCATTTTAGATGAACTTCTTTCTGGCCCTGTATCCTGCATATTAAATCTAGAATCATATATTTAAAAATATTCAATGATAAAACTTTAAATTTATTCCTATTAAATTTCATTAAAATACATTATTCACATTGTATTTGTTCTAACCTGTCAAGATCTTTAAGTATCTTGATTCTATTGTGTAAATTCTCCATGTGTATTTACACATTTGAAAAGAAATCATATATGTTTTTGCTCCTAACATGTTAAAAGAAAAAAGAGCAAGTGAGGCAACCAGAACATTCTACTGAAGTCCTCCATTATTGATATCCAATAAACAATGATTATTAGGATATTTCAATTTAACCAGTTTCTTATTCAACTGATTACATTATCATCTAGCCTACATCTTTTCATTTTTCTCCAGAAAAACAGTGTGAAATTTTTTATTAAATATACTGCCAAAATTTAAGTATGCTGTTCACAACAGATCTACTATCATAAAAACTCTGTCCCCTAAACAAATGAATTTTCTATGACATGATACTGTTGTATCCATATGACCAACTTGTGACAATCATTTATTTTTAACTGTTTCAATAATATTGATTTAATGATACATTCTAGAATTTTTATAAGAAAAATGATTTTCTCAATCCATAACCTTTTTGAAAAATAACACTAATAGAGGAAAAATGATTGTTTTCTCCAATCCTGAAGCAGGAGCAGCAGTGGCTATAATAGTGGTTGTGAATGATGGTGGTGATAGTAGTAGTAGTAGTAGTAGTAGTAGTAGTAGTAGTAGTAGTAGTAGTAGTAGTAGTAGTAGTAGTAGTAGTAGTAATAACATCTAGCACTTTTATAATGCCTTTATATATGCAAATCATTTTATAAATATTATCTCATGAAATCCCCCAAACCACCTTTGTCATTAATTGCTTCTATTATATCCATTTGACAGAGGAAGGCAATAAGGCAAGCAAGTTAACTGATTTGCTGAGGGCACACAAGTAAACAGTGTCTGAGGTTGGGTTTGAAATTAGTTTTTCCTGACTCTAAGACCAGCAGTCTAACCATTTTAGTAACTAGTAGTACTTCTTTCATTAATAAATGTTATTTATTCATTAGTGAAAGTGATTTAAAGAATGGAATTAAATTTATAAGAATGCAAAACATTCCCCATTTGATTAATGGGCAAAAGATATAAATAATTCTCAGATGAGGAGATTAAATATTTAGTAATATTTAAAAAATGTTTAAATCACTATTGATTAGGGTGATAAAATTAAAGCAACTCTGAGGTGTTACCTCACACCTATTAGTTGAGTTAACATAACAAAAAGGGGAAAATGATGAAAGTCAGAGGGGATGTGGAAAAAACCGGGACATTAATTCACTGCTGGCGGATCTGTGAACTGATATAATCATTCTAGAGAGTAATCTGGAACCATGCACAAAGGACCATCAAACTGTACATGACCTTTAAAACTGCAAAAATACTGATATATCTGCATTTCAAGGAGATTAAAGATAGAGGAAAGGAACCTACCTGTACCAAAAATATTTATAGCAGCTCTTTTTGTGGTAAAGAACTAGAAACTTAAAGAATGTCCATCAACTAGGGAATGACTGAACAAGTTATATATTACATGCTTTTAATGGAATATTACTGTGCTATGAGCAAAGCCAAACAAGATAGTGATGGGGGAAAAATGAACCTGGAAAGACTTATAGAAACAATATTTATATTGAGACAGCATCATGGACTAGTCAATATCCTAAGAATCAGGAAGACTTACTTTTGAATTTATCCTTACATTTATTAGCTCTGCAAACATAATCAAATCATTAACTTATAAATCTAAATTTCTTAATCTAAAAAATAGTGCTTGCATTAAAGCACCTGATATCCAAGTATTTTTGAGAATAAAATAAAATGTGTAAAGAGCTCTTAAAATTTCAACAATGCTATATGTGTTAGTCATATTTATCATTATTTAATCATATCATTATCAACATTATTTGCAACATTAAATACTTTAAATCAATTCATATATTAATTAAAATATTTGCTTTTTATAATTATATATTTAGTAAATATTGAAGCAGGATTCAAACACCAATTTTCTGACAATATTCACTACTTGATACTACTACATCTTAAAATAGTGAATTACTTGTAAAATAGTCAACTCTTTCTTATGTCATGTATTCTGGTGCCTCACTCATTTTTTGCTGGTTTTTGTAAATTTTTCATTCACTATTTGTCCCAACATTCTTATCTTAGTACCAGGAACTTGCTAGAACCTGTATATATCATTTAAGTTTCTTCAAGAAAACATGTTGTCTTTATGACAACTGGATCATTAAATAGATAATCTAGATGAATAATGGTCTAAAGAAAATGAATATAAAATACTTTTATATCTCTATTACATCTGGGTAAGTACTTCATCAAATTGAAATAAGCAACTTTATCTTTTTCACTACATCTATCTGTGAGATGTATGTATGTATGTATGTGTACATATATATGTATATAAATCTTTATAATATACAAGTACATATAAATATACCACCTTTGGACTATGTTTGCATTTATGAAACTAGTTCTTTTTGTTTTGGAATAAAGTTATGCAAATAAATTATAGCTTTATAATCAACATCATGGTATGCCCATTTTTAAAATAATTTCAAAGTTTAAAAAATATAGCTTAAAATCCATATAACTATTGGAAATTTTCAAGAGTTAATAAAAATATTGCATTTCCCAGATAAGAAATTTTAAAAGTAAAAGAAATGTAGAAGAAACTATTGCAATTCAGTATAACTTCTTTTTCTATTCCTCACGGTTGATTATATTGGGTTATAATGGGATACAATACTGTAAAAATATACTTCCTCTAAATTTACTTTAAGCTTTATTTTTGTAATAATTTTTACATAACTACATAAACATATATATTATATGTAATCTTTATACCAGATGTATTAAAGGCATTTTCCTTTATAAAAACAAAGACTGTAGCTGTTGACTTCTGTAGAAATCATAGGCTTCCATCCAGGAAGGAATTAGTTTTAAATTAGTATTTAATGCCAGATTTCACAATGTATTGAAGTATATTTCCCTAGTGTCATTCAGGGACTTAATGAAAATATGGAATAAAGGGATTATTATGACGTAGCTTAAATTAACTCAGCATAGTTTTTTACATATTTGCAAATTTAATTTTAGAGGCAACATTTTGGGGGACAATTCTTTTTCCTTTTTAATGAGACAAATTAGAGAAATCTGCATTATTAACATATATGTATATTTTTAAAAAATACAATTAGGTCAGCATTTTTTAAATAAAAAAGGAAAAGAATAGAAACATCAAAGTAAATGCATTTGTAAATATATGGCAAAGTTATGTGAACGATAATGAAAATGATTATGATGATGATGATGATGATGACATCTGAGATGTGACTGATTATTGGTGGATGAGATAAATTACTGAGATTACTACAGGTGGAAAAAAATTAAGGTACTATGAGTTCAGAATTTTAGATTATCAATATAAATTTTGCAGTCATGGGAAACAATTTGTAATTAAAAATCTTATGAGAAGTCGAGACCATGAAACTTATAAAATAATTTTTGTGTTACACTATTTAGCAATATTTAGCCATATAATAGCATTACATATTTATATTATAGTATTTAATTAATTTTAGCCATATATAGCCAGAAAAAAACATAAATATTTTAAATTTTCATATTTCCTGACTTTGATTAATGGAATACATTAGTAATATTAAAATGCTACCTTATTTCTCAAATAATATATTATTATGTTCTCATCTTCCTATCAGTTTTGGGTCTAACTTAATGTTCATCTAAATTGTCTATTCAGGACTTACATATTCTTCAACCAAATCAATAGAATATATACATATATTCTATTGATTTGGTATATATATATATATAGCATAGTCTGGGTAATAGACATCCTTATCACTTACTATTGCCCACCTCTCCCAAAAGAAAGCCATTTCAATCCTATTATTCTCACAATGCATGATATTACTCTCTATTTGAATCAAACTCCCTAAGATAAGGAAACTGTCTGTCTCCGTTACCTCTACTTTGTCTTCTCTCAATTACTTTTCAACTCCCTTCAGTTTGGTTCATGATTTGTTAATCAATTGAAATTGTGTTCTCTAAAGCTTCAATTGTTTTTAACCTCACATTCCATCTAAACATCTTAATTTGCTCAAATTGGTCATACTATAAACTCTTCAATATTTTGAAAAATCATATAAATGTAACTTTAGAATGATCAAGAATCCTGGAAGTCAGCTTTTCCAACTATGTCATTTTATAGGTAGGAAACTAAGTCCAAAGAGGTCAGGGTAACTTGTCTAATGTAACAGGGTATGTATGTAAAAGTGCTAGAATTTGAACCCTGGTTTTCTGACAAAATTCAACACTTTTCTGTACAAAACTTTCTCTTAGTAAAGGATGGTATTAAATGGCTATGGTTTCTGCCCTTGTTACTTTGTGAACAATTGGTGTATGAGAGTATAGGATGTCTTTTTGTAGTTTAAAACAATAAAACTCAAAACTGTACCAAAACCTTGGATATATCATATATAAATCAGCCATTATTAGGCCTAGACCTTGAAACTATCTGTGAAACTTGAACAGGTTTTACCTCAATAAATATAACTACTTAAAGTATTTTGACCCCTCAATTGTGAACTCAATAGTATGTTTTAACTGAGCTTACTGCTGTGAATGGGTGGATGAATAATTTAATTATTTTATTAATATTAAGAGATAATTTAATTTTTTAAGATATTATGTAACAATCACTGTTAAGTGTAATCAATAAAAATAAAAAAGACAATCCTCACATAGTTTACATTTCAAAGAAAAAATCTGCTAGCTTGAATGTGCAATCCAGGGAAAATATATAGGACAGGATTTTCTATTGTACACTAAGAAATGTGTGCATTCTAACATCACAGGAGAAATAAACTCGTTTGCTGGAAGAATAGTTTTAACACTGAAGATTTAATCTAGAGTCTATACAGACATTAGAGAAAAAAAGTTCTTTATATCTGATGGATGACAAGTTCACTGGCTCAACTCCTCAGTAATGCAAGAGGACTCAGAGCTAAAGGATTCAAGTCTGTCCCTGTGAGAGAGTTGTCAGAAATGATAATGGTATCTTTTGAGACCCATTTAGACAGAATTTAATAATGCTGTTTGCATGCAGTGATGGAAAAAATTCTCCCACTATTACTATGTAAATCCAGTGATTTTCCTGTGCAAGTTTATTAGGTTTCACCCTCTAACCCAGACCTTAGAATCTAGCAGAGCAAGCCTTTTTTCTTTTACCATTCCAGTCATCCAGCGAATGGCCATTTTTCCAAATAGAAATAATTTTGCGTTATATCAAGAATCTATTGCAAAACAAATTTTAAAAATAGAATAAAATATGAAGTTAAAGAGACAGAGCTCCTTGGCTTAGAAAAATATGGAAAATGAAGTGGGATATAACCTGCTTTATAAAATGAGGATGCTCTTTGAAATCTATGTTTTCAAGAACAATTGCATTCACTTGACTATATGTATTTCACAAGAAGAAAATATCTGGTTATTATAGCCTGAAAAATATAGTTTCTAGGCTATATTTCCTGCCTGACACAGGACAAAGAGAGAGAGAATCACCTCTCCTCTGTTTTATATACAGAGCACAAAAGGGACTTTTTTTCCATGCATATGGAAGGACCACAGATCTGGAGATATAGAGCTTAGAATACTGAAGGTGGGCCCAAGAATACTTGAATTAAGAAAAAATGCCTCGGATAGTTCTAAGCTATGTTATCCTGGGCAAGCCACTTGACTTCTCTCAGCCTCAGTTCTCCTATATGTAAAACATGATAATTATAGCATCTACTTACTAGGGTTATTGTGAAGTTCAAGTAAGATAACATATGTAAAGTGTATTGTGTACATAAAAATTCAAAAAATACATTTATTATGATTATGATGATTGTGATTATAAACTATTAGCAAAGGGCAGTAACTTACTTTCACAACTTCCATTCCCAAATATATCTATGGCTTGTATCTGCAAAGGAAGAAGAGGTGAGATACTCCCCAAATCTTTTGGCTAGTACTCAATACATATAAAAATAATCTGTTTTATAAAATCTTGAATGCTGGTAGTTTTCACCTTTCTACCCATGAAATCACACATATATCCTCAATTGGCATTGTTTTCCTTCTAGAAGATTTGAATATGTATATGTAAGCCACATACATATATAGACATGTGTATACAGACATCCACACCTGTGGATATGTGCATACGTGTATTTTGTAAATGTGTATATGTATATTCATATGTATATTCATATGTATGTATGTGAAATTATTTCCATTTCAAATATTTATCTTTCAAAAATCAATGGCAGCTTCAGACTCCAAGCAAACATCTTTTGCTGACAGTTGGCAGAAGTCTACTTGCTATGCTTGGCATTGGGGTGAAAGCTGCTAATTAGGTAAGGGCTACACAAAAATTAGTTTTTTTTTTCTTTACTGACTAGTGACAAGATAATTGGAACACACATGATAGAATAGGAAGTGGCACACTGTGTGATGCTTTTTATTACATGAAAAAAAATCTGACAGCCAGTCAGAAACCCTGGTGAATTAAATATCAACAGGATAAGGAGTAGCAAATATTTCATACCTACTTGAAAAAAGATTTAAAAAATAATAATGGATGTGTGACTTTTCTTTTGCAGATAATAGAAGTTTGTCTTTTTGGTTTGGGCATGGACATATCACAAATAGATGCCTTATTATTTCTAGTAATGGAGCAATTGAGGCAGATGTAGTGAATGTCGAGTTTCACAAAACATCAAGCAGGTTGAAGGTGACAATAATTCTCAGGTAAGACCTTTTAAATGGAGATTATGACTGTTCCAGAAGCAACTGCCACATTATGTCCTGTCACCTATTATCTCTATTGTAAATTTATCTCTTTGCAAAGGCAAGGATGATATAGAATAGCAACTAGGAAAGGACTATACCCATGAACCTAGGATAACAGGAAATAATTAAGAATGCATTTATTACACATCACACTGGCAGGGAGCAAGATCAGTCTCACTGCATTTACTGCACATTAATTATATCTATACTTTTACAATTTCTTACAGATATATCTGAATTTAAGAAATCCATGTATGATGTGGATAGGGAAAAAAGAGAGCTGTGAAAGGAAATCAAATTCCAAAGTGAATGACAATAACAATTTGAGGAACTGAACTAAAAGAGGACATAAAAATCTGCCATTGGAAAAGTTTGCTAAGAGATAAGGAATATACTCTATTTGCAAAGCATGTGAGGTACAATTGTTTTGTGCATTTTGCTATCTTTGTTTATTTTAATTCTTCTGATGTGATTTCTTTACACATTATAATATTGTTGAAAGAACTATTCCATTATTATTTTTAGAATGGGACAAAACATGTGAATTTTTTGGTCTCTGTCATCAAAGAATCTAATTTTTTTCATTGTGACTTTCAGTTCAATATGAACCATGAGTAAATGAATGATTGGAGCAAGTAAATTAATGGATGAATAAGTTTTAGTGCTTATGATGAATCTTCACTAAGGACTAGAAAATAGAAATTTGAAAATTAAACAATCGAACAAGGCCTCAATGAACCTAAATTCTTCTATAGGAAATCTATCTATCTATCTATCTATCTATCTATCTATCTATCTATCTATCTATCTATATATATATATATATATCATCTATTCATTTATCTATCCATCTATTCATCCATCCATGTATCCATCCATCCATCTATCAATCATCTATCCATCCATCCATCTATCTATCTATCTATCTATCTATCTGTCTGTCTGTCTGTCTGTCTGTCTGTCTGTCTGTCTATCTATCCATCCATCCATCCATCTATCTATCTCTCTGTCTATCTACATGTATATGTATATGTGTATGTATGTGTATGATATAGCCCATAAAGGGTATTTTGGTTAGGGGAGTCACAGGAGTGACATATCATATATTAAAAGCCATTCCGCATGACTAATATGCCATTTCTGGGAGGGATGTGGCAGGAGGCAGATAGAAAGTTTGGACAGAGGGCTATGTTAAGAGGGGTATAACACAATGAAGGATGGAGCTGCTTGGCACTGTGTTAGAGAGGCAGGCTGGAAATGAAGCCTGGAATGCAGGAAGATGGCATTTACCTTGTAACAAGTAGGATAGTATTCTTATGAATCATTCATTCTTATAAAATGGCATGATTGAACACATAATCTCTCCTGCCTTTTAGGAATTTAAAATGTGAGAGCAACTGTGAAGGACAGATACAATCATACCAGATGTTGAATGTGTTTTGATAATATATCGAAGACCAAGCTTCACTTGTCTTGCACAAAGGCAAGCTATTATGTGTGCTTCCTATAATCACCTTATACTTAAACACTTCAAGATATTTTTATGCAATCAACTTTACAAAATCATAGAAGTGAAACATAACACAGATCTAAAGACAATGCACATGAATTCTGATGAAATATAAGCAATCTTTGCAAGAAATATTTTTTCTTGTACCTGGAGTTTTCTTTTTTTTTTTCTTTCTCCTTCATGATGCTGATCAACCTGCCAGCATCTTGAATACAAAAACCTTACATTCACACTATGTGAATTCAGTCTCCTGCAAACTAATGATCCAAGTTTCTCTAACCTTTGTTTTATTTTTAGTTCCCTTTAATATTTTCATTGCTTTTCATTAGTTAGGCCCTTCATGACTTCATTATTAAATTCTTACAATGCCGAAAATAATATTATACTTTTCTGCTTCTCTGCTTAGAGAACTTGCCATTGTATAAACCTGAATATACCAGGACCTAGTAGGTTCTAAAAATAAAAAGTTTGAATAAATGACTTTGAGCCTGATGATTACATCAAGTATAGACATACCACACAGGATATGCATAAAATACAAAGGCTTTAGATAAGTGCACAATTTAAGTGATTTTCTTCTCTCTTTAAGGACATTACTCTGAAAAATTATTTTCCTTAGATTTATTTTCTAAACTTGCAAATTTGGAGTTATTCAAGAGGAAACCCTCAAACTATCAATGCCAAAAATTTGCCTTATAATTTTAGAAGGCTAGATTGCTCTTGCTAGGTAATCTTTACTCCATAACTAGATGATCAAAATATAAGAATGGTGTTTCCAATAAACACCTACCTTGGACCACTTGACAGTCTCTAGTAGCTTTTTTGTACTTCTCCAGATTAATCCATTCCTTCTCTGCTTGGCTGTTGCCATTTCTTAGCCTTGGGAAGTCCTGTTAGGTCTTTACTTTGTGATTCTGAATTATAAATGGGGAAAAGAGATACAATTTTTGTTCTAAGGTAACTGGTTCAATAACTGCAGCTTCCATGTGTTTGCTTCTACCCCAAGAAAATCAATAAAGAGCTACTGTGGAATGAGTGAAGCTTTCTTCCCATCCCCTTTCCATCTGCTATGCTTTTTTAATATAAATTAAAAGTGAGAGAAAACAAAAAGAAATCCTCATCATCATGAGGTTTTATATAATACATAATTGTCATATGCACATCCACCAAATATGTCGTGTTGCTATCTGTTCTACTACAAAAGGAGCATAATTTCCTCACTTTTCCCATTCTACTTTCTCTTTGAAGAACTAACAACCACTGCAAATGGAGAAAAAGAATGATATTCAGATATATTTTATTTCAGACATTATTCATCTGTTTGTGTTTTGAGGCCAGCTCACAATTTATCTACTACACACCCACTCTCTCCCAATATAAAACTTTTAAATAGTTTTAGAATGTTAAACTTTTTAAAAGGATGTATGAGGAAAATGCATAGACCAAATTCAAAGCATTGTTATAGCTTTAAATATAGAGTGTTGCATGCAGGATAACCTTAACTTGAATGTCACCATCCCATTTCTATGTCCTATCTTTGTTTTTCCCTTTCCTTGCCCTGGCTTTCTAAGGAAATCCACATGAAAACCCTTTACTTCACGGCAGTTAATCTGTTCTCCAACTGCATCCAAAATACTGTTTCTGATATCACAATTGGCTGCTAGAAAATGATAATAATGTTACAAAGAAAGGATTACAATAATATGCTGAGAATAAGAAACAGGTAGAAAAACTATCGAGAAGAAAGCTCCTATTTACCTATGTGTGTCAGTAATAACAAATAGGAGACAAGGAAGGAAGATAAGTGATAGGTTGCCTAAACCATTCAATTGTATCTAAATAGAATGCATTTCAAATTATATCTCAATAGAATACACTTCAAAGTTTTCCATGAAGTATCTCACCTGTTTAAAATCATTATATACAAGTAAGAGCTCTGGGGCTTTTCGTATATTAAATTTATCCTGCCTTGTGGGAATACCTGATAACTTTGTGTTTTAAAATAGAAAAAAAGTAGTGAAAAACATCTGTATCTTAATACAGACTTAGGGAAGTCTGAAATATCAATAGTTCAATATAAGGAAGCAAGGATCTCAAAATGAGAGCAAATGCTTTAGGAAGACAATTTTATGGAGGAGAAATACTTACAAAATTATGCAGTCAGAGAGAATTGTAGAAAGAGGTCTGTGGGACTCTAGAATGGAATTAGGAACTCAGTGTCTTAGAGGCAATGGAATAGCAAAGTTTGGTAGGTTTTTACAGGTTTCTTATCAGCTCCTAGCATGACCAAGCTTTAAGAGCTGGTATTGAACAGTTCTAATGAAGACTTCTGCTGGTTTTTGCTAGTGGAGTGATGAAAAACTCCTGGAGAACTAGAGGTTAGAGGAAAAAGGTTTGGGGTCATTACTTTCACTCTTATTCTGGTGAGGTGACTTGGTTTCCCTATCAGAGGTTTTTGTTCTATTCTGGAGTTTCTTTAGTAGTTTGAAGATATTCTTTGTCGTTTGAGGATACTATTAAATAAAATAGCTACAATCTGTTGGCAATTTTAAAGTAATTTTTAATATTGTAAATTATGTATTATTTTAAAGAAGATGAAAAATGTGTCAGAATGTTTTTTTTCCAACTAGAAAAATAAAACATTACATTGAGCAAGCATGATACCTTTGTCTTATTACATATCAACTTTAAGTCAGAAGTTCTTAAGTATCTTCTAGTTGACCTGTCATTAATGAAATGCTTATTGATCTTTTATTGAAAAACCCTCCTGGCATGTGAAATTGTAATAAGGGGCAGGGGAGGTGAACAGAAAATAAAAGTAAACCAAACACAAAATATATAGAATACAAATGAACAATCAGAAAGCATCTCCAAACAGATCTAGAGAATGTGCTTGACAGAATTCTAATAGTGTAATCAAAGTGATTAATTTATCATTTGTCCAGCCCAGCTTGCCACATAGGAGGACAGATTTGGAGATCTGTGAACACCGGGGACAGGGTTGGATGAAGATCCTACTAAGTTAAGCACTTAAGATCCCAGGGAAAAGCTGTGTGCATTGGGGCAAAAGAGATCTTAGAACTACAGCTATGGGGTCAGCTCAGGATATGGGACTGTCAATCTTCTTATAAGGCAAATTTCTTCTATGATAGGGTATAGAAATTTTCATTTTGGTGTTTTTCTCCAATAGCAAATATCAGTTATCCCATAATGTCACCTAAGCAGTTTCATTTATTTCCTCAATATCATCAAGATTTTTGATTATCTACCTTCTAGCAAACTGGATAGTTAACATTAATAAAGAAATATTTAATGAGAAAATATGACAAGAACAAAATTATAAAAAAAACTATTTTCTTCAATATCAAGGACACGGTGTCCTTTCTGCCACCCCAGGCTCCAGGAAGAATAGACTCAGAATTAACAAGTTGTTTACATAGTATTCATTTCACAAAGTTCACATACAAATGTGGCACAGCTGATGAATTAACTGTTTCTTCCAGGCAAATTTGGTCTTAAAGCTGTACTTCTGTTACCACTGCAGATCCAAGGAGTTTTAGTTGTCTAGTCAATTTTATTTTAATTCATGCCTGACTTTTGTGACCACATTTGGAGTTTTCTTGGCAGAGACACTGGAATAGTTTTCCATTTGCTTTTTCAGCTCATTTTACAGATGAGGAGACTGAGGCAAATAGGGTTAAGTGACTTTCCTTGAGTCACAGAGCTTGCAAATATCTGAGGCCAGATTTGAATTTGTCTTCCTGACTGTAGGGCCAACACTCTACTTACTATTCTACCTAGTTGCCCTGAAAGCAGTTTTTACTCCTCTCTCTTCATCTGATAGGGAAAGACAAGGTAAATCACTCTGTTATGAGTCTTTTGTATGCACTCGATTCTGCTTCAGTTGCCATTTCCTCGCCATGCAATAAGCTGAGAGGACAGAGTCAGGTAATACTCATGTGAGTTCCCAATCAAGAAACAGTTTCTCCTTCATGCATCTTGGAAACAGGCTCAACTTTCCTCAATAATGGGAATTGTATCTGGTAAAATACAACTAACAAAGTCCAGAGTCAATCTGGAATTTAATACTATAATTTTCCTCCAACCTCTCTAACAAGCCTTAATTTTTCTCCTCCCAATCATACACTCAAAATCCAAATAAACTGTACTACTTAATTTCCACTAAACATATATATGCAGCCCCATGTTTGCCTTCCCCTGTATGATTATTCATTGTTACCTGTGACTAGATTAGCTTCCTTTCTATGCTTCCTCCAATTTTTACCAGAAGGAGTCCTTTTGGTCCTCAATCATCCCAAGACTGAAAAGTACCTGCTCCATGAAATATTCCTTTAATTCATCTTATTTAAGCCACAGATTTTCCATCTTCAGAAAAAGAACATTAACACTTGTGGTAGGTACTTCATGAAAATCTTTATGGCACAGTGGTCAGAAAAAAATTCCCTTTAAAGCTCCACTTCTAACATATATAAGCTTTCCCATATCTATATTCTTGGTACTATTTGCACTTATCTTGTGTACTTATCTAATTTGTAGTATAGTCATGTGTGTATATGCAATTTCACCCTCTGTCCTATTTTAAATTCCTTGAGAAGAGGAGATAAGTCTGATTTTTACTCTGTTTCTTCTGGTACCTATCACAGTGTATTTTTGTGTTAGGATAAATGAAAAATAAATGAATGAGCTTGTATTTCTAGTTGATCACTAAAAAACCCCTCAAAGGTAAGGAATGATGTATACTCTGAGATTCCAGATTATACCTTATTCCTCTTTCATGAAAAGATGAGCTTATAAATGGATTCAGAATTTTGAAACTACAACCAGTTTTGGCTGTTTTTCTCCAAAGAAAAATCAAGAAAAGGGCATATAGAAATGCCAAATTTCTCACATAAAATTAATAGAACCAGATCTTACAGTACAATTTCTTTTCAGAATGATGGCTAAAGCATAGAAAGAGAATCATATAAAGTTCTGGAGAAAAGTCAGAAAAACTCTATATCTTCTGTGAACATATATGTTTATGTAAATATGTCTATATGTGTGCATGCATATGTGTTCACAAAGATATAATATTTTGCCTGACTTGAGGCAATAAGCATTGAAGACATTGGAAAATAGACCTGGGGCTAAGTTTGAGAAAGACTATTGTTAAGTAGTGGGAAAAACAAACATCAATTTAATTTCATTTAGTTTATGTTCATCTTTTTTTGTTACACATAACTATAATATGATCACTAGCTTTATAAAATGTAGAGAAAATATACACATCTATTTTAACCTAGATTATTCACAGCCTCTGATAGCTTTTACCTTAAAACATTGAATTTTAAAATATCAATTTCAAAATTTATGTTATTATTTCTTTTTTTAACTAATATGTTACATACTTTAGAAATACTCATCTAAATGAAACTCCTGACACAAACTTTCGTATTAAAATCATATGTTTAAAAACTACGTATAAAATATATGACTTTCATTCTGAAACATAAATTGAACCTTTCCATTATTTTTCTGTATCCTGAACATGACGTTCTGTAGAGTTTCTACTAATTTAGTTTGGTTACCATAGAAATAGAATGATTTTTTTAACCCCTCAGTTATGTCTTCTTTAAAAAAAATAAAATACAGTATATAAAAATAAAACATTTCCAAAGTTGCCATTTTCTTTTCTCATATTCTTCCATTGCATTGTAATCTATAACACAAATATTCCAAGATTTAAAGTTTCATATTTTGCTGAAAAAGAAGACCGAGGAATGACAGACATGGCTCCAATCCATTATTTTCCAGTGTTAGAAGACAAAAAGTTCCTACTTGTCTACATGTTCATAGCAGTTCACTATTGTACTTTAATGAGAAGAAGCAATTTTGGTAACTGGGTATAACTTTTTTCATAATTATTTTAGAAGGAGTACCAGACATGTCAACTGATGAAAGTAAATATACATGGGGCAATGGAAAAGACACAAATAAAGCCGTTCAGATCCTGAGATTGATGATTAAAATCTGTATGACCTGGGGCAAGTGTTTAAAGATGTTTCCTCATTGGTAAAATGAAGAGGTTGTGCAAGATGAGTTGTGAGTTCCTTTATAACCCCAAATCTCTGAACAAGTTAATGTGTAATAATACAAAACAACATGATTTTTCCCCGCCATACATCTCCTTAAAATTATGATTAATCATGCCCTATGAAAGCAATACAAAAGGACATTTACTTAAAATAGAAAGCAGGATAAATTTTAAGAGCTAAGAATCAAACAGGAAACACTGCAAAACATTTCTCCAACTACGTCTTAACTAGCCTCCAGCAGGGGGAAGGTACAAATGTAATTGTATCTTTTTTTTTAGTTCTGCCTTATCAAACAAAACAGGAACAATCTGAGTGTTGAAAGCAGCATTCAGATACGACAGTTATCCTATCAGGGACTACATATGTTATTTCAGATATTCTGAGTATAACCTTAATTGTTACTGGTCAAATCTGATTGGATGAAGAAATCATAACTGGAAAACACTACTTTTGAAGAAGTAGAGAGCAATTTTCCTTAATAATTTCCTGGAAGGCAAACTTTTTGATAAATTTCCAAAAATCCAACAATTCTTATATTGTTTCTCCTCAATCTGTTTTCCATGTCAGTTATCTTTGTAATAAGGCCATAGTTTCTCTTATTATTTCATTCTTTTTGTTTTGTTATTTCTTCTTGACATAGAAAATCATTAGCATCTCCTTATCCAATTCTAGTTTTTAATGGTATATCTTCTTCCATGTGTTCCTGAATCTGTTTTTCTAATTAGGTAATCTTTCTTTTATAATTTTCCTTGTTTTGTTCTTTTTTCTTACTTTTTACTAGCTTTTTTCTCATGCTCCCTCATTTTGTTTTTGAAGTATTTTTAAAACTCATCTAAAAACTCTTTTGGGGCTTGTGGCAATTTGATGTTTTTCTATGATACTTCTAAGTAAGTGTTTTAAATTTGCTATCCTCTGAATTTGAACCTAGATCTCCTCTGACCCCATAATAGCTATTTATATGTGTGTTCTTTCTCTTTGGCTGACCAAATTTTTTAGCATCCAAACAATTATTTTATTATTATTAATCTAGTTTTATGCTAGAGTCTGGCTCTGTTTCCAGGGTGGGGCATTGATGGTTTTTAAGATTGTTTGTATTTTCTTATTTCCCGGATGATACTTAGTTCTTCCAATTTATATAATCCAGAACCAAGTATTGTCCCTGCTGCTCTCTCTGGCTCAAACACTATTCTGTGATTAAGGTCATATGCTCCAACCCACCCTCCCCAGGTAATTCTATTTTACACAGAAGGTTCACTTCCCCTGGAGACTGCAGCCAGAAACTACATTTTCCTTTTGCTAAAACAGACCAGGCAGAGTTGAAGCAACTCCAGAATTGCACTTATTTGTGTGCTCCCGCTTCACTTTTCCTCGTTCCAAACTGCAGCCTGGGACAAAGTCAGTGTCTGGTCAGTGTGTCTGGATCCCTAAAGTCCTTCCTTTTTTAGTGGCCAATTCCCAGCCATGAATTCCTGGGAATCTCTGGAACCAAGACGCAGTTCACACAACTGTTCCCAAGCTTCACTGCCAGTTGACACAACCTATAATCTGTAACCACCACTGGAATGTAAACTCTTAAATCAAGAAGAGGAGGTAAGGTTGTCCACCCTGCCCACAGGGCCAGATGATTGTTGATTCCTCAGTGCTTGCTCTGGGGTGATTGCACTATCTAGAGGTACTGAGACTGAGGTCAGAGACATCCTTCCAAGTTTTCCTTTCTTGCCCTGCTTCATAATTGACCCTTATGGTGTTGCTGGTTTTAGCATTGATTGTGTAGAGTTCTTTTTGATTAGTTTTGGGGGGAGGTGTTGGAGAGCAAGGTAGTCTCACACCCTATTCTGCCATCTTACCACAATCTGTCAGGTAATATTTTTAATAATAATTTTCTAACATTTTAAGATCCATCTTCTCTCCTTCCATCCCACCCTCCCCTTTCCTCAAGTCAACAGGTAATATGATATAGATTTCACTTATTTTTTTTATTATACAATACATTTCCATGCTCGTCATTTTGTGAAATAAGACACATATTACTTACAATAAAGAAAAAAAAATGTTGGAGTAAATAAAATGAAGAATGGCATGTTTTAATGTCCATTTAGAATCTGTTAGTTAATTCTGTGGTCATGGATAGCATTTTTCATCATAAGTCCCTTGAAGTTGTCTTGGATCCTTTCGTTGTTGATAATACTTAAGCCATTTGCAGTTGATCATCATAATTTATTGTTATTACTTTGTACAACCTTCTCCTGGTTCTTCTCACTTCACTTTGCATCACTTTATATATGTCTTTCAAAGTTTTTTTTTGTGTAATCATTTTGTTTGTCATTTTTTATGGTACAAATTGGATACCATTCCAATCATATACCATGCTTGTTCAACCATTCCCCAATTGATGAATTATCCCTTCAGTTTCCAGTTCTTTGCTACAATAAAAAAGACAGTAATAAATATTTTATATGAAGAGATTCTTTCCCCCCATCTTTGATCTCTTTGATTTACAGACCTGGTAGTGGTATTTCTGGGTCAATAAATGTATACATAATTTGATGCCTCTTTAGACATGGTTCCAAGTTGCTCTCCAGAATGGTTATATCATTTGAGATAACTCCACCAGCAATATATTAGTTTCCCAATGTTCCCACATCCCCTCAAAATGAATGGAATCTCAGAAAGGTTAGATATGATAGGACTGGGAGAAAACTAAATGGGAACAGGAAGCAGCAAAACTCCTCAGTGGGACATGGAACTGTCATAGAATTTATTATATATTAGGGCATAAAATTTCACAACCAAATGTAGAACAGAAACTTTAAATGTATTCTTTTTGGTCATAATTTATATATCATAAAGGGGTGTGAGAACATATATTAAAATTAATTAGAAAATTAATGTATGGTTCAAAAAACAAATCATAGTGACAATTTAATAAAATAAAATGACATTGACAAAACATTGCAAAAATTGTGGAATGGAGTCAAAGTGGTACTTATGTGAAATTATATGTGTGTTCATCAAGTAAAATACAAAAAGGATGGATCAATTTGACTGGGCATATAGCAACAACATAAAAAAAAAACTAGAAAAAGAACAAACTAAAAATCTATAATTAAATACCACCATGAAAATATTAAAAATCAAAGAAGAGATGAACAAAACTGAAATTAAGAGAAAGGCCTAATTTCTCAAATTTATGAGGAGCTAAGTCAATTGGCCAAAAAATCAAGCCATTCCTCAAATGACAAATGGTCAAGGGACATGGATTGACAGTTTTCAGATAAAGAGATAAAAATTATCAATAAGCACATAAAAAAGTGTATGAAATTTCTCATAATTAGAGAAATACAAATTAAAACAATGGTGAGGTACCACCTCACACCTAGCAGATTGGCCAATATGACAGTAAAGGAAAATAATTAATGTTGGAGGGGTTGTGGCAAAATTGGGACACTAAAGCATTGCTGTTGGAGTTGTGAATGATTAGATCCAATCATTCTGGAAAGCAATTTGGAACTATTCCCAAAGGGCTTTAAAATGCATACCCTTTCTTTCTAAATTTTTAATTTTTAGAAAAATTTTCCATGGTTCCATGATTCATGTTCTTACTCGCCCCTCCAATCCCTTGGCCCCCATAGCCAATGCACATTTCCACTGGTTTTTTAAATGTGTCATCTATCAAGATCTATTTCCATATTGTTGATAGTTGTACTAGGGTGGTTGTTTAGAGTCTACATCCCAAATCATGTCCTCATCAACCCATGTGTCCAAGCAGTTGTTTTTCTTCTGTGTTTCCACTCCTGTAGTTCTTCCTCTGAATGTGGATAGCGTTCTTTTCCATAAGTCCCTCAGAATTGTCCTGGGTCATTGCATTGGTGCTAGTACAGAAGTCCATTACATTCTATTTTACCACAGTGTATTGGTCTCTGTGTACAATGTTCTTCTGGCTCTGCTCCTTTCACTCCGCATCAATTGCTGGAGCTCTTTCTAGTTTACATAGAATTCCTTCAGTTCATTATTCCTTTGAGCACAATAGTATTCCATCACCAGCATATACCACAATTTGTTTATCCATTCCCCAATTAACAGGCATTTTGCCACCACAAAGAGCGGGGCTATAAATATTTTCATACAAATCTTATTCCTTATGATCTCTTTGGAGTATAAATCCAGCAGTGGTATGGCTGGATCAAAGTGCAGATAGTCTTTTAGCTCTCTTTGGGCATAATTTCAAATTGCCATCCAGAATGGTTGAATCATTTCACAACTCCACCAGCAGTGCATTAATGTCCCAATTTTGCCACATCCCCTCCAACATTTATTACTTTTCTTTGCTGTCATATTAGCCAATCTGCTAGGTGTGAGGTGGCACCTCAGAGTTTTTTTGATTTGCATTTCTCTAATTATAAGAGATTTAGAACACTTTCTCATATGCTTATTGATAGTTTTTGATTAATCTGCCCAAAGGGCTTTAAAATGCATATCCTTTGATCCAGCAATACCACTATTGGGATTATACCCTAAAGAGATACTAATGAAAAATGTGTGTACAAAAATAATCATAGTCTCACTTTTTGTGGTGGCAAAAAATTGGAAAATGAGGGGGTGTCCTTTGATTGGGGAATGGCTGAACAAATTGTGGTATATGATGGTAATGCAATTCTACTATGCTGAAAAAAATGATGAACTGAAGGATTTCTATATGAACTGGAAGAACTTCCAGAAACTGATGCAGAGTGAAATAAGCAGAACTAAGAGAACATTATACACAGAAAGTGAAACACTGTGGAATAATACACATCAAGAAAAAAGAACTGTGGAAGTAGAAACACAGAAAAGAAACAAATGTCGCCATTTGTTTATATGGATATATGATTTGGGGGTTTGGCTTTAAGAGATTGCTCTATTGCAAAAATGAATAATATGGAAATAGGTATAAGTAATAACATTTATGTAACCTACTGGAAGTGCTTATTGAATCCAGGAGGGGTTAGGGTAGAGAGGAGGGAAAGAAAATGAAATATGTAAACATGGTAAAATAGTCTAAAATAAAATTTAATAAAAGAAAGTAAGAGAACAATTGATCTAATAAATAGAACAGGGAGCTAATTTTAGGAAGGGAACAATAAAAAGGTAAACTATTAATTAATCTGTTTAAAAAAGATAAGCATATGTATTTTTTTAATTTTTGCTAAAATAAAAGCACTGAAGCCAAGTTTGTAAAGAAAACAGAAAACTGGGTGTGTAATTCTCCAATTGATAATTGGTCAAAAGATATGAGAAAGCAATCTTTAGATAGAAAAGACTTTAGTCATATGAAAAAAATACTGTGCACTATTAAGTAGAGAAATGCAAATTGAAACATCCCTGAAGTACCTCCTCACACTTATCAGTTTGGCTAACATGACAAAAAAAAAGAAAATGACAAATGTTACAGGGGATGTGGGAAAATTAGGACAGTAATGCATTATTTCAGTTATTTCAAAACAATCATTAGATAAGATCTCAAAGAGTAAAAATAAGCAATCTCATCTTTATTGATTGGATGAAATTGCATTGATAGAAAGCATCAAAATAATGATCAAACTGAACAACTTTCATATACTTCTGACCCCTTTCCAATAAACTTCCAACAGCAAAAATTTTGTAATAAGGGGATTTTCAGGATGTAATAAGGGAATCTGCAGGATATGGGACTGAAGCTAGGGGTAATAGCTGGTAGAAAGAGGGAATAAGACAAGGCAAGGGATCCAAGGCTGGAGGAAATCAAGGGACTAGGCTATAGGTAGTAGCTAGTAGTAAAGGATAGGCACTGTGGATAAGGGTTTGTGAATCCCTAAGGCAATATAATGAATGAAGAAGGTACAATGATGAAGGTTGGTGGTTGAGGTAGTAGGAGAAATAAGAGAATGTCTGAGTTTAGGGAGTATAACAATGAGGTAACAAGGGTTGCAAGGGAGAGGATGAGTTAATCTAAGGCAGGCAATCGCAGCAGGGAAACACAGACTGGGACCCAGTTAGAGACAAACACTGAAGGGAAATAGACTGAGCCCTTCAAGTAAAAGGACACTTTTACATAGCAAGGTTAGAGCCAGCCATGGCCAGCTTGGAACTGATTCGAGGCTTTAGTCAGTTTCACAGGAAGGGACTGGAAGGAAATATTGAAGTTACACTTCATTCAAAATGGATACCTTCAGCTTCCCTCAAACTCCAGAGAGTATGTTATTCCTCTCTCTCTTCCTCCCTCTCTTATTAATCTAATAATGAAGTAACCAGAAGGTCTTGATTAAATACAAACGGGGCTTATTGTCTTCTAGGATAGATTGCCAGGGTAGAGGATACAAGGTAGCCCTAACAGCCGCTTAGAGAAACTTCAGGTGTGGGAAGGGAAGCAGGAATGTGAGACTGAGAAAGGACCTGCCTTAACTCAGATCTCAGATGGGTTTGTAATCAATGGGGTTAGGAAAGTTGGATACAAAGATTCAATATATAATCTGTTGCAAGGGTAAGCCCTATTTGATTATTTAAAATATCAAGTTTAAACTAACACTCCGTACTACCCTCCTTTCAAACCCTCACAGGGATTCAGGCAGGGAGAATGAAGGTGGGAATAGGGTATGGTAGGGAGATTCAAAGGAATTAGCTAAATTCACAAATCTCAAAAGAAAAGCTGCAAAATATAAGACAGGTTTCAATCTCAAGAAGGAGCTCAGATGGACCCTGGTTCTCTCATGAGTTCCCAGGACCAACTGAACTTTTCCCAAGATTCCAAACTCCTTAACTGACAGAATGAATTCTGCAAAGCCTGCAAAACTGTTATGCCCCCCTCTCTGTACCACACTTCCAACAGCAAAATTTTTGTGCAAAGCACTTTTATAGTTTTTATTTGTTTTATGAGTTATCATGTACCAGGTATTTATCACCAGCTAGCTGATTGGTGGTGAACCTTTCTGTTCTCAGCCAGGCTGGCATCCCCAAGGTAATATTCAAACCCTTTTCAATATAGCAGAACCTCCCAGAACTTGGTTTCTGCTGATATTTGCATCTTAAAAAAAAGAAAAATTAACTAAGACTCTATATAGCTACAGTTATACTTAATGTAATGTATAGTAAGAATCTCTTATCTTGATGCAATATGTACATTTTAACATATGAGCAAGTGTGTTTGTATTCATATTAATCATTAAGTTTTCATTTCATAGTCTTCTAGTTCTCATTTTCAATGATGATGAATTGATGGTCATGAGTCTTCAGTTAGTTGAACGAAATATTAAGATGAATATGTGACACCTAGAAATATTCTTAAGGTATATTGAGGTAGATTTTATATTTCTTTGAATTTAAGAGTTTTCTTCTTTATTCGTCTCTTCCCTAAGTAGGACTTCTGGTCTTATCAACAGGAAGGGTCTGGCCACATTGAAGAGTTAAAAAAGAAAAGGCATGTCCAGGAATTACTAAATTCTTCAATGTTCTGGCAAAGGCTATATATATTTCATTTTGATATCGAGTCATATTATTATTTCATTGAGATAACTATCATCTGAAAATGAAATTGTTTAAAATGTTAAAAATTAAATTGTTTAAATCCAGAGGCTAACCAAGTATATATCTCTTTCTGAGTTCATATGCTGATTGAAGGGCTATTTAAAAAAAAATGTCTGTGTGTTGTATTAGGAAGCTTATTGATCTTAGTATCAGAAGGATACCATTTAAATTCTGACTCTGCTATTTATTACCCATATGATGATGGTATATTACTTAAACATTCAGTGCCTCATTTTCCTTATGATTTTATGATGACTAATACCTATAGACATAATTCATAGATTGTTGTGAGAAAAATGTTTTGTAAAAGTTAAGATGCACTACAAATGTGAATTATTTTTGGCAATGCTATCCTCTGCTTTATGTAGTTGGTATCTGAGAATGAGATTTATATTTCTGTAACAAAAATTAAAAGAATGGTAAACTTCTATGCACGGAAGGAGTTTAACTACCAAGGGTTCATTTTTGTTGGTGTCTAGAACACATAATCAAATTATTTGAATTATAAAAAGAAAGTGGGGACACGAGAACTAGTATTAGAGTTCCAAATTCATGGACCCAAGCTTTATTTTGTAGGTAATGAGAATTGGCGGATTGTATTCCACAACTGAAATATAGCTCTACCTGGTTATATATAATTCAAAAGAAACAGGACTAGTTAAGGGAGGAAGGCAGGGGGAGAGACACAAAGACAGAGAAGAAAATAATACAAAGCATTTGAGTGAACAATAAAATTGGTGACAAAGGTCATTTTGCCATCAGCATATGATACAGACAAAATGGCAAAACTGAGGAAATAAGTGGTTCTGGAAAAGGATCACAAGACTTACATAAATATAATATATTGGAAAAAAGATATATGACTCATGGGAATCATTTGAAACTCTGCAGAAAGCAAAGGAACTAATAACTAACTTCACTTGCTATAATGATAATTTTTCTCCTTTAAAAAGTAGTTTCTTCATTCCAGGCTCTGCCAAATCTATGAATCTGCATAGGTTATATCCTTTCCAAGTAGTGCCATCTTTTAATCAAGGAAAATAAATCCTCATAACAACAGGATGCCTTCTCAATTCAGTAACAAACTTCTTAAAGCTCTTTTCTTCAGACTTATTAGTCTAGTGGGAATTTGTATAGAAAATGAAAGTTAAACTCTGTCCCCAGTGACATTTTAAGTAGTTTGAAAATCATGATTAAGTTTATAATTAAGATATTGCCAAGCGTGGCTAAATTATTCATTTTTGAAACACTCTTATCAATAAATGGGTTATTTTGGAAAAGATTTTTAGTTCTTGAGAAATAAGAATATCTGTTCCCTAGCATCAGTGCTATGCATTTGCTTAGGAGCATAGATTCATTGCATCATAAATTTAGAATCAGAAAGGTCCCAACATGCCATATATTCCAAATCCTTCATTTTACAGATGAGGAAATTTGAGTCCAGGAAAGATATATGACTTGCCTAAGGCCACACAGTTAGTAAACTTCATAGGGGAAACTGAATTTATAACCTCTTATTCTAGAGCCAGTACAATTTCCATTGTAATATCATGCCTCCTATAGTTTCTAGAGAGACCATTCAGATGTTGTTGATAGTTGTGGTAGGGAGGGAGGGGAATAAAGGAATCATTTGTAGTGGATTGAGATGACCAAAATACTTTAAGGGTCCTGACTCCTGTGGGATAATATACATGGAATTTTGTGAAGTTTTACAGTAAAAACTCTGACAGAGAGCTTAGTGGAGTGAATTCTGACAGGCTAAATTTACAGTGGTGATACGAGAGTATAAAAAGGGGGAACAATGGCATATAAGTGGTAATTGCTGGATCAGTGTTTCCAGAGTGAAAAGAGGAATTCCACTCCATTTAGAGCAGCAGCATTAGAAGTAACACAGCTAAACAAGGAAGCATTGGGTCTATAAAGGTGGACTTGATGCTTTCCAGAGTATTGGCAATAGATATTCTAGGAAACTGTACTAAATACTATGGTTAAATCAGGATCAATACTATGTTTTGTTCATCAATATCCATGTGGGTAACTTATAAATTCACGATTTCAAACTTTCTTGAATAACTGCCTTAGTATAATTTACTAAGCTCTTTGTCTTTTGGAAATTTATTACAAAATTAATATCTTGCTTCCTATGGAAAATAATTTCCTATGAAACTGTTCTGATTTATTAGAAAGTGCATGTGAATATGCATATATATGTGAATATAGATACATACATATATTTTAATTATTAGAAAATATTGTGAGATGCCAATAAAAGTATTTGGGAAAAAGCCTTGAAGTAAAAAGGAAAGAAAAGTTCAAACTACTTCTCATTTCAGATCCCTACCACAGAATTTTAGCAAAAATTCAACAGTATCATTTAAATGAAGGAAACATGAAATTCCACTAATACTAGCAGTTCTCTGGTGATCATCTTTGTATTTTCTTTTCAGTTCTTTCAAATAAGCGTCATGTATCAAGAAGAAAAAATAATTTGAGGATACAAAATTGTTATAATGCAAATAGAGACATTGAAAAGTTGATTAAGCTGTTGAAAACTAAATGCTGTATTTTAAAATGGCAAAAAAGTAGGAAAATCATTATACAATGATGACAGTCAAAGAAGATTAGATCTAATCCTCAATACAGAAATATCATTACTCTTCTACTTTTACTTATGAAGACAAGAACATGAAATTCTAAATCCTCCTGGGAAACGACTTGAATAGCGAAAAAAAAAAACTCCTTCAAGTTTGAAAGTGAAACTTCTTGATTTTTGTACCAAAGATAATCTTTCTAAATGGGATATTTTCATATCTGTAAACCACATCTATAAAACTTTGCTTTATTTAAATGACTAAAATTGTTTAGTTAATATGTTAAAATTTAATAGCATCTAAGCCTGAACAGCTGAAGTTCAGAGAGTTAATCAAGGATTCACATAATTAATTAGCCCAATTCCCTTCCACTGTGCTTTTTTCTCATAATATTTTTACTTGTCAACATTTTTTATTATATCAAAAAATTGTAAGGGCCACAAAATGATTTCCAATGAGAAAACTCTTTAAAACTGAACAAAGGCAAGTAGATAAAACATGTAAGGTAAATTGCCTGCTCTGATTTTCGCTTGTTAGAAAGTGAGACAATTTCCCATCCCATTTGAACAATATTACACCTGTTAAGGGAACAATTTGAATCTGTATTCAATGATATAGTGAAAGTACAATCCTCAACCATTGACAAGTAAATCAATCTTTTAGTACATATTTTAAGAAACCAAGTGCATCATTTGCTTTTAGTAAAATATAATTCTCCACTAAAATGAATGAATTAATCATAAAGTATTTATTAAATTCCAGATATTGTGGTAAGCACAGGGAATACCAATATAAGCAAGCAAAACAGTTCCTTTCTTGCAGAAACTTCTTACAGAAGTTATAGTCACATCATTAAAGATACTGTTTTAGGAACAAGAAAATTAATTTGATTGGCAAAAGAGAACTCATGGAGTTGCATGGTTTGAAGGTGGCTCAAAGTGACATGGAAGCCTGGTTCTGGGAAATATAAGGAGAAATAAGATTGTAGGCTCGAGATCAGAGTTTAAGATTTTAATGATAAGAGAAGGAGCCTACTATGGAGAATGGTTCATAGAGGAATACAGGGTCCTGGTTTACAAATGGCGGGGAAATCCACTTTGATGCCACTTTGCACAACATCCTAAGTGATCAATTTTGTTCTTCATATGCCTACAAAAGTTTGGGAAATGAACTTCTCTCAGACTTGCAACTCTAAAAAAGGTAAGATTTCTCAGGATAGAATGAGAATGTTGCAAGCTTTAAGGAAAAGAACCTTGGTTCTGCTTTGTGAAAATGTCAATATTTCCTGTTTGTTACCTATTGTTGGCTTCCTTGAGTCCCCATGAAGGCCCAGGATTTACTTATCTTAGACATTATTCATTGCAGCATCACTCACTTTTCACGGTCATATTCCCTGTTGGGTATCTCTATTACTCCTACATTTCATAACGACTCCTCTATGAATCTCCCATCCCTTGTAGTCTCCCCCAGCCAACCCAAATAATTTTTAGCATACTGAGGAATCAAATTGCAAATATGTTGTCCTTTATTATCCATCTTCTATGTTTTAGAGAATCACTGTTTTGTTGTTGTTATTGTTGCTTAACATTTGGTTGAATGAGAGCATTGACTTTACATTTAAATTAAACTAGGCTTTTAAAAATTATTTCTTTTAGTATCTGTCTTGAAATTTACAAGGCGGTAACCATACTTAATTAAAGCCTACCTCTTTATTTTTATTTTCTCAGAGTTTCATTTTTTAAATAAAAAAAACTGTCATGAATTTAACACTAAACTATGATGTTTATATTCCCATATACAAAGAATAGGAAAACAAATTTAGAGGTTATATGGGAAAATATGAATCATTATTACATACAATTAGTTTTTAAAATGAAAGTATATATCAAATTTAACATATTACTGTAAAAGGCTGTCCTATATGTCCGTATTTCTTTTTCAACATCTCTCATTAACCTTTGTTAAATTTAAAATATGTGACTTGCTTATTCCTAGCAATACTGTGATCTAAGAAAAACCTCAAGGACTCATCATGAAAAATGCCATCTGCTTCCAGAGACAGAAGACCTCAGTGTTAGAAAAGGGAAGGGAGGAGTAGAATGGGATGAGTTATCTCACACAAAATAGGATCAAAAGAATTATCATTTAGGTGGGGAAGATGGGGGTGGGCAATACTTGAGCTTTACTATCATAAAATTTGACTCAAAGTGAGAATAACGTACACATTCAATTAGATATAAAATTTTATTTTACACTACAAGGAAGTAAAACAAGATGGAGGGGGCAGCTGGGTAGCTCAGTAGATTGAGAGCCAGGCCTAGAGATGGGAGGTCCTAGGTTCAAATCCGGCCTCAGACACTTCCCAGCTGTGTGACCCTGGGCAAGTCACTTGACCCCCATTGCCTACCCTTACCACTCTTCCATCTATAAGTCAATACACAGAAGTTAAGGGTTTAAAATAAAAAAAAAACAAGATGGAGAAATGGTAAATTGATGTTACTAATAGAAGTGAAGATGGATTGGGGAAGATTATAGTCAGAAATAAAATACATGTGAAAAGGGACAAGATGAAAAGAAAGGAAGGAAAGAAGAAACAAAGGGAAGACTTTTTGGAGGCAAATATATAATTAATTAAACTTGCAAATGTGAATGGGATGAATTAATTGATAAAATGCAAATTATATACAATTTGCCTATACTGTATCTATTCATATTGCTCATAATTTCCCAAATATTTATAAATTTCATAGGAATTACAAGTATGATTTATGATCTTCTCAACTAAGAATATACAGTTTAATAATTTAATTTTATTGGATCTTTATATTTTCTCTTTCCTGTTTACTTTCTTATGATTCTCTTGAGTCTTCTGTTTGAATATCTACTTTTCTATGAACCTTTAGTTTTTCCATTAGAAATTCTTGAAAGTTCTTTGCGACTCAGTAGATTGAGAGCCAGGCCTAGAGATGGGAGGTCTTAGGTTCAAATCTGGCCTCAAACATGACCTAGCTGTGTGACCATGGACAAGTCACTTAATCCCCTTTTTCTAGCCCTTATACTCTTCTTCCTTAGAACCAATACACAATATTTATTCTAAGATGGAAAGCAAGGGTTTGAAAAAATTCTCAATTTCATTAAATATCTGTTCCTTCCTTAAAGTGTCATACTGCCTTTTTTGAATAGACATTTCTTGTTTCAATCCTAGTTACTTTGCCTTCCCAAATATCATATCCCAAGCCCTGTGATCCTTTAAAGTTGAAGCTGCTAAACCATGCATTATCCCTATTGTCATTCCATGATATTTTAATTATTTCTTCCAAAATGCTTGAAGTATTTGAAATTTGGCTATAATAGTTCTGGGACTCTTCCTTTTATGATCTCTGCCAGAGGTGATCAGTGGATTCTTGCAATTTCTATTTTACCCTCTGATTCTAGTATGTCAAGGCATTTCCATGAAAATTCTTTTAGTACGATGTCCAGTGTTGTAGATAAATGAATAAAGTAGGGTGTAAATGTTTAAAATTCGGTATTATTCGGAGGCTTATAAAGCAAGGAGTGCAAGTTGCTGTTGACCAACTAACTCAGTGGGAAACTTCAGGGCAAGTGAAGTTTGTATCCTGGCATCCTGAAGGAAGAATCATCTGCCTGTGGTAACTTAGGTCGAGAATGTCAAACCTGATCTACTGGTCATCTCAGGGTGGTTTAACTCCCTAACCTTACCCATCTCAAGGATTACTGGCTGAGGATGTGAGAGAGCTGTATCATCGCTGGATTTGGACAGGACTCAGTAGTGAGGATCCCACTCCCATCCCTGATAGTCCTGCTATGCCTTGATATAGCCTTTAGCTTAGTGTAGATAAGTTCCTTCCCTAACCCAGAGTCTTGCCCATAGGTTGTTAGAATAGATATCCCTTTCCCTTCCTTCAAAACCAAAATGTATCTAATTAAACCTGTTTACTTACCTAATACCTGTGTCATACTCTGTGTCAGTTGGATCTTAACTGTCACTCCCTCCAATTGTCAAACCCATTCTTGGTTTGTGTTTCCCTAACTTGTAGGTTATTCCCAGTCTCTTTCTCTGTTCTGTCAGTCCTCCTTTCCCCCTTTCTCTAAATCCAGTAATATTTAAGTTACCCATAAGAGTTTCTCCATAAGAGGTGGCATCCCAGAGGAAGGATTGAGAAGGGAAGAGGAAGTTGTCCCTTGGGCAGCCAGCACAGACTGGAAGTGGTGAGAGTGTGAACATTCCATCTGAGCCTCTCAGTGGTTGGTCGAGGCTTCAACATTCTTACCCAATCAGTAAAGGCTACTCCAACCACTCAGTACATTCATAAAGTCTCTCTGGAGTATTTTCACTGCCCCAGAGCCATTTTAAAAGATACTGGGAAGAGACTGTTGTATTCATATTAGATATTAGTCTTTATTGTTTCCATTGTGGCTAATAACACAATTGTATTGCTGTACCATTGGTCTATTGTGTCTATGTTTGGGAAAATGGTAATTGAAGTTTGCATTGATTATTTGTTACTGGGATTATGGCAAGGGATATAGTTTATATCATACTTGTGGTTCAAGATCATGCCCAAGTATTGCAAAGTTGTATTGAATTTTGAGATAGCCCAATCTGTTCTTACTATAACTATCCTGGATATTATAGAACACACACCTATTATTGTTTTAATTGGTTATATCATATACAAGATAAGATGGATATTTTTCTGTATTGATTATTGTTGCAAGATTGTGGTTATCTGGTGTTTTAGAAATTCAGAAATAAAGCAATTATTAAAATTGATGCAGGTTAAAATAGACAACTTAGAAATGTACATGTAAATTTGTGGTGCTTATGGTCTTGCACAAGATCATCAAGGGGAAGCATCTGGTAATATGGCTAGTGGGAAAACCAAATTAGAATAAGAGCAAATGGCCCTAGAGAGTGAAAGTCAATCAATTCCTCTGCTACCTTTAAGAGATTTACCAATCATTAGGGACAATGACATATTCCATGTAAAGCAACACACTAGGTTCAAGGCTGAAGACATTGAGGTAATTAAGAAAAGGTCACTTACTTTCTTTGATGAACCTCACAAGTTGATAAAGTAACTGTGGTCTGTCATTAAAATGTACAACCCAGATTTTAATGATTTCTATTTTGTTTTGGGACAAGTGTTATCTAAGAGAGATCAGGATAAGTTTATTGTGGAAAGAAGAACAACTCAAGGATTGACCCTCTGGCCAGAAAATTGGCAATAAATGGATTTAAATTCAGTGGCAAATTATAGATTATTAAAGCAGGTTTGCAAATCTGTTCTAAAGGCTATGGAGAATAACTCCTGTCATCCCAATGCATGGAGAAAATTTGAGAAAACAAGGCAGAATGGTCAAGAAACACCAGCTTCATTCCTTAACTGAGTGATTGAGGCTGCAGAGACACACTTAGGGTTCAACTCTCAGGAAGAGACTACAATACATTGAATCATCATATTTGTGTAATGGAATCAGATGTACTGGACCTGCAGTTGTCACAGAATTTGAGACACTGTGGTATGGCTCATTACCTAGTAATCTTAATACACAGGCTGCAGAATTAGTAGCACTGAAGCAAGCCTGTCTTCTAGCTGAAGGTAAAAGGGAAAATATTTACACTGACTCTCCATATACATTCTCTGTTTGCCATGCAACAGAAAAGATCTGGAATCAATGAGGTTGGTTTTATTTCTGCACCGGGAAAACCATGCAAGAATAATAACTGAGTTGTTGGAGGCAATCCAAAAGCTGAAACAGCTGGCAATAATCCATTGCCAGAGTCTTACTAGTGGTAGATATTCAGTCTCTAAAGGTAATCACAGAGCTGATATCACTGCAAAGTATGCTGCCCGGAAAGCTCCAATTTATGTAATGAATTTAATATCTATTGATTCTGATGATCTAGAAAAAGCATATGTAGATTCAGATATTCATAAATGGAAGGATAAATTTGGAGTTATGAAATAACATGGGATATGGATTACTGATACAGGAAGACCATTGTTACCAAAAGATTTGTATAGGTATTTGTGTCAAGCTATCCACACCAAAGATCATTTTGGTACACAAGCTGTTGTAGATTCCATCAAGAGACAATGGGTTGCTCCTGGAATAAGTACTGTTGCGAATAAGATCTGTAATAATTGTTCTGTCTGCCAAAATTTCAATCAAAGTGCATTCAGAAAGAAAGGTTTGAGTTTACGGATTGATTGTATCTATATGCCTAAAGCTGGAAGATACAAGTATTGTCTTGTGATAGTTGATAGACTAACCAAGTGGCCTGAAGCTTTTACATCAAATTCCAATATGGCAAGCTTTGTGGAGAAAGTGTTACTCAAGGAAATTGTGCCTAGATTCAGTGTACCTTTAACTATAGATTTGGATATGGGATCTCATTTCACTCAGGATATCCTTAGAAGAGTCTATAAGAATCTAGAAATAACACCTAAATATCATGTTCCTTATTATCCATAAAGTTCAGGTCAAGTGGAATGTATGAATATGGAATTCAAGACTGTGGTTGGGAAACTCTGTGCCGAAACTCATCTCAAATGGCCAGATATTCTTCCCATAGCTTTGTTTTACCTATGTACAAGACCAAGAGTGGATCTCTATATATATCATCATATGAGATACTCTTTGGATATGCTCCACTACAAGCAAAGACTTGTAAGGCTGTTTATGCATCACTCTTAGGAGGTGATTGACAAATTGCTTTGTTTTTAAGTGCTTTATAGCAGAGGCTAAGAGAATTACATGATATGGGAGTATTAATTCATGTATAGATGGGATATTTTAGATTTTTTAAAATTTTATTATTGTTTTATCCTTGTATATGCAATATAATATTTGAGTTTCTTTTTTCTCTCATTTTTTTGTACTTGAAGCACATGTTACCAGTATTAATGGTTTTTTTGATTTTGTACTAGGTTAAGTTTAAAATGTCCATTAGCCCTAATGACAATGCATGCACAAAAGCTTTAGACTGTGGTAATCTGCCATTGATTATTAAATATTATGGGAATTTGATTAATGATTGTGTCTGATTCCAGGAGAAGGAATCACAATGGAGTCACTGCATAGTGTTAAGGAGCACAAAGTTAACCTGAACAGTGCCTTGGAAATCAAGGTCAAGGAGACCAACCAATCCAGGTGGGATTAATGAGATGCTGCACCAAGACAGGGAACTTGAACTTATTTTGGGGTTTGAGGAAGTGGCTGTTTGCAAAGTCACACACAGGATTCCCTTTTGTGTTCTATAAAGTACCTCAGTTTGGCTGCCATTTTGGCTCCCCCCAGCCCTGACAGCAAAGGTAAAATAAGACAAGGGAATGCTATTTCCCGACTGTTTCAAAGTCTAGTTCTTTTTTCTTTCTCTTCATAGTGTGTCAATTTTCTGTATTCCTGGCTGCTGATTGAGTAAGTGAATAATTTCTCCTATAGGTTTGTGGGACGTAAATCACTTTAATTAGGACCTGATTCAAGGACCTGCTATAGGTTTATTTTTTCCTTACTTTAGAATTTTTACACCTGAAATTTTTTTTATCCAGAAGTTACTTTTTCTTTTATTTTTATTTATGTTTTTTATTTTCTTTGGACAATTGATTCATATACCTCATAACAGCCATGTATCCCTAGGTGATCCATGTGTTTGTCAACACTCTTCTCAGGTGGAATTGTATAATTATCTTAAAATTATATATTTATAAAAATTTTTCTTGTATTAGAGTAATTTTAGGATAAGAAACTTGCTACCTCCCCCAATGAAGAAAATGCAATGTTTGGAGAAGATGCTATGGAGATACCTGCAGAAACCACAAACTGCAAAAAAATCCAGAATTAACTTTGAGATGTAGTGAAATTGAATTGTGGGGTGTTGAATACATTTATTTTGAATGCACACTCTTATGCCAAAGCTGTTCCCTAATTGGCTTTCTGTTAATGCACCCAACATTGTTTTTTTTCTCTTTCTCTTTTATTTCCCTCTTATCCCCAAAATATTGTAATTTCCCCTTAGAAAGTGCAATATTGTATGCATCTCTAGTACAAGATCTTTAGAGATATCAGTTGGTTATGTGTACTGATTCATTGGGGAAACTAGTCATGTAAATCTGGGAAATTTCTACATACTTGTTTCCTAATAGAATCACAGGGAATATTGTGTAATTAGGATTTGCTTGCCAATTATCCCGGGAGATTTTGGGAGATTTGTCAAACATTACAATACTTTATTTTCTTCTAGTGTGTTGAGCACATGATCTCTTCCACTGATTGATCTTTCTTTTCTTTAACACATTTCCAATGTTTGTAATTATTAATGTGTTTTAATACAGCTTGATTTGTGATAATTAGGCCCCTACCTTCCTCACTTTTCCTCTAGCAGTTGTGTCTTGGTAGGTAGGTGCATAAATATGTTATGCTTTTTATATTTACTTATTTTAGGGGAAATAAAAATATTATTTACTAAACAACCACCACTACCAAGAAAAAAAAAAACATAAAACTAAACAAATACATTTTTAAACTTATGTGCAAAAACATAAAACTAAACAAAAACATTTTAAAAATTATGTGCAAAACCACAAATATTCTCCACTGTCCTGGGAGTGAAAACAGCTTATGGGGCCCCAGTTCCTCAGCTACCACACTCACTGGTAGACACTCCTCTCTCATCTCCATAGCCTGGGACAGAACAAGCTTCCAAAATCCCTCTCTTCCTAGTAGTGATGCCCAAGCTCCTAACCTCAGGGCCCAGCTCCTGTTGACTCTGTTGTGTCCCAACTTCAATCCCCACCAACCCCAATAACCACCACCACCAACACAAAATATTTAACTAAACAAAGATAAAAATAAAAAAAAAATATATGTGCAAGACCACAAACCCCACATTGTTTACAATTTGTTTAAAATATGTCAATTATATATCTATGCTAATACCAACATATGCTTTTGATTTCTCTTTGGATTTATTTTACTTGGATACCTTTTTCTCTTGATTTTGTGTCTATTATTATTTTCATGTAATCATGGTATATATTATTCTTATTCTCTTCATTATCATATCTTCATATATTTCTTTTATATTTCCAATATTTGTCATTTTAATATAATACAATCCATCACACCAAAATATCACACTCTTTGGCCATTTCTCCTATCAATTTCATTTGTGTTATTTCTAATTACTTTGTCATAATCAACAAAGTTTCCCTGAATATTTTCATACTAACATAGCTTTTTACCCTCTCAATAATGCCCTTATAGCCAACCCCTAGTAAAGACAGATATCTATAGGCCAATGAGCATGAACAGCTTTACAACTCACTGCATAATTCCATCTTATTTCCTTAAATAATAATAATAATAATAAATAGCTGCTTTAACAATGCATTATTAAACATTTTTCATGTTCCTATCAGCATTTAATTTGATCATTTTAGCCCATCCTATTTGTGATTAGCATTTATTTCTACAATCATATTTAGTTATATTAGTTCCTCCATAGCAGACACAATTTGTTATCAGGATCATACTGTTTCCAAAACCAGTCTTTCCAACTTGGTCATATCTAATGGAACTTTTATTCCAGGGCTATGACCCCTCATGGATTCAGGATTACTTCCATGGTACGAAGAGTGTTAAAGTAAGACCTTTGTAGAATATTTATATTCTCCAAGCAATTGTTGTCTTACTAGAAATTATGTTTGGATTATGTGTATGCTGAGGCCAAGATCAACTAATAATTTCACATAGGTATTGGGGTAGGGGCTCTCAAGATATCTATCTTTTTATCTTATCTAAGATTCTATTAATCTCTTTAATTTCTTTCTTATTTATTTTTTGGTTAGATTTATCTAATTCTGAGAGGAAGAATTAAAATCCACTGTTATTGTTATTTTGTTATCTATTTCCATCTGTATCTCATTTAACTTTTACTTTAAAAATATCAATGCTATAACACTTGGTGAATATAGGTCCAATACTGATAATGCTTCATTATCCATAATAACCCCTTCCCCTCCTAAATGATAATGTTACCCTATTCATTCTTTCCAATTAGATCCAATTTAGCTCAAACTCTATCAGAGATCATGACTGCTACCCTGCCTTCTTTGGATCAACTGATGCATAATATGTTATGCTCCAACCCCTCACCTTCACTTTATATTTGTCCCTCGTTTTCATTGTTTTTCTTATAAATAGCACATTGTCAGGTCCTGATTTTTGAACCTTTTGCTATCCATTTTCTTCACATGTCTGAATTCATCCCAGTACACTCAAGGTCATAGTTATTAATTGTATATTTCCATTTACTCCATTATTCTTCAGTATTTGTCTTTTTATTCTTTCCTTTCTGCTGTAACTGTCCTCATATGTTCAATTTCCTTTTATCAATAACTCTCCTATTCACCTCCCTTTACCAAAATTCTCCCTTGTCCTCTCCATTTGCCTTTCTGGCTACAAATTAGCCTACCTGTCCAAAGGTTACTCCTTCTTCCTTGCCTTTTGCCTTTTATATCTTATTCCATCTACCTTTCCCTAAATCACTTCCTTATGTCCAAAATGTGCCTCCCCTCTTCATTCCCTTATTTTCTTACCTTACCCTACCCCCAATGAAGACTATTCAAACAAAGACTGTACTCCCTTCTGGGTATCTCTCCTTTTCTTAACCCTTTGTCCTCCTTTCTTTTCCTAGCTCCTCTCTTATCTCTTCACCCTTCCCTCTTGTTTCTTTGTACATTAATGAAAAGGTTACCTTATTATTATTATTATTATTATTATTATTATTATTACTACCACCTTTATATTATTATTACGCTCTAATTCTGTATGTTCTCTCTTTATACCAAGTCTGATGAGAGTTGAGTTTTAGTACTACCAGCCCTCCACCCCTTCCTCCTCTTCTTTCTGGCAGTTCTTTCACTCATGCCTTATCCATATGAGAAAGCCATACAACCCTGCTTCCTCCTGGTCTATACCATTATCATTCTGGCTCATTCCATTCCATTTCATTGACATCATCTTCTATTTATACACATCCCTTCAAAATACCCAAAACAATGAATGATGCCATTCCCCACAGCCATTGATGACAATTTCCCAGTTTGTCCTTTTCAGATGCTTGTCATTACTCTTTTATTACCTTTGTATGTTTCTTATAGATCATATTTTCTGATAATATCTGTATTTTTCTTCAGGAATAGCAAAACTCTTTTAGTTTGTTAAATTTTTCTTTTTATAATTATGTTGATCTTTGAAGTATAAGTTATTCTTGGTTGTAAACCCAGTTCTTTTGATTTGTATAATGCTGTGTTCCATATCCTTCATTCTTTTGATGTTGTGGTTGCTAAATCTTTTATTATTCTGACTATAGTTTCACAGCATTTGGATTGATTTTTTTCTTGTTCCTCATAGAATTTTCTCTTTAACCTGGGGGCTATGGAACTTATCAATGATGTTCCTGTGCATTTTTGTGTTTTAGTCTCTTTGAGATGTTAATTAATAGGTTCTTTCAATTCCTATTTTATTTTCTATTTCTAAAATTTCTGGGACATATTCCTTGATGATTTCTTGTAATATGGTGTTTAAACACATTTTTTTACACTGGAATTTTCTGGGAATCCAATTCTTCTTATATTGTCTCTCCTTGATCTGTTTTCCATGTCAGTTATTTTTTAATGTATGATGAGATGCTTTATAAACTCTTCTATAACATCATTATTTTAATTTTACTTCATTATTTCTTGTTTTTTTTAGGAAATTTTTTTTGCTTCTCCTTTTCTAATTCCAGTTCCTAACATATTATTTATTTTTTTCCATAAGATTTTGGATTTCTTTTTCCAATTTGAGTTATAGTTCATGATTTTCTTAATTTTCTTGAATTTCCCTTATGAAAAAAATTCATTGGGGCAGCTGGGTAGCTCAGTGGAGTGAGAGTCAGGCCTAGAGACAGGAGGTCCTAGGTTCAAACCGGGCCTAAGCCACTTCCCAGCTGTGTGACCCTGGGCAAGTCACTTGACCCCCATTGCCCACCCTTACCAATCTTCCACCTATGAGACAATACACCGAAGTACAAGGGTTTAAAAAAATATAAAAAAAAATAAAAAATCATTAATTTCTCTCATTTGTTTTTTTATGACTTCTAAAAACTCTACCTAAAACTCTTTTTGAGTATGTGTTTAATTTATTTATTGTATTTCTTTACTATTTTTAAAGTAGGCATTTTTATTTTACTGCTGTCTTGATGTTAAGCCATGATAACTATCAATAGTTGGGTTCTTTCTCCTATGCTTTTCCATTTTTATTTATTTTAATTTAAATTTTAGCAACCAGGACAATAGATTAATTATTCTCTTTTTTTCTGACTTCTCAGGACTTCTATTTTGTTGAAATTTATTATCTCAGATTTCAAGATTTTTGTGTGTGTGTGAGTATGCTTGTTTTTGTCCTGGACCTTTTTTATTTATTCTAGCATTTTTCATCCAGAGTTGAATGTACTCCACTTTACCTGTTCAATCCCCAGTGGGTTATTGACCTTAGGTCCTCCAACCAGAGCACGGGGCAGTTCTGCCATCATAATTGTAGGTATCCAGTCTGCCTCCTGCTGTGGCAACAACCAGTGACTCCATTCTGCACAGCTGACTGGGCCCCTGTCCCTCAGCAAACACCCTCACCAGTGAGCACATATCCTCACTCCTTCTCTCCTACCATGAAGGTCCCAGATAGAGCAAGCACCTGGTCTGTGTTTTTCAGGTCTCCAACATTCCTCATTTATTAGTTATGAAGTTTGAGGCTTTAATCTTAGTGTCTGGCACCAGAGAGTGACCATTCCTTCAATCCCTGGCTGTGGGCTAGCCTGAGACTTCAGAGCCTGCAGCAGACACAACTGGTCCCAAGGCTCTCAGTCTATAGATTCAGGTTACAGTGGCAGCCTCTAGGATGCAGACCCCTGTACTCAGCAAAGTGAGGTTGCTAATCTTTTCCTCCTTGGTTGCTTTGTGAATTCCCTTTTTTTCTTTTCCTGCCCCCAGAACCTAAATGGTAGGACTGAGGCCAGGTAGAATTAGACTTTATTTCCAATATATCTTTCATTAATCCATTTGTTTCTTTGTTATTGCCACTTCTGAATATTTGAAAATCAGAACAAATAAATCCTCTCATGCAAAAAGTAAAAGTAGTTAGGCAAAATCAATAGACAAATCAGATAATGTATGTGATATTCAATTATTTCCCCACCTCTCCCCCGAAAACAGATTCTTTCTTATCTATTATCCAAAGATAGGACTCAGAATTCACTTTTATTTTAGTATTCCTTTTATTTTTATTACTATATTAATTGTATGAATTTCCTCTGATTCTATTCATGTTAGACTACATATCATTTCATATTTCTCAGGTTTTTCGGAATTCCATATATTCATTGTCTCAGTGCTTATACATTACACATATTTCATATATTTGGTATAACTTATAGTTATTCTTCAATAAATGGGCATACAGATTATTTCCAAGTAAAACTTTTAATATTTACATTATTATGAGACATTTAATTCTATTTTCTTAAACTTCATAGAGTATATATTCAGAATTAAGAACTCATGAGTTCAAGCCAATATATACATATAGAGATACATATTTTTATTTGAGGATGTATATGTATATATATATATATACATGCAGATGTGTATATATGTGTATATATATGTAGATACATATATAAATATATTCACACACATATATTATTTATTAAACTATGATTCTTTGGAAATCTTTATATCTATATTTCTTTATCTCAATTTTGTATTGTCCTTGTCTTACTCCCCCTAAATCTATTAATTAATCTAATCTGAGTGTGCTTATTATACTGTTCAATCAAAATTTAATTCAGCAACAGCAAACATAAGCATTTCCCTTACAAATACCATCCTTTCAGGGGGCAGTTGGGTGACTCAGTGGATTGAGAGTCATGCCTAAAGATGGGAGGTCCTAGGTTCCAATCTGGCCTCAGATACTTCCTAGCTGTGTCACTTAACCCCCATTGGCTAGCCCTTGCCACTCTTCTGCTTTGAAATGAATACACAATATTGATTCTAAAATGGAAAGTAAGGATTTAAAAGAATCCTACAATCACTTCAGTTTCCAGTTCTTTGACATCACAAAATGATATGCTGTAAATATGTTTGCATAGGTAGTGTTTTCCCCCCTTTTTAAATCTTTTTGGGATATATTCCTAGCAGTAATGTTGCTGCTTCAAAGGGTTTGCTTTTGTATGGCTCTTTGGGGCATGGTTCCAAATTTCTTTCCAGAATGTATCAGCTCTATGCATAGTGTGTTAGTTCCAATTTTTTCACACCCCCCTCCAACATCTATAATTTCCCTTTCTTTTTTGTCGCATTAGCCACACTACCATCTCTGCCACCCATCCTTAAGCAAGTGTTTGCTTAGTTTCTTTTCACTTCCAAAACACACTCATTTCCATACATACTTTCTTGTACCAAGTAAGCATTATATTTTAACAAATGAAAATATTTAAACATAAGTCGGATGGTATGTATTTCTGAGAGTAAATGGAGAAGTCCATGCTCCTAATCTTTCACCATTCAAAGGAGGTACTTTTCCCTTATTTTCTTTTAATTTAAAAAATACACTTGTATAACATAGGAAGAACATGAGATTGATCCTAAAGAAGAGTCTGGCATTCTATCACTGATTCTAACATGATAGCATGCCTTGTAGAAAGGCAATTTTATTTCCAATCTATTCCTTTGTTGTTGACTCAGAAAATTAAGAAAGACATCAGATTAAAAGATTACAAAAATATTAACTTTCCTCAATTCTATTTTGTGCATTATCATACATGAATTTGTCCCAACTATTTGTAGAAGACACTTTTATAATACTCCTTAGAATAATAAACAAAGCTTCCTTTAGCACCATTTATGTGAGTTATTGTTTTCTTTTATTCATTGTTAAGGATTAATTTTGGTAGGAGTTTGACAAAAGTGAGGAGAGCAGTTTGATAAAAACACTAAGTTTAATTTAGAAGAAGTTCAAATAGGAAATAGAAATGAGGAACGTGAAAGGGAGATTAAGAAAGTTCCTTTAACATCATCTTGAACTTTCTCTTCACAAACCATCCATTAATATATATTAATCAATGGTTTCCTTAAGAACCAAATAGGGCTACTATTTAAAGGATATATTATAGAAATGTTGTGGCTGTAATTGTGTGTCTTTGCAATTAAATTTTAGAGGTAAAATAATAAATCTGCATTGATAGACAATTTAATTAACATACATTTTAGAAAGATTTCAAATTATGACAAAGTTCTGGAACAAATCCATTTGAGGAATTAAATTCATTTGAGAAAAAATGTATTTTTATTCTAAATAGAAATTAATTTGGAGTACTACCCATTTATAGATTTTAAGCCAAAAGTAACAGACTCCTAAGTTAGGGATGAACCCCTAATGAGACGAAAGAGTTGATTAACAAGATAAATGGGCTTACTTCCTTCAGAAATTGGCATTATGCCTAATTAAAGCAGTGGCCTGTCTCTTTTACTGAGCCTTTGAAGTACTAACTGGACATTTCTATGTAGGAAAGGGAAGACAAAAACCAAGGAAATTAACTTCATAAATTTATTGAAAAATTTATTTTTATTAAATATGATTTAGGAATTGTTATCATTTTAGATAACATATACAAAAGATATAATTTTAATATACAAATTATTATAAATAATAATCAACTGGGAAATATGTTTTAATATGATCATCTACAATAACATTGTTGCAGTTTTACTTCTCTTTATAAAAGAATTTGACTATACATTACCTGCAAAAATTTCTTTACTTAAAAGTTGTCAAAATGAGTAATAGATTTTTGAACTTTTAAAAGAATAAATGAAGAATTTGAAAAATTTTGATGGATTATAATTAGAATTTTAAAGACATTTCTAAAATAACTCATTTTTCTACCTGTATGAAAAGGTACATGTATTTATTATATTAAAACAACCATTCCATTGCTATATGCTGCTGATATAAGATATTTATTAAATTAACTTTTACATTGTATCAAAGAATCTAAGTTTTAAAAAAGCACTATGAATCCATTCTCTAATTCACCAGAGATATCTTCTACAATGTCACTGAAAAATGATCATCCCAGGAGAACATTGCATACACTAACAACAATAAAGCACGATGATCAATTGTGAATGACAACTATTTTTAGCAATACAAGAATCTAGGAAAACTACAAGGGTCTCATGACAAAAAAAACTATTCATGACCTTAGAACAAAGTGACAGAGATGAAATGCAAATCAAAACATACTATTTTTACTTCCTCCCTGAATTTTTCTTTTGAGAAAGAGAAATATATTTTCTTTCATAATATGAAGACCATGGAAATTTGTAGTGTAAGATAAAAATAAACAATATTTATCATATTACTTGCCATCTTGGGGAGAGAAAAGTGGTGAAAGTGTTGGAGAAAAGGTAGATCTATGGATCACAAAAAAGTTAGGAAATGAGTATTAAAAATTTTATCAACATACAATCTGATGAAAAATGAAATGAGTAGAAGCAAGAGAATATGTTACCTCCAAAAAGTGAACTGAAAGGTAAAATCATGAAAAATTTAATTTGTATAAACATATTTGCCTCTTGGACAATATCTTCTATGGTACAAGGAGAGTGGGAAAAGACTGGGACAGAGATAGACAGTATTTATTGTGTAGATATGAAGAAAAAGGAGCAAAACATATAAGAGATTTGTAATTTCATTTATGTACAATATTTTTATTTACTAAGGAAAAAACTTATTTTATTTGTTTTTTTTAAAATTGGGACTATGTAATAAAAAATTAAGTTAAAAAAAGAAAAAAAATCATCAGCCAAGCTTCATTTAGATTATCATTAATGTACATCTCATTACCTCATAAGTTAATACATTCTATTTTTGACAATTCTAATTATTTGAGAGTATCTTTATGAAACCTCTTTGTGATATTCACCCTTTGTTTCTTTTTGGCTGTCTGGAATAAATTAAAACAGGCACAGTTATTTATTTTACAAAACTAAGCTTTGTAATCTTTAATTAAATTCAATTTTTTATTTTCAGTTTCATGTTCTCTCCTTTACTTTATCATTCCCCCAACCAGTGAGAAGGCAAGAAATGAGATACATATTAAATATATGAAGTCATGAGAAACATTTTCTCAATGGTCATGTTCTGAAAAAAGGGAAAGAAAATAAAGAAAGGAAAAAAATACGTTTCAGTCTGTTTTGTGAGATTGTTCGTTCTCTGATGATTGATAGCCTTATATTTCATGAATCCTTTGGAATTGTCATAGAAGATTATATTGATCAGTCTTTCACAGTCAATAATTTTAAAAATATTACAATTGCTGCATAAATTGTTTTCCAGATTCTACTCACTTCACCTTGTATCAGTACAAATAAGTCTTCCCAGGTTTTTCTGGAAGCCATCCCCTTCATTATTTTTATAGTATGATTGTATTATATCATATTAATAAGCTATAGCTTGTTCAGCCATTCATCAATTGACAGGAATCCTCTAGGTTTCCAAATCTTGGCCACTACAAAAAGAACAACTAGAAATATTTTTGTACAAATGAATGATTGTACTATATTTGTTCATCTCTTGTAAATGTTGTAGTGGTATTGTAAGGATTAAAATTGGGGGTTTGACTCAGTAAGAGAGTTATATATATATATATATATATATATGTGTGTATGTGTGTGTGTGTGTGTGTGTGTGTGTGTATAGATATCCCTAATTTTAAGATATTATAGCTTAAGTCAAAATGTATTTTAGCAGCTTTTATTTACAAAGAGGTGGTAAGAGTGAAAGTGGAAAATGTAGATAAAGAGACAGATTCTTAACAAGCCTATCAGTCCTAAGAAGTTCTCTAGTGAAGTGAAGCCTGTTTCAGCACCCTGGCAGGAGGCTTCCTCAGGTCTTGATATCCACATGGAGTCTTTAGCCAGAAGTCCACCACTTCACCCTCCTCCAAAGCCAAGGCAAGAATCTCAGCCAAATCTCTCCAAATGCCAGGAAAGGAATGGGCCTCTCCAAAGCCAAAGAAGCAGAGTCCTCCTCCAGTCTGGCTCATAGACACAGAGTCANATATATGTGTGTGTGTGTGTGTGTGTGTGTGTGTGTGTGTGTGTGTATAGATATCCCTAATTTTAAGATATTATAGCTTAAGTCAAAATGTATTTTAGCAGCTTTTATTTACAAAGAGGTGGTAAGAGTGAAAGTGGAAAATGTAGATAAAGAGACAGATTCTTAACAAGCCTATCAGTCCTAAGAAGTTCTCTAGTGAAGTGAAGCCTGTTTCAGCACCCTGGCAGGAGGCTTCCTCAGGTCTTGATATCCACATGGAGTCTTTAGCCAGAAGTCCACCACTTCACCCTCCTCCAAAGCCAAGGCAAGAATCTCAGCCAAATCTCTCCAAATGCCAGGAAAGGAATGGGCCTCTCCAAAGCCAAAGAAGCAGAGTCCTCCTCCAGTCTGGCTCATAGACACAGAGTCAGTGCCTGAATCCTTGGGTTGGCCTTTTAAAAACAGTTTTCTCAATGTCACTTCCTGTCACTCCTCCACTTTAAGGGAACCAATTGCAGCCTCCAAATTTGCCTAGCACTGAGGGGACAGGAGAGGGGGAGAGGGACAGTGGGCTTTGGAGGTCTCACTCTACTAAGTGATTGTGAACTCTAGTACTTAATGGTTAAATAGAAGTGCTTTGAGTTCTTGATTGATTGAGTTAAAGGTTGCTGATTGTTTTCATTAAAATAGACAGAGAGAGATAATTCTACACAATATGACTGGGTAAATGGATATGAAAAGTTTTATAGCCCTTTGGTTATAGCTCCAAATTATTTTCTGAAATGACTGAATCATTTCTTGATTCTACAAACAGTTTCTATTTTCCCACTTACAATTCAACATTTGTCATTTTCTTTTTCTGTTATGTTTGCCAATCTGATCAATCTGATGGGCTAAAAGTATTACATCAGAATTGTTTTAATTTGTATTACTCTAATTTTTAGTGGTTTTGAACACTTTTTCATATGATTATTGAAAGATTTGATTTCTTCTCCTGAAAACTACTAGTTCATTACTTTGAACCATTTATAAAATGATGTATGACTTTTACTTTAAAATGGCTATTTCTTAAAAACTTGAGAAATGACACCTTTATCAGATAAAATTGCTGCAAAACTTCCTCCACATATTACACTTCTAACTTTGGATTCATTGGTTTCGTTACAGGGGAATATACCTTTAAAATTTTTGGTAATCAAAATTATCCATTTTATCTCCTCTTTATCTACTTATCTTTTTTATCCAGTCTTGCTCTCTCCATAGAATGGACTGGTAATTTCTTCTATGATTTCCTGATTTATTTATGATATCACTCTTTATGTCTCAATCATGAACTGATTTGAAATTTATCTTAGTTTGTGGGTGTGAGATGTTATATATCTGGTTTCTGTGAGAAAACTTTCCAGTTTTTCCAGTATTTTAAATATTTTATTTTTTCCTGATTAAAAGTAAAAACAATTTTTAAAAGTTCCTCAAATTTTTTAAATTCTAAATTAACTTCCTCCTTCCCACCCTCCATCCTTAACTTCATCCCATTCCTGACATAGTAAACAATCTAATATAGATTTTACATAAGCTATCATGTAAAATATTTTGCCATACTGGTCATTTTATGGAGATTTCATACACATAAAAAACCCAAAGTAACCTCTAGTATGTTTTTTCACAATCTATCAGTTCTCTCTAAGAAGGTACATGGCTTTTTTCTTCATGAGTCTCTGTAATTTTCTTAGATCATTGTATTACTGAGAATAACTAGCTCATTCACAGTTGTTCATCCAAAAATATTGCTGTAATTTGGTACAACATTCTTCTGGTTCAGCTCAATTTACTTTGCTTCAGTTCATGGGAACTTTCCAGTTTTTTCTGAAATCATCCTACTCATTTTTATACCAGATCAGTATTCCATTGAGAGCATACGGCACAACTTGTTCTATCATGCCCCAATTGATAGACAACCACTCAATCTCCAATTCTTTTCTATTTCAAAAACAAACAAACAAAAAACTGCCATAAATATTTTTGTGTATATAAGCATTTTTCCCTTTTTTAAAAAAAAATCTCTTTGGGATATAAACCTAACAGAAGTATTCCTAGATTTTAGATCTCAGTTTTACATCTAAGATCCAAATTGCTTTCAGAATGGGTGTGTCAGATCGGTGCATTAATATCCCAATTTTCTCACATTCTTTCCAAATTTTATCACTTTTTTCTCTCATATTGTCCATTTAATTATATTTTTCCTAAATGACATGTCTATGCAATTTCAAAAAACAATTAAAAATTTTTCACAATTACAGGTAATAACATTTTTCAACATAATATTTCTGAAATTGTAAGATCCAAATTGTCTCCCACTCTCTATCCCCTACCCTTGCCAGATATGGTAAGCCTTTTTATATAGGTTATACATATATGGTCCTGAAAAACATATACCAATCTTCGTCAAAATTATGACAGAAAATTAATATATAAACAAAACCCCAAAATAAAAAACACACATAAACTTAATGTAAAAATAGTATACTGTGATTGGCATCCCATCACCAACAATTCTTTCTCTAGAGATGAATAGCATTCTTTGAACTACATTCTTCAAAATTATCCTGGATCATTATATTACTGAGAATACCAAAGTCTTTCAAATTTGAGCATTGTAAAATTTATTTTTATTGTGTACAATGTTCTAGGTTGGCTCACTTTGCCCTGCATCAGTTCATGTAAGTCTTTATAGCTTTTTCTAAATTATTTTATTTTTAAACCCTTACCTTTCATCTTGAATCACTACATTGTACTGGTTCCAAGATAGAAGAGCATTAAGGTGTAGGCAATGGGGGTTAAGTTACTTGCCCAGGGTCACACAGTTGGGAAATGCTGAAGACAGATTCAACAGCTTATCATTTCTTATAGCACAATAGTATTCCATCACAATTATGTGCCATGATTTGTTCAGCTATTTTCCAGTTGATTGATATACTTTCATTTTCAAATTCTTTGCCATCACAAGAAGATCTATTATAAATATTTTTGCACAAATAGGTCTTTTCTCCTTTTTAAAAAATCTCTTTGGGATACTAACCTAGTAACAATAATACTAGCTCACATAGTACACATGATTTTATAGCTCTTTGGCGATAATTCCAAATTGCCCTCCAGAATGGCTAGATAAATTCAACAACTTCACCAACAATACATTAGCATCCCATTTCTGACATAACCCATTTTTGACATAATTTGTCATTTTCCTTTACTGTCATATTAGCAAATCTGATAAGTGTGAGGTAGTACCTCAGTGTTGTTTTAATTTGCATTTCTTTAATGAAGAGTGAATTAGATCATTTTTTCATGTCATTAATAGCTTTGATTATTTTTCATCTGAAAACTGTTCATTTCCTTTGGCCATTTCTCAATTAGGGAATGTCTTGTGTATTTATACGTTTGACTCAGTTCTCTATATATTTGAGAAATGAGGCTTTTATCAAGGAAATTGGAAAATAAGTATTTTTGCCAGTTTATTGTTTCCCTTCAAATCTTGGTTATATTGGTTTTGTTTGTAGAAAAAATTAATATAATAAAAAGTATTAATTTTACATCTCATAATCTTTTTTATGTCTTGTTTGGTGATAAATTCTCCCCTTAACAATAGATCTGTCAGGTAAATTATTCCATAGTCCCTTAATTTGCTTATATCACTCATTATGACTAAATCCTATGCCCATTTTGCCCTTAACTTGATGTAGGGTTGTGACATAGTTTCAGTCATACTGTTTTACAGTTTTCCCATCCGTTTTTGTCAGATAATCAGTTCTTATCTCAAAATCTAGGATCTTTGGATTTATAAATCACCAAAATAACTATAGTCATTTACTATTATATATTGTGTATCTCACATTATGCATTCCATTGATCCACCATTCTATTTCTGAGCCAGTGCCAAAAAGGTTTTGATGATTGCTACTTTATAGTAAAGTTCGAGATCTGTACTGCTTGGCCACCTTCCTTTACATATTTTTCATTAATTTCCTTGATATTCTTAACCTTTTGTTATTCCAGAAGAATTTATTTTCATTATTTTATCTAGTTGTATAAAATAATTTTTGGGTAGTTTGATTGGTATGAGTCAAATGGCAAATTCATTTATTTTTATTATATTAGTTCAGCCTCTCTATGAGGAATTATCTAATTGTTTAAATCTGACACAATTCATGAGAAAAGTGTTTTGTAATTGTGTTCATATAATTCCTGTATTTGAACTAGCAAGTAGATTCACAAGTATTTTCTGTTGTTTATTTATTTTAAATGGAATTCATTTTTAATCTCTTGCTTATGGACTTTATTGGTAATTGATAAAAATGCCAGTAATTTAAGTGGATTTATCATGTATCCTGCAACTTTGCTAAAGTTATTATTTCAATTTTTACTTTTTTCAATTGCATGTTCTGTTAATTAATCTGAGTTTTCCTATTTGGTTGATACAGACTTTTAAGATTTTTCAATATGTTGTTGCCTCTTTTTCATCCAGTTTTATGATTTAATCTTTGATCTACATGTTTTTAGAATTATGTTATTTAGCTTCCAATTTATTATTTTCACTTTCTGTGAATCCTTATTCATTATAAAGTTTATTACATTATTATCTGAAAAATGTGCATTTGTTATTTCTTCTTTTCTGCATTTGGTTTTTAGGTTTTTCTGCCATAATACCTGGACAATTTTTATGTGCATTCCATTTAATAGTGAAAATAAGGTATATTACTTTTTATTTCCATTCAATTTTGTAAACTTTTCTAAATTCATCTTTTCTAAAATTCCATTCACCTCCCAAATTTCTTTCTTGTTTATTTTATTTTTGTTAAATTTATCTAATTCTTAGAAAGGAAAGTTTAGGCCTCATATATATATTATTATTTATTTTATTTTCCATGGTACCTTTCATTAGTATGTAATTTCCTTTCTCATCTCTTTTAATTAGACCTATTTTTGTTTCAGCTTTCTTTAACAGCATGATTACTATTTCTTCATGTTTACTTCACCTGAAGCATAATAGATTCTGCTCCAGCCTCTTACCTTTACTCTGTGTTTTCCTGCTTCAAATGTATTTCTTATAAACAACATATCATAAGATTCTGGTTTTCATACCACTCTGCTATATGCTTCCATTTTATAGGTGAGTCCATCCTATTCACATTCACAGTTCTCATTTCTGAGTATTTTTCTCTATCTTATTTTCTCCTTTTTTCTCCTGCTCTTTCTCTATCCTATCACTGTATCTCCTCACAAGGGTTTTGCTTTTAATCAATATCTCTTCCACTTCATTCTTCCATCTATTACACCTCAATTTCTTCTTCTACTTCTCTATATTGTAAGAGAGGTTTCTACTTCCTCTCTGAACCAATTTAGATGAGAGTATGATTTAAGCCTTGAGTTTCACTACCCTTATTCTTTCCTCAACTGTAATAGTTTTTCTTTTCATGCTTCTTTAGGTGAGAGATTATTTACTCCAATCTACCTCTCTCTTCCCTGTTCTCTCAATGCAATTTTCTTTTTGCTCCTTGATTTTTTTTAATAACATGTCATTTGCATCAAGTTACTCCTGCAAGCTCTCTCTCTATATACTCCTAATTGCTTTAATAATGATAAAAAATTGAATTAAAAATATCCTCCCTAATAAAAATATAAACAGCTTGACCTTATTATGTTTATTTTTTTTTTACTTTTCTATGCTTCTCTTAAAACTTACTTTTAAACATAAAAGTATTTACTCAGGTTAAGTCTTTTCATAAAGAATGCTTGTAAATCTTTCATTTTATTAACTAAACATTTTCCACTTGAAAGAATTTACTAAATTTTGCTAAGTAGGTGATTCTTGGTCATGAAGCTAGTTCCTTTACCTTTGGAAATATAAAAATCCAAGACTTCCAATCCTTTAATCTAGAAGATGCTATGTCCTGGATAATCCTGATTGTGACTCAATAACATTTGATGTTTTTTTTTTCCTTTCTGGTGGTTTGCAGTATTTTCTCCTGGGCATAAGAGCTACTTAATGTGGCTATAATATTCCTAGAACTTGTCATTTGGAAATTTACTTAGGAATGTAATAAATAGATTTTTTTTCAATTTTTTTACCCTCTTGTTCAAGAACATTAGAGAGGTTTGTTTGTTCATTTTTTAATTTAATAATTTCTTTTTTTATTGTCTAAGCTTTAAAAAAACAACAACATGATTTTCACATAATCCAATAATTCTTAAATTATCTCTCCTGGATATATTTTGCAGTTTAGTTGTTTTTCACTGAAATATTTCACTTTTTTCATTCTTTGGACTTTGTTTTCTTATTTCCTAGTGTCTCATGAAGTCAATAGATATTGCTTGTTAGATTCTAGTTTTTAAGGAATTATTTCCTTCAGTGATCTTTTGATCCTCATTTTCCATTTGCCCAATTTTGGTTTTTTATTAATAGAATTTATTTACAAGTATTTTAGTCCCTCATTCCTCTCTCTTTATCATAGAAGGCATCACCTATAAAACAATATGTACATAACACATCTTTCATATTTATATTTTTAATTTATTCTATGGGGATGACATTCAAAAGTTATTCAAAATTTCAGTATATAGCTGTGTATATTTTCTACTCACTTTTCTATTCATTATCCCCTGTAGTTCTTTCAAAGTATTTTAGTCTATTCATCATTTCTTACAATGCAATGGCATTCTATCATGATTATATGCCATAATTTGTTTAGTCAGTCACCAGTGAATGAACTCCCTTCTATTTGCAGTTCTTTACCACAAAGAGACTAAAAGAAGAGAGGTTAGATTATAAGAAAAGAGGACAAGGGAATAATAAAATTAAGGGAAACCTAGAAGGAAGTATATATCAAGAAATAAGAGTGTAAGGCAAAGGGACAAAGGAAAGACTCTTAGGACAAAGTTAAGGAGAGATTTTTAGAATTTAACTTATATCAAGAAAAAGAAGGATAAACTAGGGGATAAGGAATTTATTTTTGAAAAGGTGGATAAATAGAAAATTCAGGTAAAAGGGAAAAGGAAAATAGAGGGAATTTTTTCGAAGAGCCAGGGTAATTTAGAACTACAAAGGCAAGAGAAGTGGATAAGACAAGGGTTCTGTGAATGACTGTGAATTATATAGGTAGTGGACAAAAGGAATTGGATGTTTGAGAAAGGATATGGCAAAAAGAGAAAAAGAGAATAACAAGTTGTAGAAAAACAGAAAAAAACAATAATTATGACTTTAAATGTGAGTGGGATAAATTCATACATAAAACAAAAACAGAGCAGAATGTATCAAAACCCCAAAACTGAAAATAGGTTGTTTACAGGAAATACACTTAAAAATAAGTGACACTTGTAGAGTAAAAATAAAATATTGGAACAGAATATATTGTACTTCAGCTATACAAAAGAAGCAATGATAGTAATCATGATCTCTGACAAAGTTAAAGCTAAAACAGATATAATAAAAAGAGATAAAAGGGAGAAATGTTATGTTGCCATGGATAATGAAGCATTATCAAGATTAAACCTATATGCATCAAATGTTATAGCAACCGTATTTTAAAGGAAATACTAAATGAATTTCACATGGAAATGGATAATGAAATACAGATAGTGGGAATAGGGGGCTTCCATTTTCCACTCTCAGAATTAGATAAATCTAACCAAATATAAATATGAAAGAAATCAAAGAGACAAATAGAATATTAGATAACATAATAAACAATAATTTAATTAAAGAGAATGATAATAATGACAACATACCAAAATCTATGGGAAGCAACAAAAGCAGCAATTAGAAGAAATATTAGCTCTGAATGCTTATATTAAAAAAATAGAGAAAGAACAGATCAATGAAATGGAAATTCAATAAAAAATAACTAGAGACAGAACAAACTAAAAAACCCCAAGTGAACACCAAATTAGAAATCCTCAATCTTAAAGATAAGATTAAAATATATATGTAAGAAAACCATTGAATTAATACATAAATCTAGGAAGTAGTTTAATTAAAAATCTACAAAATAGATAAATCATTGATTAATATGAATTTAAAAAGAGAAAAATAAACTAAATCACTAGCATTAAAGATAAAAATATGAATATTCCATCAATGAAGAGGAAATTAAAGTAATTATTAGTAGTTATTTTGCTTAATTATGTGCAAACAAATTTAACAAACTAAGTGAAATGGAAGAATACTTACAAAAATAAAGTATATAGACTTTCAAAAGAGGAAATAAAATATCTAAAAAAACTTATTTTAGAAAAAGAAATTAGAGAGGCCATAAATAACACTTCTTATGGGGAAAAAGCAACCACATCAAGACCAGCTAGATCTAAAGGTGAATTCTACTAAAGCTTCAAAGATCAATTAATTTCAACATTAAACAAATAATTTGAAACAACAGGTAAAGAGTTTTTTCAAACTCTTTTTATGTACCAAGTATGGTGCTGATATCAATGCCAAGAAGAATAAAAAGAGAGAAAGAAAATTATAGGTCAACTTTATTAATGAATATGGTTGCAAAATCCTATAAAATGCCAGCTATGAGACTATAAAAATATACCACAAAGATTATACATTGTGACCAAAAAGGATTTATTCACAGAATGCAGTAATGGTTTAATATAGAGAAAACTATCAACATAATTGATTATAGTGATAACTGTTATTGCTCAATGGTGGGGTAATGGATGGATAGACAGGATGGTGCTTCTATAAGCTAGGTCTGATAAGCTGGTCTAAGATCCTCAAGTGGTAATTGGATCTAGGTTGATTGGGATAGTGATGTTTGGAAAGCTACCAAGGTGTGCTGATAACCACCAGGGCTTATGGTTGACCAACTCAGCTAAGCACCTGACTCCACTAACAGTGCCCAGCCCAAAAGTTATAGAGGGAGAAGTTGTATATGTTGTTCAACAGCCCCCCCTGGTTCCTTGGCTTGGGGTTAGGTTAAATGATAAAGTTTGTAATGGGCTAGTTCTTGGTATTTGAATGGATAACGCTAACTGACTGCAATGTTGGTAATCCAAAGCTTTCCTCTTTGGTTGTAGCTATTCACTTGCCTCTTGGAATGAATGTCAGTCTTCACTTGAATCAAGTTTGAAAGGGGTTTAATGCTTTAGACTCAAAGGGTAGGGTTCAGGATAAGGAAAGAGGTGTTGGGAATGGCTATGCTAAATCTAATGAAGATTGAAGTAATCTAATCAATGAGCAACAAGTTAGTATTTGGCTGAAGATTCTTCTCCCCCTCACAGGCCCTGGTCTAGACCAAAAGAAAGGAAGGGATAATGATAATCTTCTTCACAGCTGTATTGTTATCTCTCAGCTCTGTTAAGTAAATAGGTGAATGAACTTCTAATGGCAATAAGGTATGGATGCTGGATCTTCAGGTCTATAGGGCTACCCACCCTTCACCACCCTCTGTCCTCCAGAACTTCCCTTCACAAAACTGAGACCCTGAGTGGCTGAGCCCCTGGGCTTTTATAGAGGTAGTCCCAACTGTCTTTTGCCATTCGCTCATGCCATCTGGGTAAATTCCAAGTTTTATAACTGGCAATCTGTCACTCGAGCTGTTCTCCATCTTTTTCCAGAAGTTATCTGTAACACAACAAAAGTAATAGAAAATAAAATTATATCAATATATGTAGAAAAAGCCTTTGTAACACTCATTCCTATTTAAAATAATGGAAAATTTAGGTATAAATGGAATTTTTTCTTAAAATAATATGAAGCATCTAATTATCATCAAAAAGTATAATTTGTAATGGTTAGCTTGAAGCCTTCCCAATAAAAACATATGTCTTCAATAATTTTAGATATTACTAAAACAATCCTTCAAAAACAGGCAGAGATATGTATTCCAGTGTCCTCTAATGTTTTTAATAGGAAAGGGCATTATATTTTGTCACAAACTTTTTCTTTAGACATTGAAATAATCATATGTTTTCTGTTGGTTTTGTTATTGATCTGGTCAATCATGTTGATAGTTTTCTTAAAACTGAACCATTCTTGCATACCTTGCATAAAACCCTACCTTCATGAGAACATGATTGGGGATGTAGACCTGAAAAGACCACACCCATGTAACTATCAATAATGTGTAAATAAGTCTTGACTGACCACACCAGTGGAAATGGGAATTAGCTACAGCGGGGAGGCGGGTTTGTCAGGGGATGGGGGTGTGTGAAGGGGGTGAAGGGTAAAGTAAAAATATGACTTATGTAACCAGGGAAATTTTTTCTAAAAATAAAAAATTATTTAAAAAAATAAAAAAATAAAACCCTACCTAATCATAATCCATAACCATAGTAATATATAGTTGTAATCTTTTTGCAAGTATTTTGTTTAAAATTTTTGCACCAATATTCATTAGGATATTGGTCTATAGTTTTTCCCTTTTTTTTGGTCTTCCTGGCATATGTATCAACACCCTATTTGTGTCATAAAAGGAATTTGGCAAAGTTCCTTGCTCACCTATTTTTCAGAATATTATTTATAATTTTATTTATTAATTTGTTCGCATAGTATTGGAATTAATTATTCTTTAAATGTTTGATAGGATTTTTTCTTAGGGAATTCATTGATTGTTCAATTTCTTTTACTGATATTGGATTAAGTATTCTATTTCCTCATCTACAAATCTTTAAATAGTAATGATGACTTAGATGATCAGATTTATTGGAATATAATTGGGAAAAACTTCTTAATAATTGCTTTAATTTTTTTCTTAATTGATATTAATCATGACTTTTTCAATTTTAAATACTGGCAATTAGAGTTTCTTTTTTTTTTTACAAATATCCAATTTATAACCATAGAATCAATGTATATAACAAACAATTTATAAAATCCATTTGTAAATACTCAAAAATAAGTAGGACGACGACTACTATATATACCTCTTTGAATCATATTAATAAGCAATACATTGTAGACATCCTAATATTATACTAGGAAGTACTGAAGGGATCCCAGGAGTCACCCATGCCCATTTTATTGTGACTGTGATTGCCTGTACACCAAAATAACCTCATCAGGAACTGCCAGGCAGGCTTGGTGATAATAATTTTAGAAAGAAAACTTGCCTTTCCAGATCCCTGAAATCTGGTTTGCATTTTACTGTTGTGTCTGTCTTCTTATCTTCAATGATGTCCTCATGGGTGATGATTGGCCATATGCCTTTTCCATCTCCAGTCTCAGTGTCCCTTGAAGCACTTTCAGGCAGGGCATTCTTCAGCTGAAAACTGAACTAGTTCTCTTTCTTGGGAGAGAGCTGTCTGTGCACTATTAGGCATTAAGAGGGACTGAAGCACAAAAACCACAGCAGCTCCTGCACCCTTTCCCCTCTTCTATCTTAGGGTTGTTAGGGGATACATTTGTGAGATTTTAGCAGGTTTTCTGTCAGTTCAATCAAGTTTTTCATGAAATAAATATTTAAGGAAGTCTACATTTGGTGGCTACTGGGCATTGAGGTAAATGCAAACTTTGGTCTATGAGCAATCATGAGTGCTTTTGCAAGAGAAGCCTAAGTGAGCACAGTTAAGTAGCTTCACAGTCTCTGAAAGGTTGGAACCATGACTGAAAGCCAGCTGCCCCTGGTATGGCACATACCTGTTTCCTGGTCCTGGATACAGACAGGTCTCACAATGGTTTACATTTCCTTTTTTGAGGCAAAGTCCTTTTTCCAGTGTTTTGGATATCTTTTGTCCCTGTTAAAAGAGTTCCTGAATTAAATGGAGAGGCTAAGGGTAGGTAGATCAAGGCAGAAACTTTGAAGATGACAGGTGGTAAGTCATTTTAGAGAGAAATCTTGTCGAAAGTTTATAATACACCTGGTGGTTTTGTCAGATAAATGCAAACATATTGAGGTTTGATAAATATAGAATGGAAGATAGCACACAAATTAATAAAAAAAATAATTGACATTACAAGAAATAGCAGTCACAATAGTGATTGGATAACCATAAATGGGCTTACTATTAGGACAAAAAGCTACTGAAGCACACATGGTGATTTTCCTCCTTTGGTGACAATTGCTAGCCCAAACCTCATCAGGTAAGAAATCAGGTATTGAGAAATTTTCATCCTGTGCTAACAGTGCAACAGATATTCTCACCATTACATTCACTTAATAAACACATTTTTATCAGGCAAATTGGCAGTAAGTGTGATGTGACATAAAAATAAATAATAGTTTTCAATATACACAATAGATCTTTTAGCCAAAAGATTAACAGGAGATTGGGGTAGCCATATTCTTGAGAACAAATCCTAGAGCAGACCTAGACTTCAGTATCAATAGAATCATGCTAGATAAGAGAGAGATGAGTGAGGTGATTCTCTGCCTCTCTCTCACACAGTCATACTGAAGCCAGCACTCTAGCTTCCATATCTAACCGTATTTCTGTCCTGTCTTGCTCCTTGCTTGTTCCCCAAATTTTTTCTTACTAATCTCTTTGTTTCTTCCTATACCACTTAGCAAAATGTTCCCTTTTCCCACAATAGAAACAGTATACTGTTTTCCTGAATTTTGGATCTTGGGACATTTGGTGGCATGCATTTGGGAATGTCTGATTCCTAGAATCTCTTTTCCTGGGGTCTAATCTATCATCAAATCTTATAGGGGTTGGCAATTAAGTGTTCTTTCTTTGATGATCCAATTAATCAATGATAACATCTATTTCATTGGATTTTTTTTAATGAAACCAACTCTTTGTCTTATTTATTAGTTCAATGGTTTTCTGACTTTCATTATTATTAATCCCTTTTTTGATATTCAGGACTTCTAATTCTGTATTCATTTGGAATTTTTCAATTTTCTCTTTTTCTAGTCTTTTTGTAGTTGCACACTCAATTCTTTTATCTGTTCTTACTCTGTGGTATTGAAGTGAACATTTAAAGATATAAATTTTCCCTTAAGTTCTGCTTGTTGTCATTCTATTAAATGAAATTGTTGATTGTTTCTATGACTTATTTTTCCAATTAATATTAACTTTTTTCTCCGGTCCTTTTTTTGGTGTAATTTTGATAGCATTATCAAATGATGCATTTGATATTTTTTGCTATTCTGTATTTGGTTCTGAAGTTTTAGTGTCCTCTTATATGATCAATGTTTGTGAAAATGCCATGCACTACTGAGAAAGATGTATTCCTTTCCATTCTCATTCATTTTTTTCAGAAGTCTATCAAGTTGAACTTTTCTAGAAATCTGTTCACTTCCTTAATTTCTTTCTTATTTATTTATTCATTTATTTAGTTATCTATTTAATTTTGATTTGACTTAGCTAATTCTATGAAAGGAAGATTATTGCCCATTACTAATATGATTTTATTGTCAATTTCCTTTTGTTACTAATGTCGTTTCTCCGTTAGAAATTTAAATGCTATGCCATTTGGTGAATATGTGCTTAATATTTATATTACTTCATCATCTATGTTTCCTTTTATTAGTATGTAATATTCCTTCTCATCTCAATTAATTAGGTCAATTTTTACTTTTTTCTGAGTTCATAATTGCTATTCATTTTTAAAATTTATTTGACGTACAGATTTTTCTCTAGCCCATTACCTTTGTTCTGTGTGTGTCTCCCTGCTTTAAATAAGTCTCTTCTGGAGAGCATGTTTTTGGATTCTATTTTTTAATCCACTCTGCTATCCTCTTCTATTTTATGGGGGAGTTTGTCTCATTCAAATTAAGAGTTATGATCACTAGATGTGTGTTTGCCTCCAACTTATTTTTTTTAATTTTTTAAATTTTAAAATTAAAAAAAAAATTAAAACCCTTACCTTTCTTCTTGGAGTCAATACTGTGTATTTGGCTCCAAGGCAGAAGAGTGGTAAGGGTAGGCAATGAGGATCAATTGACTTGCCTAGGGTCACACAGCTGGGAAGAGTCTGAGGTTAGATTTGAACCTAGGCCTGGCTCTGAATCCATTGAGCTACCCAGCTGCCCCCCTCCAGCTTATTTTTCCCCTGTATTTCTTTTTCTTTCTCTCTTTTCATCCCTTCCTTATTCACAGATACTTTTGCTTCTCTTTACCCTCCTCAATGAGTCCTCCTTCTTTTTTTCTGTCCTTTCCTTTTTTGTTTCCCCTTCCCTTCTTATTGATATAATTTCATTGTATATACTCCCTTTTATGAAGGATAATTTCCATGCTTATTCCTTTTAATTGTCTAATTTTTCTTTTTCTTTAACATGATTATAAAACCTGTCTTCTTTTTAAACCTCACCTTAAATATAATAGATTCTGTTCCAGCCTTTTATATTAACTTTGTCTTTCTATTTCAGTTTCTTGTAAACAGTTTATTGTTAGATTCTGATTTTTTATTGTCTATTATGTACTATTTTTGAAATTCTCTTCATTCTATTTTCTCTCATTTCTTCTTCATTCTCTTTTTATACAGTTTTTCCTATATAGTTTGTTTTGCCTATCACTGCTACCTTCCTTTACGTATAAAGATATATAAAGGATATACCTTTATAATCGTCCTTTTCTCAAATACCCATTACCCATTACCCTCTTATTTACCTGTTGGGCAAGATGGATTTCTTTTACCGGTTGAGTATATATTTCCATTTTTTGAAGCTATTTAGAAATGAGTGAGGTGCAAGTGTTTCTTGCTGCCAACCCACATTTTTTTCCTTCTTCCTTTCATACCTTATTTATGTGAAATAATTTTCCTCATTTCTGTCATGTCATGTATCTCTCTAATATGTTAAGATGTGCTGGCCTCTGAAATTCAAAAATTTGATTTGAGTGGTAGTTTTAAAGTTGTTTGACAGAGAATGTTGGGAAAACTTGACTGAGTGCCTCCTCTACTCTGCCATCTTGTGAAAAGCTTAGGGACCATCTAGCCCTAACAAAAGGAATTTTATCTAGCTAAAAAGTGGAAATAATATCATTGAGACTTTTAGTACTTTTTTATCGGACATATCATATATTATTCGTCTTCCTACCTTCAATGTCATACTTCAAGTTTAATCTGTTGTCCTACATTCTTATTTTATTACTTAGTCATTTTTCCTCATTCTAAATGTATTTATAAGTCTCTTTTTCACTACTTCTTCATATCTACAAATTCACTTTTTTGTTTTTATAAGTAAATTAGGTAAATTCATTAAAGTGGTAGTAGTTATTTGATGATATTGTAGTCATAGTAACTGTAGTTTAAATACTTAGAAAACTACACAAACACAAATGAAACTGAAATAATTGCAATTTGATAACAAAATTCATATCTAATCTAACATGTTTATGAAGATATGACATATTATAAATTTTTAACTCAATCAGAAACTAGTATCTAAGGGCTTTTATTTCTCTCTGAATTTACTATCCTTTTCATTGAAATATATGTATAACTTTTGGACACATCTGTGAAGTATGTTTTGCTTTCTTTTATGTTTGTACCTCATTCCTGTTTTAAAGATGCTAGACTTACTGTAGAAAAAGATTCAAGGTCCTGAGCATTAACTTTATTATTAATAAAAATGTAGTCAAATAACTGGATACAACTGACTCATCTTCTCCTGCAATTATGTTAGTGATAAATTACACAGGTTGTTTGTTTGAATTCAAATACCCATGGATCATCTTAATCCAAATGACAGACACCATATGTTGCTTTCAGCCAGAATAAATTTCATAATATATAAATGTGTCTACATGGTCAATAATGGCATATGCCCAGAAAGTTTATTTCTCTAACCTTTTGTTTATGTGTGTGTGGAAAGTTTCATGTCATTGCTTCACAATTATGTTTATAAATAGCTTCATAATTTTTGACTTATACTGTATAATCATTTCTCTGGCATTTTTTATTTATGTTTTTTTGAAATTTTGGACTTAATTTTAGGTAATTTATAATTTATTACTTTACATCTATAATTTAGAATTATTGATATTTTTGATAGATATGTTTATCAAATATAAATATCTAATATTTCTATCTGTAACTCATTATATTATGTTATATTGCATCTATTATATCATATTATATAATATGTTACCATACAGAATAATTGATATATGATGTCATATTGCATTGTATCACATTACATTTTACTTATATGCGTGTATGCATTTACATATTGCTGATTTTAAAGAATTTTAGATAATTTATTTACTTTCTGTGGAGGTGAGCAAGTACAGTGGAAAAAGCAATGAGAACTTTGGTTTAAGTCACATAGTTTTTAAAATACATATTGTCTTTGGAAATTTGGGTAAATAAAAACATTTCTGGGACTAAATTTTCTGATTTATAAAAAAATAAACCAAATAATAATTTAGCTCCTACTTATCATTAAAATTTTATATAGTTCAAAATATAATAAAAGTTTTAATGATTCCTTTGTGACCATCAATACTCAATACTTGAGACTGAGTCCAAGCCATCAATTGGATGATATCATCTTATGATAGAGATGGTATTATTAACTTTTTCAAAAATTTAACTGAGATAGAAATTTTATTATAAATTTCCACTTAATCATCTTTGGGTACATTGTGCTTAACAGTAGATTAAAAAGATAATTCCTTGCATCTGATTGGAATTGGGGTTAAGATGGATACATACCTACCTCTTTTTCCGTTATCTGCCATTGGCGAAATAGATTTAAGACAAGAGCATTCCATGGTTAGAGATAAAGGCAGACATTTTTATAATGAATAAATTTTTTATTTTATAGTGAAATTTATTTCATAGCGAAAAAATAAAATTTTATAGTGAATAAATAGGTCAAGACACATTTATATTAAAACAATCCCTGACTTGAATAAAACGGGTGTCTCCACAGACTTTCAAATCATATAAATCTCAAAGCACAATATGTAGTATTGTGTCCAATCTTCAAAGTCTTTAGGAAGGCAGAACTGAGTATGCCTGGATGCAAGTCCCAAGGAACATAACAAGAAACATGATCAAAATAGAGTAAGAATATCAGGTTATATACTACAAAGGATGTGTTTTATTCAGCTTTTATTTTTAACATTTTGGCCTCCCATTTGGCTATGAGGGTAGCAATATTGGCTCTTCTTTCTCATTTCTAACTGTTGAAAAGAGAGAAGCTATATGACTTTATCCTATCTACTTTACTTGTATATAGATGGTAGGGAGAAGAAGACCTTTAATTCCATGTGGACATGAGTAAATAAATTCTCCTTTTTAATGAGGCAGAATTGGGAAGTTCCCACAACCCATGGTCATAGAAAAGCCATCAATGTCATATTAAAATTAATTACATGCCTTGTATTTTAAGGATTATTATTAAGCTTTTCATTTTATTTGCATATGATTTTGGTATATTCACATGTTTATATTGAACTAGAAATGTTATGTGATAATCCATTTGTTTTTCATTGTATAATAATGAACAGAGAAGTACAGCATAAGTGGAAGTCCATCAAACGACATTTATCTGACAATTCCTGAATGAAGAATTATATCCAGAGTTAATGTGCTTTATGAATCCACATTTTACTTTTCTCTCCCCAACATCATCATCTAGGGAAGTAAGTCTTTTGCAAATGCAATCTGGCAATTGCTTCTGCAGGTGCTACAGCCACAGTTTACTTGCCAGTCACAGCTATTGAATAACAGAAAAAAATAAAATTTCCTGATGAAAATCTTTGTCCCCCTCAAATAGTTCAGTAAGAAAATGGATATCATTTTATCAGTGCAAACAAAATTACAGGAAGAATGATATCACCTTGATAATAGCAAGGCTTGTTTGTTTATGCATGTAACAATTTAAATTTTATTAAGCAATTCACATATTATCTCATATAGTCAAATACTATAATAGTCAAAACAATTCTGTTAGTTGTATTTATGGTATCTCTTTTAAAAATTAGGAAACCCAGTAGGAGAGAAGTAACATGGAAAGAATCACATAGCTAATAAAATGACTGAGGCAGGATTCAAATTTGGATTATTGACTTCAAATAATAAACTTTAGGAATTGAGTCTCTTAACTTTCTTTAAATCTTCCCTATATTTTGTTTCCATTATTAGAGTATAAACTACTTGAAAATAAGAACTGTCTTGCTTTTCTATTTGCATTATTTGTATTTCTTTCACTTAAAACTTACCAAGTAGTTAATGAATGATTTTTCATACATCACTCATCATGCATTCATTCTCTTCATTTGGGGAGGGGCACAGGAGGAATGTCTGTTATTCAGCTTTCCAGAGCAGAGCACCGAAGATGCTGAGAATATTGTATCTTAATAGATATGGACTCTTAAAGATTTATAAGAAATAGTTATATGACAAATTGAGGGTCTAGAGTTCATTTCATATTCCTCATAGGGATTCAATGTGAAAAATATTTTAAAATATTATTTTCATAACATCCAATGGATTATGCCTTAATTTAATGAATGTTTACCGAGTCTAAACAAGTATTTCATGGGAGTGAAATGTATTATCCTGAAGCTTCTAGATTTCTTTATAAAGATCTAAATTGATTTGAAATTTTGTTATTCTTTACTTGTCTGCCTATAGTACCCCCCATAGAATGTAAACTCCTGAAGGACAATTACTTCATTTCTATCTCTGCATCCCCAGCATATACCTCAAAGCTTTGTGCATAGTAGCTATGAACATTAAAGTAGAAATTGGAGTTTTGAGGTTCTTTGGAGATGCAAAAATTTTTATGAGATTAAATAGAGGCTACATACTAAGGAGAAAACCAAGATAAATATGGAAATAATTATAATCCAATATAGAATGAGATAAGGATTATAGGCATAGTGACAATAAGTTATGGTGAATTCATGAGAGGGAAATATTTTTTGAAATGGAACATCTTGGAAAGTATAAAGAATGATTTGCATTTAGTCTAAACTCTCAAAAAATGTGGTGGAGGTATAGAGATCATGAGTGTAGGTCAAATGAAAGCCATAAAAATTCCTTACAAAGTGAGCTTTAGACTGAAATGTTTCAAGCATCAATGATGTTCAATTAAAAAGAAAAAAAGATTGGGGCATGAGTATGATGGGTACATTGTGCTAAGCATCGGGCAATATAGAGGGGAGAAAAGAAAAAAAACATCCCTGACCTTAAGGACCTTTTTACATTCTGCAGAACAGAAGAATCTGTATGCAAACCAAAATTACAAAATATAAACTAAATAAAAACAAAATATTGCAGGTATGTTGGGAAGCAGAAGCAATTGGGCGAATTAAAACATATTGTTCATAAGTGGTGGCAGAAGAGCTGGTCCTTGAATGAATTTAGTAATTCAAAAGGAACTCCTTCTCCAGTGATTTAAACTTGGAAATCCCAAAACATATTTTTCTATTAAAGCCAGTGTTCCTTCTGGTGCTAAGTCTAACCATTGATTAGCAGGAACTTGAATAAAAACATTAAATTCAACACTGGGCTTAAGTTTGAAGATTTTTCTGATCAGATGCCAAAAACAAAACAAAAGGCAAACTTATTCTTCTTAAGCATAGTTTCTATGAATCTATAGTTTCTTCTTTTCCACCCAATAAGGCATTAACACAGGATTTTAGTTCTCAATAACAACTTTGATAGTAATGAGAAAAATATGCATACTTACAATGTTTTCTACTTCTTAAAATATTTCTCATTCATTGTCAAAATTTTTGTCACTTACTATTTTTGATCTTGGGCAGGTAGATTACTCAATGTCTTTAGGCATCAGTTTCCTGATGAGCAAAACAAGGAAGTCAGATTGGATAACACCTGAGGTTCCCTCGAGAAATAGATTATCATTTTGTTTAGAAATGGAGTAAATTAGGAAATTTTCTATCATCTGTACTGATGTATTAATTTTAAACCAATATCAATGGAATACTTAGGTATCTATCTATCTATCTATCTATCTATCTATCTATCTATCTATCTATCTATCTATCTATCTATCTATCTATCTATCATCTATCTATCTATCTATGATGGTGAATCAAATGTGTTTAGCAATCATAGACCCAAGGTATACTGATATAAAATTTCTCATGCTATAAAAATTAATTTTAAGGAAAGAACTGTATTCCAAAAGAAATTTATTGACATTATCTTTGAAGAAAACAGAGAAGTTATTTGGGGAGATGTTTTAGATTTAGAAGTGACATAAGGTTAAAGGACAGCTCCAGAAAATTACAAAGTGGGGAAAAACAAGGGCACATCTCTGACTGATTCCTGGTAATAAGTACACTTCTACTTCAGTTGGAACCCAAAATGTAGGTCTGTAAAAAAAGAATAGGATTTGGAACATTCAGTGTGTGGGACTACATGTTATTGGTAAGAATAAATATGAATTTAAAGAGAGGCCTTAAGTACAGGACTGCTTACATAAGATGACAATAGGTAACAAAAATTGAAATTTCATTCATTGGAAGAGCTATTTCACTAATCATCTCAGAGTTTCTAGCTGTAAAAAGAGAATAATAATCATATAGTAATAGATACCACCACTATATGTTGAGGTATAATTACATTTTAAGAATAATTCAATTGATACTATAAGAAGGAAAAAAAACTTTCTTTTAAAGCTAACAATATAATAACCTCATTCACTAACTGGTTCCCTCCCCCTACACACACATACTTATCTCTACCTATTTTTTCTATTTTATGTTTCCATTTCTACAGTTAAATATTTCTCAATTACATTTTTAATGTTAATATTAATTTTCTGCGATTTTTCAATCCATGTTCTCCCTTCTACCTCTCCCTCTTTTGTCCTAAGGCAAATAATATGATAGGTTATACATATATTATCATATAATACATAATCATTTATTAGTCATATTACAAAAGAAGATATTGCTTACACTAGAGAAAAATTAATGGAGTAAAAACAGAAAAAAATGATCTGCTTCCTTCCACATTCCATCTATTCCTTCTACAGTGATAGATATCTTATTTTTTCTCACAAGTGCCTATATTCTTACCTTTTTGATAAGTGAAGACATTCACTCTTGATCATCAAACTTTATTGTTGTTATTATATAAAATTTTCTCGTGTTTCTTCTCCCTTCACTTTGTATCACATCATTTAACGTTTTTTCAGATTTTCTGTAACAAGCATATACTGCAACTTGTTCAGCCATTCCTCTATTGATTGATATTAATATCCCTTCAGTTTCCAGTTCTTTGATATAACAAAAGAACTGCTATAAATATTTCTGTACAGGTAGTTCCTTTGGCCCTAGCATTACTTTCTTGGGACACAGATCTACTAATGGTATTTCTGAGTCAAAGGGTATGCATAGTTTGATGATACTTTGGGCATGGTTCCAAATTTCAAATCAATTCACAGCTTCACTATTCACAGCTTCACCAACAATATAATTACTGTTGCAATTTGTCACATTCCCTCTAACATTTATCATTTTCCTTTTTTGTAATATCAACCAATTGGGTAGGTTTGAAATGTTATCACAGATTGTTTAAATTTGTATTTCTCTAATAAAATGTTATTTGAAACATTTTGGTATGATTAAAGATAGTTTTAATTTCATCTGAGAATTTCCTGTATATGTTCTTTGACCATTTGTCAATTGGGCCCATTTTTAATTTTAATTATCATATAAAGATACTATGAATATATATTATTAACTTTCAATTCTTTCTGAAAATTATTCTATGAAAGAAGTAATTTAGAGCCCTGAATTTATGTCTCAGTGATAAAATGTTTGAACTTCTGTTTCTCAGAAGAAGGAAAAGTAGTTTTATTTTTTTCTCTTTTAAATTAATTTTTGAAAATTCTATTTATTTAATTAATTATAGTATTTTTCCATGCTTACATGATTCATACTCTTTCTCTCCCCTCCTCCCGCCTACCTCCCATAACCAACTCACAATTCAGTTGGGTTTTACAAATATTGTTGATCAAGACCTATTTTCATAATATAAATATTTGCAATAGAGTGATCATTTAGATTATACATCCCCAATCATATTCCCATCGAACCATATGATCAAGGAAATGTCTTTCTTCTGTGTTTCTAATCCCACATTTCTTTCTCTGTATGTAGATAGTGTTTTTCCTCTTAATTCCCTTAGAATTGCCCTGGATCATTGCATTGCTGCTAGTAGAAGAGTTTATTACGTTCGATTTTGCCATAGTGTATCAGTCTCTGTGTACAATGTTCTTCTGGATCTGCTCCTTTCTCTCTAGATCAATTCCTGGAAGTTGTTCCAGTTCACATAGAATTCCACCAGTTCATTATTCCTTTTAGCACAATAGTATTCTATCACCAACAGATACCACAATTTGTTCAGTCATTCCCCAATTGAAGGACATTCCCTCATTTTCCAAATTTTTTGCCACCACAAAGAGTGTGACAATGAATATTTTTGTATACATATTTTTTCTTATTATCTCTTTGGGGTACAAACCCAACAGAAGTATGGCTGGATCAAAAGGGAGGCAGTCATTTAAAGCCCTTTGGGCATAATTCCATATTGCCTTCCAGAATGGTAGGATCAATTCACAACTCAACTAGCAATGATATTTTTATTTCTTTTTCTGAAAATTTCCTATTCCTGTCTCTTGCCCATTTATCAATTGGGGAATGCCTTGGATTTTTGTACAATTGATTTACATCCTTATAAATTTGAGAAATTAGACCCTTTTCAGAGGTTTTTGTTATAAAGATTTTTTTCCCCAATTTGTTGTTTCCCTTCCAGGTTGCATTGGTTTTATTTGTTCAAAAAAATTTTAATTGAATATAATCAAAATTATTCATTTTACATTTTGTAATATTCTCTATTTCTTGTTGGTCTTAATTTTTTTCCATTCCCAAAGATCTGACAGGTATACTATTCTATGTTTACCTAATTTACTTATAGTTTCCTTCTTTATATTTAAGTCATTTACCCATTCTGAAATTATCTTGGTATAGGCTATGAGATGTTGATCTAGACATAATCTCTCCCATACTGTTTTCCAATTTTCCCAGCAGTTTTTGTCAAACAGTGGGTTCTTGTCCCAAAAGCTGGGGTCTTTGGGTTTATCATATACTATCCTGCTGAAGGCATTTACTCCAAGTCTATTCCACTAATCCTCCCTTCTGTTTCTTAGCCAGTATCATATTGTTTTTATGACTACTGATTTATAGTACAGTTTGAGATCTGATATTGCTAGGCCACCTTCCTTCATATGCTTTTCATATTTCTCTTGATATTTATCTTTTCTTCTTCCAAATGAACTTTGTGATAATTTATTCTAATTCAATGAAAAAGATTCTTAGTAGTTTGATAGGTATGGTACTGAATAAATAAATAAATTTTGGAAGGATTGTCATTTTTATTGTTAGCTCATCCTACCCATGAGCAATCACTGTTTTTCCAATTGTTTAGATCTAGTTTTAATTGTGTGGAAAGTGTTTTGTAGTTGTATTCATATAATTCCTGTGTTTGTCCTGGCAAATAAATTCCTAAATATTTTATATTGGGTAGTGTGATTTTAAAAGGAATTTTTCTTTTTAACTCTTGCTGCTAGGTTGTGTTAGAAATATATAAAAATGCTGATGTTTATGTGGGTTTATTTTGTATCCTGCAACTTTGCTAAAATTGTTGATTATTTCCATTAGGTTGTTAGTTGATTTCCTATGATTCTTAAATAGTCCATCATATCATCTATAAAGAGTGATAGTTTGGTTTCCTCATTGCATGTCTTAATCTCTTGAATTTCTTTTTCTTCTCTAATTGTTACTGCTAGTGTTTCTAGTACAATGTTAAATAATAGAATTGATAATGGGTATCTTTGCTTCACTCCTGATCTTATTGGGAAAGCTTCTAATTTATCCCCACTGCAGATGATGCTTGCTGATGGTTTTAGATATATACCATTTATTATTTTTAGGAAAGACTCATCTATTCCTATACTTTCTAGAGTTTTCAATAGGAATGGGTGTTGTATTTTGTCAAAGTCTTTTTTCAGTATCCATCGAGATAATCATGTGATTCCTGTTGGTTTGGTTGTTGATATGGTCAGTTATGTGAATGGTTTTCCCCATATTAAACTATTCTTGCATTCATGGCATGAATCACCTGATCATAGTGAATAATTCTCATGATCACTTGCTGGAGTCTTTTTTGCTAGTGTTCTGTTTAAGATTTTTGCATCTATGTTCATTAAGGAGATTGATCTGTAGTTTTCTTTCTCTAATTTTGATTTGCCTGACTTTGGAATCATTAACATATTTGTGTCATGAAATGAATCTGATTAAACTCATTTTTGCTTATTTTGTCAAATAGTTTGTATAGTATTGGTATTAGTTGTTCTTTAAATATTTGATAGAATTCACTTGTGAATCCATATGGCCCTGGAGATTTTTTCTTAGGAAGTTCTTTGATAGCTTGTTCAATTTCTCTTTCTGATATGGGATTATTTAAGTATTCTCTTTGCTCTTCTGTGGCATTCTATCTTTCCTTAAAATATCAGGGTCATTTGGCTGATGTTTTGATCATTCAGATATTATTCATATTCATGCCATACTTATTATATATTTATATATGGAAATTATTTAAAGAATCCTAAGTATTACTTTTTTGTATGTCAAATGTTCTCTGTGAATGTCCAAGTGAGTGAAGTTCTATTAAAATAAACCAGCCATTCTAACGGATTTGAGCTGCATTTATGCCATATTCTGAGAGTACGAAAGTGTGGATGAGAATATTTGAGTAAATAATCAAAGTGTATCTCCCATATAAATAATGTGTTGAAATGTTATGGTCTGATACCATAGTCTGGAAGCAATGTGATTCAATTGAATAAAAATTAGTCATAGGAAACATAAGTGAAAAAAGTTAAATTGATTTAGATCTCTATGATGAGATATTGGGTGAATTAGAAGTGACAATGCATGAGAATTTTGGAAATGTTTAAGGAATCTCAGTCAATATCTAAATGCTATCTTTAAAATATGATAGTTCAGGATTAGTCATTTTTGGAGTTGAGCAAGTATACGGTAGTAATTTAGAAGGAACAAAAAAGAATATTCCCTTTAGCCTCTTCAAACTTGACAAGAGATGGCTTTGCAAATTTCAATGGTGCACCAGGGCTTTTTATGCTGTATTCAAGTCCCTAAATTTAACTACAAGTTAAAATAACAATAAATCAGTTCTGGGAACCAAGAAAATATCTGACTTGGTTTATTACAAAGAACCCATGATAAAACTATGATATACATAAGGGATATATATTGCAAAATTCTACAATAAGAATTTCTGGATCAGGGAGCTATATTTTTTTATATCTGATCTCTAATTTTTAGTCCACTTTCCCCAGAATCTGCATGTACTGGTAGAAGTACATGTAACATTCTTTAAAAAATCATTTTCAAATCTCTTTGTCTTTTCTCTCCTCACTGTGAAGCTGAGATAAAGAAAATCTTTTCCTGCTATACTTGGGTATGTTACCCCAGGTTTCAGGATTTTTTGTCTTTTTTCCTGAGTCATATTTAATTATTCCACTTTTATAATCCAGGGTCTGACATAATCCAGATTGTTCATTAAAGCCTTGTCCATGATTAATCTCCAGGGGTTTAAACAGACCCTGTAGGCAGGTCTGCTCCCACAACCATAAGCAGATAGTTTACTTCCCCCTCTGGCAGCAACCAGGGACTCTACACTCCTGGGAATGATGATAGTTCACTGGGCCCTATTCCCTCAGCAACCACTCACCCATTCATGCTTCCTCCTCATTCCTCTTCTACTGCCTAAGTGCCAGATAGAGAAGCCATATAGTATAAGTTCTCTGGGCCTTCTAAGTCTCTCTAACAGCTACACTTAAATTCCTACACATGGGGCCTAAAAAACATATTTTATGGTGTCCAGTCCTTCAGTCCTCAGCTATGGGCCAGTAGATTTCTACAGAGCTGAGGCCACAGAAAGCATAGCTTTTCTAGGGCCCTCAACTTAGGGATTCTAGTATTATCTTCAGGGATGTCAGCTCTTTGACTCAGCAATGAAGGTGTGTTGCTTTAATGATTCTACTCTGTTTGCTTTCCTCTTTACTCTGGAGCCTGTAGAAGTGGGACTGATGCCCTAGTTGACCCTGGCTCTTTAGCTTCAGTCTCATCACCTGCTTGCTTCTGCTATTTTTAGTATTGATCCTTTGAAGTTGTTTTTGGTTATTTACAGAAGAATTTAGAAGGGTGAAGAAACTCCATGACCTGTTCTACCATCTTCCCTTTTTGTCTTCTTTTTAAAATACTTTTCTTTAACTTTTCTAGAAATTATCTTTGGGCTCTTGTCCCATTTGTCTTGTGCATTTTTACCTTGAAGTTTTATTGGAAATATTTGCAATTTATTTTGTTCTGAGATTCTGTTTTGAGCTCCCCTGTTACCATCATAGTTTTTCATATTAAAATATTATTTTGTTGTTTGCTCATTTTTCCAAATCCTTTTCTTGACCACAGATTTTAAAATTGTCTTGTGCTTCGTTCACTTTTGGAGAAAAATATCTGGTTTATGATTGTGACTTTTTTAATGTGTGCTGCTTTTACAATTACTCTAAGGTATATAAATTGTTAATATTTTCAAAGTTATGTTATATGGGAAGAAATTTCTTTGTTGCCTTTCAGATCTGGGCTCTGCTAATTAAGAAATCTGTCCTTTGTTCTTTGCATCAGTGCTCTACAAACTCTTGACCTGTGTTTGTGTCTATTACTATTTGTGTAGTTGAGTTTCGGTAAATCGACTTTGGATTCTATCACAACATGCAAGTAGGTTCTATAGCTACAGAGTAACTAAACTGCTGCCTTCCCCCCTTGGTTCAGGTTCCTGCCCTGATTGATTTATTTGACTATAGGATGATTGTAGGTTATGACTAGGTTTTCCTTTTGTTTATGGTCAGAATAATGAAGTTGTGTTTCTAGAACTTATCACTTGCTCCTTACATAGGTCGGCTTTCTGTTCCCTCATGCCCCCTCTTTTTTGACTTGGAACTATGACCTTGGATTGGGTAATGAGCAACCAATCTCTCATTTGATACAGGTCCTGTTCCCATTTGGTAATGCAGTGAAAGACTAGGACCTCTTTTTACTCAGGTATTTCCTGCCCTGGTATTCTCATTACTGTCCCTGGTACTGAAAAGTTCCCCTTTGTTTCATATTTCACCATTCCTTACTTACATTTCTGCAGAACTGCTATGATGTTGGGTTCACTAGCCTTAGCTGCAATGCCCACCCCGTCTGACTATATTTCTTAAACTGCTCTGGGAGAAAAATAGATTATTGTGCCATTTTCTTGTCTTTTCTGTTCAGAATTAAGCATAGTATATGTTTTAGGTTATTATTGAGGAGCTAAGGCAAAAATAATGTCTTTCTATCTGCTATCTTAACTCTGACTTTTCCCTATAACATACTTAAATATTTTTCTCAGTTACATGTAAAAAACCTTAAATATACTTATTTCTTTTAATTTTGAGTTCCATATTCTCTTCCTCCCTCCCCTATCATTCCTTCAGAACGTCACCAATATGATATACATTATACATATGCCATCATGCAGAACATATTTCTATATTAGATATGAGAAAGAACATAGAAAAAATTTAAAACAAGAATAATAAAGTAAAAAAGTACACTGCTATCTTCATTCAAATTCCATCTAATCTTTCTTTGGAGACAAATAGCATTATTCAACATACGTCATTCAGAATTGTCATATATCATTGCGTTGCTAAAAATAGCTAAGTCAGGGCAGGTAACGGGCTCAGTGAATTGAGAGCCACATGTATAGATGGGAAGTCCTGGGTTAAAATCCTCATACCCTTCCTAATTATGAGCTCCTGGATAAATCACTTAACCTCAATTGCCTGTCCTCTACCATTCTTCTGTCTTGGAATGAATATGTAGTATTGATTCTAAGCCTGAAAGTAAAAAAGATTTTTTAAAGAAAAGAAAATAACTGTCATTCACAATTGATCATATCACAACTTGTTCAGCTATTGCCAACTTGATGGGCATCCTTTCAATGTTTAATCCTTTGTCACCACAAAAAAGCTGCCTTTTTCTTTGAACTTTGTGTGGTATAGAAAGTGATGGTATTGCTGGATCAAAGGACATATACACTGTTTTATCAGCCTTTAGATCTAGTTCCAAAGAGTTCTTGAGAATGGTTAAATCAGTTCACAAATCCATCAAGAGTGTATTGGTGAGTGGCAGCTGGGTTGCTCAGTGGTTTGAAAGTCAGGCCCAGAGATGGAATGTTCTGGGTTCAAATCTGGCCTCAGACACATCCTTGCTTTGTGACCCTGGGTAAGTCACTTGACCCCCATTGCCTAGCCCAAGTCACTTGACCCCCATTGCCTAGCCCTTACCACTCTTCAGCCTTGGTACCAATACCTAGTATTGATTCTAAGATGGAAGGTAAGGGTTTAAAAAGAAAGAGTGCATTAGTGTTCTTATTTTTCCACATCTGCTCTAGCAGTTGGCATTTTCCTTTTCTATCATATTAGCCAATCCAATAAACTTGCTCCTTATGAGACTGTTCCTTAAAGTTGTTTTATTTTGTATATTTCTAATTAGTCACATTTTAGAGCATTTTTATGACTATAGATACTATGAATTCTTTTGAATATTGCTGATTCATAACCTTTGTCTATACATCAATTGGAGAATGATGTAGTCTTAAAATTTTTACTCATCTCTATGAGTTAAAAAAGAGGTCTTCATTAAAGAAACTATCTATCTAAAGGAACTAAGAGAATTTCCCCCACTTTCTTGATTTCCTTCTAGACTTGCCTTTATTGGTTTTATGTGAACACTTCTTATTTTGATATAATCTACACTGTTCATTTTATATCTCACAATGCTCTCTAGATCATGTTTTATCACAATTTTTCCCCTTTCCATAGGTAAAATTTCATTCCCCTATAATTTATTTATGAAATAACCATTTACATGTAAATCATGTACCTATTTTGTGAGTGTTTCTATTTCAAGGATGTTTTTTTGTAAACAACATATTGTTGGATTCATTTTTTTAAATCCATTTTGCTATCTGCTTCCATTCCATTTATCACAGTTATGACAATTAAATATGGATTTTCCTCTAGCCTATTTTCCTCTGTTTATTCTTCTCTCTGACTGTTTCTCTCTCTCTCTCTCTCTCTCTCTCTCTCTTTCTCTCTCTCT